>NW_004524636.1:4331171-4351478 GCF_000260255.1 Octodon degus
CGGGGTCGGAGCCAGCCTTGGTGGTCCCGAGAGCCCACGCTCGCCCCTTCCTTGTGCACCCGGGTCGATAAAAAGTTTCCGTTCGCCTTCTTAAATCTATAATTTTGTGAATCGAGCCCCTTATGTGTAGGGCACAGAAAAGTGGCCAGGTCCTTGTGCGGGTTTGGTTCACCGTGCCGTGACCTGTGGTAACCATGTGCCTGAGGACGAAGGACAGTTACATAGTTTCGGTGGTAAACGACCCTGTGGCCCCGAGGTATAGAAAAGACAAAAACAAAAAACAAAAACAAAAAGCCACCCTTGATTAACGGAAGTACTGTATTTGCCCTCGTACCTGTTGAAACCCTTCCCAGGCAGAAGACGCCGGCGCGACCGTGTCTGGTCGGTTTTTGATGCCATGGTAGCACAGGGAGCAATTGTTACATCTTCAATTGTTAGGTGTGCAGTGGGCCCCTGCCCTGCCCGCTGCAGCGGGACAGCATGGGCTGAGGGGGCCTCTTCCTGGCAGGGGTCTCAGCTCCACCAGCAGCTAGAGCATGTTGGGGTTTGGTTGCTGGGCGCGTTGAAGCTGCCCTCATTCTGGCCCAAGTCCTTGCCGGAGCCGCAGTAGTTGGTCGAGTATGCCACAGGTTATCTGGTTGGGTAATCTGATCGATTAGCTCTCCTAATGTTAACTTTGAAACGTTTACAAATTTAATAGCTAAAACTGAATGCCATATTTCAACTGAAATCTTTTTTATGGCCCTCAGAACTTTCACTGTTCAGCAGTGCTCAGTTCTGTTTATTGAGGTGGAACAGTGTGACTGTTGGCAACCTCGGTGGCTCTTCCTCTTGATCTTTTGCTTTGTATCTGAACTGCTTTTCGCTTACCCCACTCCTGTGAGGTGCTACAAGACTGGGTCAATACTGTATTTGACTTTCTTCCTACTTCGGTGTAGTAAACAGACTTATCTTTTTTCCCCTCTGGACTCTGAGACACTCTGAACTTTGAATTTGAATTGAAGTGTATTCTAGTGGGTCTACTTTTAGTGAAAGGTCCCAGGATAGAGGTTTGTATTGCTGCTTTGGAAGGAAAAGTTTTAAGTAGGTCTAGCGCTTAGGGCGGCAGTATCCGCCACCTCCAGCAGCCACCGTGCCTTATACCCCTGAATTCAGGTGCTGTCTTTCTGGCTTCTATTTATAAACACAAACTTAGTATTTTTAGAGAATTCTTTTTCTTACAGAATGCCTCTTGGAACTTTATGTCTTTAGAAATGAACTCTGCCACTTTCTTTCCTAAATGGTTATTAATTGAAGGTTCAGGCAAGTTGGTTACTAATTTAAAGAGATATTAAGTAGGTTTAGTTCTTTGAAGGGAAAGTCCCACGGGGTGGAATTTGCCATGGAGGAAAACAGTCCAAGTTTTAGGGGGAGACGCCTACTTGCTGCCGTCTCTGTGCCCTGCTGTGCCGCTGTTGTAGCATCGCTAGGATGAGGCTTTCTGAAGTTGCAGTCACCCTCCCGCAATCAGATGCGGTTTGGGGAGAGGCACGGTCTTCAGCTCTGAGTGAGCCCTGTGAGTTCCAGCCTCTTCACAACTTGGCTCTAGACGAAGTTTGAGGAATCAGAGCCCCCATATGCCAGCTGTGGCAGTCTGCAGTTTGGGTGTCTTGATATTTCCATGGCTGTTTTGAACAGATTTACTGAATTTAGCCTTATGTTCAGTACTCACGTTTCTATCCCCATCTTCATTTTCTTCCAGCAGTTCTCTGACTTAGCAATGAGGTTACAGAATTAAGCCAGTTTCCCCTTCTCAGTCTTAACTTGCATAGATTCTTTTTATTTTCATGGGTATGTGTAGGGGAGGGAGAGAAGTTGTCGGCAATAAATGTTGCAAGCCAAAGGGAGGTTGATAATTTGGCCCTTTTTTTTTTTTTGACATTTTCTAGATTCTTATCTAGATCTGTTCAGAAGTTTCATTTCTGTGTGTTTTGTACTGGGAATTGAACTCAGCCTTAGACTCGCCAAGTTTTTGTGTGTGTTTTGAGATAAGGATTCGCTATGCAGTTCAGGCTGACCTTGAACTCACTGAGGTCCAGACTGGCCTCAAACTCTTGTCCTGCTTCAGCCTCCCAAGTGCTCCAGATTATAAGCATGTGCCATCACGCTTAGCAGAAGTAGCATTTTTAAAAGAATGTTGAGCAGAGGAGATAGCTCAGTGGAATATGGGTTTGCCTGGCAAGTGCAGGGTTCCGAGTTCAATCCCTGGTACCACCAAAAAAATTTAACAAAGTCTGTACTAAAGGCTTAATATGACTTTACATTGATTTAAGTGTTCTTTTCAGACCAGCGAGATAGCTCAGCGGACTAAGTGCCTGCTTAGGCAAGCAAAGGGACCAGCACTGGCACTGCATGCTCTGCCAGCCCCGGCGCACTGAGCAGGCCACTGAGTCTGGGTATGGTCACGCATGCCTGTAATCCCAGTGCTGGGGAGGCTGAAAACAGGAGGGTCACTACGATTCCAAACTGTAGTGAAACCCTGTACCAAATACATAAAAAATAAGTTGATTAATTAAATAAATAAAATAAATAAATTTTATTTTCTTTACATTTCAGTATGAAAATCCATGGACAATTCCAAATATGTTGTCAATGACAAGGATTGGCTTGGCCCCAGTTTTGGGCTATTTGATTATTGAAGAAGATTTTAATGTTGCACTAGGAGTTTTTGCTCTAGCTGGACTCACTGATTTGGTAAGTAGTAAATGTATTCTTGTTTTTCTTCCTTTCAAATCACAGGATCCCTACTATGCCCTGCAATAAGTAGTACAGCCTTAGTCAGCATTTCTCTGGAAGAAATCCTCAGGATGAATTTGATGTAGTATTTGGTGTGAGGACTTGTCTTTGGCAGCATCTGTGTGGGACTGTTCTTTATACAATCTAAGAGAAGAAGTGAGGGTTGTATGTGGCGGGGATGATTTTTCACTCTTGATTTTTAACTTCTTCATAAACAAAATACCCTTCGAAATTCCCAGTACTGGGCTGAGGAGAGGGCTCAGTGTAATAAGCGCTTCCCTGGCAAGTGTAAGGCCTGAGTTCAATTCCTAGTTCCGCCAAGAAAAAGAAATTCCCAATACCTGAGTACTTACTTTAGAGATAAAAATAATGGAAGCTACGAGACTTTTTCTGCTTGTTGTGGTAAAAATACTGTGACTTGCAAGAAGCTGGTTTTCCTAGAGGCAGAGGAAACGGAACTAGGTTGGGTGGGAGCTAGTGGAGACCACCGCTGTGCCCAGCTTGGTACTGCAGGAGGTGCCCCACAGATCTGGTCCCCAGTTCTCTCGTACCCTTCTGCCTGCCTGCGCAAAACCCTTGGTGGGGGATGGACGGTGGATCCCTTCTTCCTCCTGAGCCACAGTTGTCCACTCCAAGGAGAGGGCAGGGCTATTTATATGTTGGGAAAGTGATTTTATAGCAGACAGCTACATCACTTTTGTGGACGGACCTGCTGTCATCATGCATGGCATTATTTCTGTTGTACCATCTACTTGGTTTGTAAAAGGATTTGGAATGGCTGCTGAAAGTGCATGCCTTACATGAGCACTTGAGAAGTGGGGAAAAGGTAGAGGAAACATTTCAAATCAGGGCAGCGTTGGACTGTGGAGAGAGACACATGTACGTATCTTCTTACTCCGGGCTGAGACCCATGTGAGCACCTGGGCCAGCAATAACTTTGTGCCTCTTAAAAGCAATGTATGTTGGAAAAGCTTTGCTCCATGTTTGTTTAGTGAAAATAGAGAGAAACTAATTTCTTTTTTTTTTTTTTTTGACTGGGGATTGAATTCAGGACCTCCCACTTGCCAGGCAGGCACTTATTATGCCACTGAGCTATCTCCCTAGTCTGAGAAACTTGATTCTGTACAAATGAAAGTGCTTTGGCATTTTTGTAATGCCAGCTACTGGTTTTGAAGTCTGTAGCATTTTGAGCAATAGAGAATTAACTCAAGGGTTTGGAGGGAAAAAAAGAAGAACGTGTGCTGTATTTCATGGCACCTCAGATTGTGCAGCAAGTACAGCCTCTCAGATTAGCCCTCGCTCTCTCCAGAGGGCGCCATCATCTCTGCCCGGCTGCCACCCCGGTCCCTTTCATCTGTGCTGCTGTTATTTCTGAAGCCCAAAGAATTCCACTGATGACTAGTGTGGCCTCCAAGCTTTGGAAGGCTGCTATGCCGATAATAAAATATCCCCTAACAGCTGAGCTTTTTTAGCTACTGAATTTACCTTTTTCTTTTTATCTGCTAGTTTGTTTTGGGGGGCATTTAGCTTCCACATCATATGATGGCAGTGTTCTCTGAACTGGACAGCCCTTTAACAGATTTTCTAAAGGTTTAAGATGATTGTATGAAAACTTGAATTGCCTCCATATTTATTCCATGGAGGTTTTGATGCCTCCAGATTGGCTGCTGAGGCCAGGTATGGTGGTGCACTCCTGTAATCCTAGTACTCGGAAGGCTGAGGCAGGAGAATCACTGTGAGTTTGAGGCCAGCCTGGACTACAAAGCGAGTTCAAGACCACCCTGCACTGTGTAGTAAAACTCTGTCTCAAAAAGACAACAATAAAACACAAAAAACCAAATTAGCTATTGCGCAGGTGGCCCCCTTGCAGGGTGTGATTTGTACTGTGTGGGACAGTGCTGTGTGGGCCAACAGGAGTTAAGTTTAGAGGCAGTGCAGCTAGTGAGGAAGCTTACCTGGTCGAGAGCTGCAGGAAGCTTGTGTCTGGTGAAGTATGGAGTTGGAACAGATGGGTGTGGTAGTGCAGGCTGGCTTGGAACTTGCTTATATAAGCTCAGGCTGGCCTGGAATTCATGGCAGTCCTCCTGCCTTAGCCTCCTGAGTGCTGGGATTACAGGCCTGTGCCACCTCACTCAGCTTCAGGCCTGTTACTTCCTTTTTCTTTGTCTTTCCAGAAGCCAGGTGCCTGGAGGTCATGATGGGCAGTACTTGGAGTGAGACAGAGTTTAGAGGAAATAGCAGAATTTCTGATGTCTGCTACGTAGAGGCATCAAACAGATACTTGAGTGCAACAGTGTGTTATTGGAGGGAGTCCTCATTGCAGAGCAACAGACTGGGGGGTGCAGACATGGACAAGGCTGGGTGAAGTGTCTAGCCTGAAGTAGAAGAGAAAGGAGAGGGCAGAGAGACCAACCCATAGGAGTACTGAGTCTTTTAGGGGCAGTGCAGCTGATTAAAAAGGGTAGGAAGGGAGGGCCAGAGAGATAACTCAGTAGAATAAGCACCTGCCTGGCAAGGTGAGTTCAATTGCTAGTACCACAAAAAAAAAAAGGAAGGGAGAGAGTGAAGAATGTGCAGGAGAAATGAGGGGTGGGGTGCATATCACAGCAGGTGAAGGTTTTGGAGGAGCGACCAGAGGTGGCAGCGAGGTTGCACAGACACCGCTGGCTGGTGACATGGAAGTGCTGATGCTGACGATCTTTTTCTTCCCTCAAGGGAACTGCAGATTTGGTCGGGGGCTAGAATGAGTGGGGCTAGGAGGAATGAGGCAGGGGTGAGAAGAGAAGGCAGGTCCAGCAGGCAGCCATGGGGCTGCCAGGAGTACTGAGTGTCCACGCGAGATTCATGGGCACAAATGGGAAGTGAGCCCGGTCAGCTGCCTCATTCATGTGGTTTGTGAGCGGGCCTGACATGCAGGAGAGTCAGGTTGTGGGGGAGGAAGGAAGGGCGGCTACGCACAGTGGGTGTTTGCAGGGAATGGGGATACCTCCCGGAGCAGTGAGGACAGGGCGGTGATGGCGGAAAGTGGGGGGTTACGTTCCCTTTCACCAGAAACTGTACTGAAAGCTGGGCCTTCCAAGTCTCAGGCTGCCCATTCTAGGCACTTTCTGTTAAACAATATTTGGTCTAGTCTACTGAAGAAGAAAATAGAGCCAGGTGTGGTGGCACATGCTTGTAGTCCCAACACTTGGGAGGCTGAGGCAGGAGGATTGCCGTGAGTTTAGAACCAACCTGGACTACATGGTGAGACCCTTTCTCAACAAACAAGGGAGAGAAGAAGAGGGTAAAGTCTTCTTGTTGCAGTAGAATGAGAAAACTCAGGCTGTAAGAGGCCAGAGCTTGCCTAGTTTACAGAGCTAGTAAGGGACCGCAGGGCTGGAACCGGGTTTATGCTGCTAGAAGTCCCAGCTTCTTAACCCCTGTCCTGTGCCGCTGTTGCTTCCTTTAATACCCTGGAAAACTAGAGAGCTGGGGGACTTGGCCTGCAAAATAGACCATGTGTAATTGTGTCTCTGTTTTCTTAGAAATGGGAATAGAAAATGCAGACATATGTCGAAAGCATCAATTTAAATAAAATGCATAAAAGCCGGGTGGGGGCTGTGATAAGTCAGATTTGTCCGCAGTCTGGTGGGAACAGTCAGTTCTGGGGTTCAGTCCCTCTTGTGGCCCCAGCGTGACTGGCTCTTTCCCTTTTGGTTAGCAGGAGACCTGGATTTTTATGGGACATGTTATTACACGAATGTTGGCAACTAGTTATTATTTTTACAAGCTCTGGGAGACCAAATAAAACCAGGCTGTAGCCCCTTTGGCCACTAGCAGCTAGCTGTGACCTCTGCTTTTAAGTATAATTTGTTTCAGTAATAAGAAATGAAAGCAAGTAATTAGTAACATTTTAACTAGGGCAGATGCAGAGAATTTTTTTTTTTTTTTTTTTTTTAATCCAAGTACAAGTAGTGCAAACACAGTTAGAACATAGAATTACTGTTGGGTCAGCTACTGGAAAGAGATAATGGAAGCTCGGCGCTCTCTGTATGGTCACCCTTGCGAGCAAAAGCAGCTGTCCTGGCTGTAGTTAGAGTGGGCCAGCCCTGTCCGGCACACTTTCTGGGTTTTTTATGGGTACCTTATGTCTGAATTTGTGTCTTGGTTCTTCACATTAGGGGACACGGGAAAAGGGTAAGAAAAGAATAGAAGGCCTTGGGCAAAAAGAAAAAGTAAGGTGAAACTTTTCTGAACAGTTGTGAATTTAAAAGCTAAATGCATCACAAAGGAATGAAAAGGGGGAAAGAGGCCAGGGAGATGGCTCAGTAAAATAAGTGTTTACCTGGCAAATGCAAGGGCCTGAGTTCAATCCCCATTTCTGCAAAAAAAAAAAAAAAAAAAAAAAAAAAAAAAAAAAAAAAAAAAAAAAAAAAAAAAAAAAAAGACTTTAAGTTTGGCTCAGCAAAAGGGGGAAAGAAACAGAGTGTTGTATAAAAACTTCACGATATCTACTTTGTGCCTATCATGACGTTTATTAAAAAACACTTCTATTTTCAGTTGGATGGATTTATTGCTCGAAACTGGGCCAATCAAAAATCAGCTTTGGGAAGTGCTCTTGATCCACTTGCTGATAAAATACTTATCAGTGTGTTATATGTTAGCTTGACCTATGCAGATCTTATTCCAGGTAAGACCGCCACCACGCGTGATTTCGAATAGCATAGGGACAGCGACATGGGTCAGCTGAGGAACTGTTTTTTCTAATTTTAACCTGTTGAACTATTTGCTTATTTTAAAATTTGTGTCTTCGTTACAACTTGGAGAAGCAGTTTTCTGATTAAGATTGTTTAAATTGAAATATTTCACAGTTCCAATTCATGTTATTCTGGAATCTTTTGGTGCTATTTTATATAATTTTTAGTGCTCAGCATTTTGAAAACACTGTAGTCTAAGTATCTGTTTTCTTTATTAAATACAATTTAATCATAAAACTCTGAAATCCTGAAGCCACCTATAAAATTTCTCATCATTATTACTACACTGTTGCACAATTTGCAAATCATATATATAATGTGTATGTTTACTTTTTTTAACATTTTAGGATATTTTGATTTGTGTTCTGCATGTGTTTTACTGGTCTTTGTTTTTTGCTTCACCTGTTTCTCAATCAGTTTTTTCTCCTCAGAAAGATTAACTTCCTCCAAGAGTTTAGAGAAAGTGCTAGCCATGGTGCACTTAATCCTAGCTGCTTGGAAGGCTGAGGCAGTAACATCCCAAGTTCTAGGTTAACCTGACAGCCTAGCTAGATGCTGTCTTCAAATAAAATATAAAAAGGGTTGCTGATGTAGCTCGGTGGTAGAGCACCTGCTTAACATGGGTACCATCCTTAGCACTGAAGGAAAACCAAAAGGTTACAAAAAGGACCTGAGAAGCAGGAACTGCCTTGTGGCCCTTGGGTGTCACTGTTGACATTTGGTAGGAAGAGCACAGGGCTGTGGCAGTCTGGTGTGGTCTCTCTCTTCAGACTTGAGGGTCTCTCTCCCCTACCTTTAGTCCTCTTGAGTTTTCAAACCACATTTTATGTGCTGATCTGAAAGACAGAAACAATACACACACACGATTGGGGGTTGATACTGTCATTCTGCTTATAAATTATTTTTAGAGAAAACCTACAGAACATTCTTTTGACATTCAAAATTCAGTGTTTTGTAAGTGTGTATGTCTTCACCCCTCTAATCTGTTAGCTACACTTTTATTCACTGTGTTGTCTCATTATTTCTAGGTTTTTGGTATGTTGTACTTTCTGTTCACTGTCATCTGTGTTTGATCTCTTTTTCCACACTCCCATGCTTTCCTTTCCGCTAAGTGCTCCTCCTGAGGTTTTTAATTCTGTTTTCTTTTGGGTGTTTTGCTTTTGTCTTTTCCCCAGTTTTCTTTAGAAGGGCGTGGTGTGGCAACAGATGTTGAGGTGGTCCGAGCATCTGAGCTGTCAAGGGCCTGGGGTGTGGTTCGGCGGTAGAGCGCTTGCCTGAGGGGCACAGGACCCTGAGCCTGATTACTGCACCCTGAGCAACAGAAACAGCAGAATAAAATAAAATGTATTGTAAAATAAATATTTTATTCTCCACATGATTGACGTGACCTGGGTGTAGTTTTCACCTGTGGATCGTTTTCTCTCAGAATGTAGAAGATTCTCTTCTACAGCCTTCCAGACTCTGTCTTGAGGTCTCATGCAGTTCTGATTCTTTATATGTAATTGTGTTTTATATTGGAAATCTTTGTGGATTTTTGTCTTAGTTGATTCTATTTTTTTTTCTAGAAAACTACTTTCTAGTTGCTTACATGGATACCCAATTATTCCAACACCTTTTATTTTAAAATTCTTTGTGATGGTTGAGTCTCCCCGCCACACGTTTCTTTGTACCAGCAACCACTTTTAATATTACTTGGCTAAAAGTCTTAATATATGTTAAGAACAAATTCTACCTTGGATATTCTTAGCCTTTTCCAATTGTAAGTTCTAGAAGTAACAGTTTGCTTTCCCCAGAATCAGCAGTTCTGTAGAAAAACACTATGTGTGTGCCTGTGTGATTTGGACTGGGATTGCATTGACTTTGAAGACTATTTAGAAGAAGTAACCTTTTTACAATAAGCCTTCCAAACCACAGGTCTTTGTGTCTCAGAGTTGCATAATTTTCTCTGGAGAGGTAATACATTTCTTTTGACAGATTTATTCTTATGTAGTTCGTAGGTCTTGTTACTCCTATAATTGGTGGTTTTTAAATTTTTATTTTATAATGTCATTTTTATAATGTTGATTTATGTGGCTAGCAAAACTTGCTCAAATATAAATTCTGTCGAATTTTCAGCATCCTCAGTTATGAACTGTACTGTACTTTTCTGATCCTCCTGCCTTTTGTTATATCACTGTCTCACACTATATTATAATGTATTTATTGCTGTCTTACACTGTATGATACAGTGGCCTCTGTCTTTTTCCCAGTCTCACAGAGAAAGCTTTTAACCTTTCATGATTGAAGAGGTTCCTATAGTGTTTTTACTTTTATGACAGGGTCCTGCTCTGTAGTTTGAGCTGGCCTTGAACTCACTCTGTAGCTCAGGCTGGCCTCCCCTCCAAGTGCTAGGGCAATAGTCGTGTGTACCATGCTTAGCATTGTGTATGGGTTTTGTACAGTTCTTCAGCTGGGAGTTGGGTCAGAGGATTTTTACCTTTTTTTTTTTTTTTTTACTACACGTCTGCAGTGTACAGCAATTCATTCCTTATGGGGATCTTCTGGGTAGTCTTAATTCTTAAGTTCCCTTTCTCTGCTCTCCCTCCTTCTCTACTCCATCCCTCTTGTCTGAGATTTTTGCAACCAGATATTAAATACTGTTTTGAATGTTATCATGAGTAAATCAGTTTTTTTTTTCCTTTCAGCTGTTAATGTGTAAATTGAATTAATGATTTTCTTTTTCTTTTTTCTTTGGCATTACTGATTTTCAAGTATTCAAATAACCTACATTCCTAGTAATAAATCCAACTTGCCACAGTGTAGTATAAAGATATTACTGGACTTGATTCAGTTGTATTTCATAGAAAATTTTATATCCAGATTCACAAGATTGGCTTAGAATTCACCAAATATCCTTCTAGTTTATGGTAGCTTCAGGGTGGGCGTGTAGGTTACACCCTAGGATTTCCCAAGGATTGTGGCGTCCCAGTTTATAGGACACAGTTTACTTGGGCAAGGCCATTGGGTGCTGCTCCACTCCCTTGTTCAGGTGAAAACTGTCCTCGTAAAACAAATTAGGGAGGGATTGCTTGGGATTTTGTTTATTCTTTCAGTCTTGGGAGGTGTTTGAGATTGTAGTTATTTTCAGTTTTGACAGAGATTTTGGTCAGTTGTCCAGTATATTTTTCTAGGTTGATTCATTTTTCTTTGTTACTAGATAACTCAGGCTCATCTTTTGACCATTTTGTAATTTGTGATTTGTTTTAGGAATTTGGCCCTTTCATTTGTATGATAAAAATGACATCATTGGGGCCGGGCCTGAGTTGAATCCCCAGTTCTGGAAAAAAAAAAAAATGACATAAACTTTATAATTTATTAAGTTTTTACTTCTCTTTCTTTGGTGTGTGTGTGTGACTGGAGACTGAATCTAGGGTGCTCTATCCCTTAATTACGTCTTTAGCCCTTTCGGTGTTTTGAGACAGTCTCACTGTAGAGTCGAGGCTGGCATTGAACGTGACCCTTCTGCCTCAGCCTCTCCAGTGGCTGGGATTATAGGCCTGTGCCACTGCATATGGATTGAGATTCTTTTGATCAGTTTTGTCTAGTAGAAATAAACAGCCATGTATGTAATTAAAAATAAGAAATACTAATGTGTATATATATATATATATATATATATATGAATGAAAAAGGCCAGGGTGATGGCTCAGTATAATAAGTGCTTGCCTGGCAGGTGCAGGGTCCTGAGTTCAATCCCTGGTACCACAAAAAAAGAAAAAAGAAATACTATGGCTTTGAATGCCAGAGCTTGCCTGGCACTTGCTGTACCTCCCAGTTCTGACCGGCTGCATGTTAGCTGCCCACCCAGCAGCTGCATGCAGCTCCTGTAGTGCTGCAGCTGTTCTGGCTGCTGTCTTAGCTGGCGCCTCTCAGCTGTCTAAGGTTTGCGTGGACACCTATTTTTGTCCTCTGAGCTCAGCCTTACACTCCCTGTGTGTTGATCTTAGTGCTTTGGTCAATTGTCCAGTATATTTTTCTAGCCCGTTTTCCTCCAACATATCTGGTTAATAATAAATATTTCTTATCCTGGGGGGGTAGCTCATCGGAAGAGAGCTTGTCTAGCTGAAGGCCCTGGGTTTGATCAATAGCACCACAGAATGATAATTAGTTAGCTGAAGTGATGCACCACATACCTGTAACCCCAGAACTGGGGTAGCTCATCGGAAGAGAGCTTGTCTAGCTGAAGGCCCTGGGTTTGATCAATAGCACCACAGAATGATAATAAGTTAGCTGAAGTGATACACCACATACCTGTAACCCCAGAACTCTGGGAGGCTGAGGCAGGGGGATCAAAAGTTCAAGCATAACCCAGACAACAGAATGACTTGGCAAGACACTGCCTAAAAATAGAGTGGAATAGAATGGAATGGGGTGGAGTGGCGTGGCATGGAGTGTAGAAAAGAGAGTACAGAGTAGAATAGAATAAAGAATAGAGAGTGAATAGGAGAGAATAGAATAAGTGAGGAACGGGGGGGGGGGCGGGGCGTGTAGCTTAGTACAGTACCCCAGACTCAATTCCCATTCCCATTTCTTAATTTGTTGTCAGTGTAGGGAGATTTCCTAGGTATCTTTCTGTTAGTGATTTCAAGCCTAATAACCATATTTTTTTCTAGTTGTCATATACTGAAAGAACATGCCCTGTGATTTTAGTCTTTTGGCCTGGGAAATCAGAATTTTATAAACATTCCAGCTGTGCCTCAGGTGCTTGTGTATCATGCAGTGCTTGGTTGTGATGTTCTGTGTGTCTGTCAGGTCAAGCTTCTAATTCTGTGTGTATCTTTACTGACTTTCTCCCTTTTAAGCTGCTGGTTCTGTCAGCTGTGGGGAGACTGTGTTAATGTTCCCATGTGTTTAGTTTTCCACAGTCAGTAATATTTGCTTTTTCTCTTGGAGTCATACCATTAAGTGCATAGAAATTGTATCCTCCCAGTGAATTGAATGTTTGATTATGAAGTGACCCCCTGGGAAGTTACAGGTGGTCACATGAGTGCAGAAATGCTGAAGGCTAGTTCATGGGGCTGTGCTGGAGCCTGGAGCACTGTCCCAGCCCAGTCCGAGTCCCATAGGCCTCCATTCCTGCAGAGAGACCCCATGCTGTATGGTCACCATACACGGACTTCAGTTCTCATGATTTTGTTGCTTTTTAATGTATAATTGCTGTTAGCTTTCACCAGCTGGTGATTGCTAAAAAGTTTGTTTTGTAGGTTAGAAAATGCTTTTCAAAATCAGGGGTTGCAGTTTTCTAGCTTGGCTGATACAGTCTTGTCTTTTAACTCCAACTGTTGTCACTCAGGTGCACAAGCAGAGGGCTTAGCTAGCATCAGCACTTACTATCACAGCTATGGTGGCAGTGATTGGAAGGTTGAAGGGTGAGCTTCAGGCTCACACTGCAGAGTCCATGTAATGTCAGCAGAGAGGACAACAAGTGCAGCCTCCAGGGACTCGTGAAAGAGTTGTGTGACAGTATTATGGAAGACGTGGATGTGCTGCTTTTGTTTTAGCAATTGTAACAATTTGAACTGAGTGAACTCATTTGAACAGGGGATTTTCCCCTCACTTTCAGGTTTCTTTTAAACAAAGGTGTAGGCTCATAGTTAAAGCTTCTGTAGCACACGCACGCAGACAGGCCAAAAGAAGAGGTCTGTGCCATGCCTGCCCGGCTCAGCTGGGAGCAGGTCCTGTGGCTGCAGTGCAGACTGTGAAAGTCTGGAGTGTAGGCTGAGCGTCCCTAGTGTTAGTAGGTTCTGAAAGCTTGAGATTTTAGCTAGGCATAGTGGCACATGCCACTTGGCTGGCTGAGACAGGAGGATTGCAGTGAGTTCAAGGCCAACCTGAATTACAGAGCAAGACCCTGTCTCCAAAAAAAAAAAATAAAGTTGGATTTTTGATACTGGATTTTTGGATTAGAGGTGCTTAATGGGTAAAGTCTATGCAGATATTTCAAAAATGAAAAAATGCTGAAATTTGAAAACTTCTTGTCCAGGTACTTTGCATAGGGTGTATTCAGCCCATAATAAGAAGGCTGTTGACAAATTGGGTTCATTGATTGCCTTGGCAGGGAGAAAAACAGGAGTTGCCTAGGTAGGAACTGGCTGGATGAGAAAATATTTCTCTTTTTTAAGGCCTGAGAGATAGCTCAGTAGCATAAGCATCTGCCTGGCAAATGGAAGGTCCTGAGTTTGATCCCTGGTACTGCAAAAAAAAAAAAAAAAAGAAGATGATGGTGATGATTTTTCTTTCTCTACCAGTTCTACATATAGTAAAATTTACTCTTCAGAAAAGGCTAAAATGTAGAAACAAACCACAGGAGACTTCAGAAAACTTTAAGTCTTCCAAGCCTTATTTCCTTTCATTTAATCCTAAGAGCAAGGTGATTTTTCCAAATTCATAAAGCTGTGGGAGTAAAAAGGGAGAAAAGGGTGGGAAGGACCATGGAGAGCAGACATCAGTATTTGCAGATTGATAGTGTATAACTTATAATAATAGCTTCTAAATATTTCAGAGTGTGTGCAGGAAAAACAAGTGAAAGAGGCGAGAAGACCCCCAAAGCCCTGGTCAGATGCATCGTTTTCTTTTCTTTTTTGGCACTGGGACTAGAACTTGGGACCGTGTGCTTGCCAGGCCGGGCACTTAGGCCACTGAGCTATTTCCCCAGGCTGGATGCTTCAGTTTCCTTAAAAACAGTGTAAAGACCAGTGCTTCACCTTAAGGACCCTGACTATCACGATGAGATTGTCACTTCTGGGAAGCATCAGTTTATGGTAAAGCTAAACGAGGGGAAACGAGACTTTCTGAAGTCATAGTGTATGTTAGTAATCTTCAGAATCCTCAGTAAAGTTATTTTGTATTTGATTTTCAGTTCCACTTACTTATATGATAATTTCAAGAGATGTAATGTTGATTGCTGCTGTTTTTTATGTCAGATACCGAACCCTCCCAACACCGGTGAGTTTATTTCAAAAACATACTCTTTTAATTTGTATAGCTAAGGAAAAATAAATATTTTCTGTTATGTACTGTTTTACTTTTGGGGACTAACTTATGGCAGGTTGTTTTTTTTTTAACTCATCAAAATTTAAAAGTTAACTGCCCTTCTATTTGAATTACATTCTCAGGGGCTGGGGAGATAACTCAGTGGTCTAAGCGCCTGCCTGGCAAGTGCAAGGACCCGGGTTCAATCCCTGGTACTACATGCTATGCTGGCCTCCTGCCAAGCCAGCCACTGAAACCAGGCATGGTGATACATGCCTATAATCTCAGCGCTGGGGAGGCTGAGACAGGAAGATCACTATGAATCTGAGCTGCGTAGTGAGACCCTGTACCAAATAAATAAATGATTTTTTTAATGCAAATTTAAAAATTTTTTTTAAAAACATTTATTTATTTATTTATTTATTGCGTGTGTGTGTGTGTGTGTGTGTGTGTGTGTGTGTGGCCAGCTCAGCCCACCAGGGGGCAGGGCTGGCTGGCATGTGGTGCTGGGGGATTGAACCATGGTCCCTGTGCTTTGCCAAGCTTGTTCCAAGTAGGTGCTTTAGACCACTGAGCCATCTCACCAGCCCCTTAAAAATTTTTTTACATTCTCAGTTATTTAGTAAACCACCATGCATGGTGGTGTATTTATGTTTTAAGCCCCTCTGCGGATGACACATGATACCCAGCCCTGCTGGGCTTCACCCCTAGCAGGACTCCAGACCTTGTTGTCTTAGCCTTTACTACAGATTATATATAACTGGTTGATTTGCTTATATTTCATTGGTCTGTTGCATAATAAGCTTTTTGATTCTAGTCCACTGAAAATAGAGCAGTATTTTTCATTTTGGTTTAACATAAAAGAAAATAAAGAGCTTGGCATCCTCTACCTGTGGTGGGACGCACCTATAATCCCAGCATTTGGGAGGTTGAGGTTGGACTGCAAATTTGGGGGCAGCCTTGGGCTACCTTCTGGTAATGAGACCCTGTCTCACAAAAGCAAAATATACTGGGATCTAGATTTGTTTTTCTGAATAAAGTTGTGGCAAGAAAAAAAACTAAAGGAAAAAAAAATACTGTGATCAAGCCAACCTTACAATAGCTGTTGCATTAGAATTTTGGGCCAGGGAGATAGCTCAGCAGACTAAGCGCCTGCCTAGCAAGAGCAGGGACCAAAGCCCCAACACCACAAGCCATGGCAGCCCTGCCCCAGGCGCTCCGAGCCAGGCCACCGACTGGACATGCTCCCCATGCCTGTAATCCCAGCTCTGGAAAGACTGAAAACAAGAGGACCACTGTGGTCTGAGCTGCGTAGTGAGACCTTGTACCAAATACATTAAAAAAAAAATAGAGCTTTAGAAAAATTATACATTTTAAAGAATAATTTTCAGTAACCTCATGATTTATGAAGACTGTAGACTGCACTTACTTCACATCACAGGATGCATGGAAAGACCTTTCTAGCATGAGGCCAGGCATGTGCTAAGCACCCAGGACCTGTTACCTACATGTAATAACAAGGTATTTGATTGAAATTTAAGCAATAAATTGAAACCATCTTTTTTTTTTCCTTCTGCCAGCGAACACTAGCTAAATATTTCAATCCTTGCTACGCTACTGCTAGGTTAAAACCAACATTCATCAGCAAGGTAAGAGACATGTAGTATATTTTAAGTTATTCTAGGTGGATTTTTATTATAATGAATTTGAACTTCAGTCAGCAGCAGCTGAAAGTGCACTGATTAATGCATTGACTACTGGGGCTTTCGAGTGGGGCAGGGCAGAAAATGTAATTGCATGTTGTCACCCGCTCAGAGGACGCAGCAGACCTGGATTGCCTTGCGTTGGTCTGCAGGCTGAAGCCCTGACGCTGTAACAGGTTGAGAACCAGAAGGAGGCTGAATGTAATTGCTTCTTGATTAAAGCTCACCGAGTAGGAAGCATCTGGTTTTATTGCCTCCTGCCCTGGCCTGAAAACACCATGTTCAAGGCCTTTCACTTTTAAGATTGAATGTGGAAAGCCCTCAGTGGAAAGGGCTTCCTCACTAACCAGCTGCCGCTCTTGGTTATCCGTTCTGTTTTCCTGAGTCTTGGTCAGGACAGTGACTGTGTCAGTTTCTGAACACACACAGAACGTGCTGGTAGTGCCTGCTGAGGCGTGCACTGGGGCTTTCCTTCACAAACCTGATTCTTTCCCATGATTTGAACCGAATCAGATTCAGTGGTTAGGTCCAATGTTGGCCTTCTGGGGAAGCTTCATGTAATTGACAAGCCAAGGTGCCAGTCTTTGTTTTTTCAGTAGTCTTCATAAGCTTGTTCAGGTCACCTCAGAGTCCTATCCCTTGGGGCAGAAATTTAGCAGGTTGGGGGCATGGTCATCTTAGGGACAGAAGAGCCACTGCCTTTATACAGAGACTCCTGAGGGTGATTTCTTCCACATGTGTAAAACGTGCTTGACCTTCAGGCTCCTGTTTGTGTCAAGTACAGCAGTTTGTAGCACTAGAGAAGGTGGCTTGTGGAGGGTCAGATGCATCAGACACCTTTGTTCTCATAAATTGTGTCATTTTCCACTTTCTCTTGGTTTGTGGACACAGGATTTCGTTGTATAGCTCAGTGCTATGTACTCCAGGTTGGCCTATGGCAGACCTCCTGCCTCAGCCTCCCCAGTGCTGGGATTATAACCACCACACTCGGCTGTGTGATTTACTTCCAGAAACAAAATGGGATTCCTGTCATTGGGGTGCAGCCAGGTGATAGAAGCCCAGTGCTGCTGTGCACCCATGAGGACCCCTAGTGCGAGTCCCCACCCTGCACAAGTGCCACGTCAGTCCTGTCTCCCGGCACTGTCTCTTAGGGCAGGGAGACCTCCGTATTTCCCCCAGGCTCTCCTGTGGAGAGGAGTGCAGTTCAGTGTTCTGGTCTCACAGGGCTTGGCAGCCGTGAGGGAAAAACACCAGAAAGTATGGGCTGTAGGTTTGGTTCTGTAGTCTGCTGTGACTGCAGACCAGTCACCTACATCATCTCACCTAGGAAGAGCCACCTCATATTCACAAGGCTGCTTTAATGGGCCACTAGAAAAAATAGAGGAAAGAAGCCAAATGTGGTGGTGCACCCTTGTAATCCAAGCCACTCAGGAGGCTGAAGCAGGAGGATCCTAAGTTTGAGGCCAACCCAGGCAGTATAGCAGCACTCTCTCTTTCTCAGTATGAAATGAAAGGGGGCCTGGCTTCTAGCTCATCAATAAAAATTAGATTCAGCCCCAGCACCATGCAGTGTGTGGCGGGAGGTACTGCAGCATTACTGAATTATTCATGGCAATTCAAAATAGTGGTCACGTGTATTTCCTGGTAGTTGTCACCACCGTCACTAGAGGGCAGCTGTGGAGATGGGGCAACCCTGTGAATGAGACCTGTCTGGCAGGGATGCCGTTTGTCCTCCAAATGTGCCGGGTGTGTTGGGTAGACTGTACCTTTGTCCAAGAGCTTGAACAAGATCCAGCTGGTGCCATCCATTGTAACTTCTTTCTCTCTTTAAAGGTGAATACAGCGGTCCAGTTAATCTTGGTAGCAGCTTCTTTGGCAGCTCCAGTTTTCAACTATGCTGACAGCATTTATCTTCAGATACTGTGGTAAGTTAAGTGTTACTCTTTGAGAGTCAGCACAGTGGCACATGGTGACAGTCAAGTGTTTAATGCACACTCGGGGCCCAGAGCTGTGGTTGATGCTGGTACCCTTCTTCAGATGCTTCCTACCAAGTATGAAATGTAGAAGTCGGCTTTCACGAAATTTAAGAGGAAAGAGAACTGCTAATGTGTCCGGGTTCTGGGTAGGAAGAGGTGGGATAATTTTAGGAAGGAAGCAGCACTGATGCTGTGGGGGTGGGATAGGTGGGCTTTATAGAGGAAGAGGCTGATGGAGGTACCAGGTGAAGGCAGGTCCATAGCAGTTGGTATAGGGGGCTGGTGGTAGGGAAGGGGAGACCATCCAAGTGCAGGGGGAGAATAGAAGGGACAGAGTGTGAATCTTATTTTAGTACACTAATTGCTCATTTATACTTTTAGCAGCTTGTCACTTCCAGCTGGGCGTGGTAGCACATGTCTGTAATCCCAGTACTTGGGAGACTGAGGCAGGGGGATAGCCATGAGTTCGAGGCCAGCCTGGGCCACATAATGAAACACTGTCTCAGAAGAAGAAAAAAAAAGCAAGTGCAGGAACCTGCGTTCAATCCCCAACACCACATGCTGCACTGGCCCCACCCACAGGCACACTTAGCTGTCCACTGAGACCAGGTGTGGTGGCGCACACCACTGTAATCCCAGCACTAGGGGGACTGAAAACAGGAAGATCACTACCAGTCCAATCTGCATAGTGAGACCCTATACCAAATACATAAAAAAAAGAAAAAAAGCACTTCCTGCACTTGTGTTCACGGGTTTATGCTCAGCAGGAGGGTAAGCAGGGCAGTGGCGCCCGAGGCAGCATGCCTGAGGCAGTATGCCGGATAGTCTTCAAAGGCTGTGTGACACAGGATACCGTCCTCTGAGCAGTGTGGACAAAAACATACACGGGGCTAACAGCCCAGTGAGCCAGTCACCACCCTGCGTGGTCATGGGCTCTGCCCTGTCTGTGGCAGTAGGAGGCTGAGAATGAAATGAAAACCCAAGACACCTAGAATAATGTCAAGGTAAAGATGGTAGTTGCTAGTGTTGCCATTAATTTATATGGATTATTAGCTAAATTTTGTTTAATGTCACCAATTTCCAGAAAAGCTGTATAATTAGATTTTTTTTTTTTAATCTAGTAGTTAAAAAAGTATACCACCAGCCTGTTAGTCAGTTTTCCCCATCACGTGGACACAGCATCGATGCTTGCAACTTCAAGGAGAAGTTTAATTTTAGTCGAGGGTTACAGACCATGGTCAGCCGGCTCCAGGGAGGAAGGCATGGTCGGGGCAAAGCAGTTTCTGTCATGGTGGCCAGGAAGCAGAGAAGGGAGGAGCGGGGGTAGGAATGAAAGTGTGAGGTCACAGCTGGGAGCTGCCCCACCTCCCAGTAGGCCAGCTTTGTCTTTGTGGTGAAGGGACCTTCCACAAACCACTCATGCCTGCATCAGTTGTGATTTACTCGGGCCAGGGCGATGGTGGCATAAGCACCCGCCTGGCAAATGCAAGGTCCTGAATTCGATCCCCGGTACCACAAAAAAACAAAACAAAACAGTCTTGATTTAATCCATCACACAGCCTGTTTGCTTTTTTTTGGCAGAACCAGGGATTAAACTCAGGCCCTTGCGCTTGCCAGGGAAGCGCTTACTCCGCTGAGCCATCTCCCCCCCCCCCTTTTTTTAAATGTATTTTAATACAGGGTGGACAGGGTCTCACTACAAAGATCAGACTCTTAGTGATCCTGTTTTCACCTCCCAAGCACTGGAATTACAGATACATCACCATGCCCAGGCTCAGTCCTGTCTCAGCGCACCCCAGGGACAGGGCTGGCACAACACACCCGGGATTCAACCCCCGAACCTGCGCTCTACCTAAGCAGGCGCTTTAGTCTGCTGAGCTATCTGGCTGGCCCTGTTTTGCCTTTTTAATAGTTGTTTGTTTTTTTTTAATGTATTTCTCGCTGGTTTATAGTGTTGAGAGTGAATTATTTTATCTTTGCTTCCTTAAAAGGTGTTTTACAGCTTTCACTACCGCTGCTTCAGCTTATAGTTATTACCATTATGGTCGGAAAACTGTTCAGGTGATCAAAGACAGATGAAAGCCACCGTCACATTAGCAGGGAAGC
>NW_004524636.1:4352118-4368182 GCF_000260255.1 Octodon degus
GCCTTTTCTCTGAAAAGCCAAAAGTTGTTTCCACAGTCACTGCATTTCAAACACAGCAGGGTTTCTATGATACTGGAAGCTGTACACATATGTTATGTAAAGAATATGAAACTGTATATTTTTCAAAAGTTTTTAAACCTTTGGAGACTCTTTTGTTAAGATGTTAAATAAAAGTGCTGGAAAAATACTTGGACCTTCATCCTGGGCTTTTCCCTGTTGCATACTTGATACCCTGCTGAAGCCCATGAAGTCTCTACAGACGTGGCCTCTGCACCAGCGTTGTGAATATCGTTGGTTTAGGACCATCTTACTTAGAGACCTTATTGCTGTGGCATCATACGCAGGAGAAGGGAGGATGCGTAGTGGGAAGACAGTAGCAGAGCCATTGGGCCTCACACTGGGGGCCGATGGCTGCCCACTGTCCTGCTGTGACCTGGTGCAAGTCAGACTCAGTGTGGGATTGTCAGTCAGGCCCTGTAGGGCTGGGCTGAGTCACGTGGAGGTTGTCAGGAAACCGCCTCTGACTTGCTGAGGCACCCTGCCTCAGTGGGTCCTCTACTGCGTGCTGCTTCTGGCTTATTCTGAGACTGGCAGCTGAGCCATCTCTGCTTGGAGAAGCCTGGGGCACTGGCTGACTTTGCTTAGCATGGGGCCAGCCTGGAGGTGTTGATGCTGGAGGTGGAAGGCCACTGCTGAGCCATCCCAGAGATCTGGGGGTGAGCACCCAATTTTGTTTGTTTGAGACAGATTCTCACCGCAGTTTAGGCTGGCCTTGAACTCAGTGATGCGCCTTCCTCAGCCTCCCGGGTGCAGGATTGACAGCATGTGCCACCATGCCCAGCACTACAGTAGTGTGCTTTTATTTATTTATTTATTTATTTTTAGAATTGTATTTTAATCAAGTAACGTAGCTGTTTTTAAACAGAAAAATAAACTTAAGACAACCCATTAGAACAAAGTAAAAAATTACTCTATTATGAGAAGCTGTGAACAAATGGAGACCATTTCTAACCCCACTGGACTTTGGTCCTGGACTGACTCATGCCCAACCCAGTCAGTGGTTTGAAGTCAACACACTTCCCTTCAGAGGAAGCTACAGCCCTGCGCAGCCTGGCACTGGGGGGAAGGGGGGAGTAGTGTGCTTTTAAAAAGGAAAATTTAAAGTAGTTACGGAAAGAATTATAAATGTATGTATGTATTTATGGCATGATGTTGATGCTATTTAGAGTGACTAATGGGTTGGACCCATGGATTATTTTTTATTTATGTATTTAGTATAGGTCTTATTATACAGATTGGATTCATAGTGATCCTCCTGTTTTCAGCCTCCCAAGCACTGGGATTATAGGCGTGTGCCACTACACCTGACTAGTCTATGTATTTTTTCACCTCAACACCTAGAAAAAAATGATCCAAGTCTCCTCTTTTTTAGTTTGTTTTGATGATACAGGGACAGACTTTCCTGAGATTTTTGGATAATGAATTGTTACAAAACAAATTTTGCCAGTTTATAAAATATATTGGAAGCTGAGTGTGGTGGCACACTCCTGTAATCCCAGTACTGGGAAGGCTGAGTCATGAGGATCGTTGCAAATTCCAAGCAGCCTGGGCTATAAAGTGACCTCTAGACCAGCCTGAACTGCATAGTGAGATCCTATCTCAAAAAGACCAAAAAACAAAAAAATATTCCTGTACATATAGGAATTGTATTAAGTTAACCATGTTCAATGGTATGTTCATGCAATATAGACCTAAAACAATTCTGTGGCTCCACAAAATATACTTATCTTACTACAGATGTTGAGCTCAATTTCATGTATGAGGGATTTACATTTAATTCATCAGGTTTTTTTTGGCTTTGTGCTTGCAATTCTTAGGGCATTTTATTTTATTTATTTATTTATTTTTTAATTTTATTTTATTTTATTTATTTTTTTTAAGTTTTATTGTCAAACAGATAGCAATGAGACAGTTTCAAATCATATCGGAAGGACAGTTTCAACAAATAATACACTGCATATATTCTTCTTAGTGGTTAATTGCTGTACAAGATGCGGACTTGTGATCCCATTTACAAACACCATTAGAACAAATCATTCTATTCATTAAGAGAATGCAACTATATATCTATCCCAACCTCTTTGAATACACAGATACAAAATGGACATTCATCGGTATACCCCATTTTTTCTAAGTTCCATTATTGAATATTATAGGTGTGTAAACTCAGCAAAATATTCTAAAAGAGTCCAGTAGCCCATAATAGCATTGGGTCTTATATTTAACTGGCAATGTCAGAAATTATTGACCTGAGTCCCCCACAGCTCAATCTTAGGGCATTTTAAATCAATCCAATTCTCTTAGTTATATATGTGATAATAGGGGTACATCTTAGAATATTCGCAAGCTCTTTCCAAACTTTAAACACCTGGAAGTACGTAGTGTTGAGGAAAATAAAAGAAAACAAGTGTGGTGCACTCAGGAGGGAGACTGAGCCAGGGGATCATTGTGAGTTTAAGATCAGCCAGGACTAAGCTTGAGGCCAATCTGAGCTGCATATAATAAGACATTGTCTCAAAAAGACAAGACACACACACCAGGGGGAAAAATAAATCAGAAAATCCAGGAAATTGAGAATTTAAATTTCTTTTAGGGAAAATTGCAATTTCAGAAAACAAGCCAGGTTGGTGGTCTGATGTTTCCCTTCTCCCAAAACCCGTGAACCTAGGCGACTCACTCTCAGCTGCACGGGCACAGGGCTCCCTACCCATTCCCTTTCACCTGTGAATTCCTTTTCCTTCTTCCTCCAGCCTGGGAAGCAAAGGCAGGAGGCAGCCTGATGCTGTGTCCATCCCCATTCCAGGGGCCCGTCCAGCACTGTGACCTGGAAGACCACAACAGCAGACACCGCAGTGGCCCCTATTGCGAACAGCTCTTAGAGGTGTGCCTTCTGCTGGCTTAGACGCCACAGGCCGGGGCACCCCAGTGCTGGCAGCTTCTGGTGTTCTCTAATCCTCCTCCTGCCTCTACTGACTCATCCTGAAAATTTTTTTTCCCTGACAGGAATCAACAAACCTGCACTTTAAAGGGGTGCGTTGAGTTCTTTATTAGCCTGGGAACCTACAACTTCTGCTAGGGTGAGAATTGGATGTACTGAAGACTCTGTAGGGTGGCTTGCAAACAAGCTACATGGGGCTCAAGTTTAACATTTTCTTACAATAGAAATAAGTCTGTGTGAGTTCTGTTTTGTCTCCCAAAAAGATGAGTTCCAGCCTTCCAACCCGCAGTACCTGTGAATGTGCCCTTTTTGGAAATAAGGTCTTTGCAGTTACAGTCCATCAGGGCAAGGTTCCATGTACTGACCTGTGCCTTTATTATTTTTTTTTTTTTTAAGTGGGGAGAGGGAGACAGAAGGCCCTGGGGTGACAGCGACACAGATGAGCCTGAAGTCTGCAAGCCAGGGGGTACCAGTGAAAGCTGGGAAATGGAGGCACAGTTCATAGCCTCCACGAGGAGCCAGCCTGGTCACACTGTAGTTTGCTTCCAGATCTCTGGCCTGAACTGTAACACAGAAAGTTTCTGTTGTTGTAAGCCACAGCAGATTAACAAATGCTAGCATAAAAAATTTAAATCTAGAAATTGGGCCCCAAACATAATTTCATAGGATCACTTTTTTCCCAGTTTGAATTAAAGTGAAAAACCACTAACACCCTGGTAACTGGGGAGCGTAGCACTGCTTCTGCTTCCAGTCAGAATCTGCACGGTTTTTGCTCATTTCTTCACTCTGATCAAATGATAACAATCCTGAAAGTGAGCTTCTTGTGCTTTCTAAAAAGAATTTATACTGCTTTTGTCTACTCAGTCTTGGGTAAATACAGCATTGTACAGACCTTCCTGAAAGACTGGTTTTCACTGCGAGGCCTGAAGCATACTTTTGAATTCTAAAATGCCACTCATAGACCCAGAAGGCCTCCCTTGAGCAGCCACTGGAGGCAGCACCCTGCCCGCCAGTTCTCAGGAGCCAATTCCTGGACAAAATGCCTCCTCACCCTTTGGCCAGACCTGGACTACAAGTGAACCTGCCCTGAAAAGACCCAAGGCTGTAGTTGGCAGTACGGCAGAGGAGGCCAGGCGGTGCGATTTCTCTCTTCCTGCTTCTGTGTCCTCTGCTGCTGGGTCCTGTGGAGTGCTGGCGTGTGAGAACCCCAGAGGAGCACCAGGAAGGGATGCTGGGTAACAGTGGGAGTGGCCTGGCCTCAACCAGCAGGGACAGCAGAGAAGGAAGGAAAAGCATGGGTCCTTGGACAGATGTAGCGGGCCTGGAGCCATGGTGGCCTCCCGGAATGGGAACTAACAGGGCTGTTTGGGGCCCCCTGTTCCTTCCAGATGGAAATCAGCTTCACAGAAGAAGGAAGTGGCTAAGTGAAGGTGTGCAGCTTCACCACGCTGTCCAACGCCAGTTCTTCCCTCGTGGGTGTGGCGCAGGGGACGGATGCCTCAGGGCAGAGCCCCAGCACCTGGCTCTGCCTGCAGTCTTGTCCAGGGTTTTCAAAAGGGAGCAGATAAGGGTTTTTGAAGGCCACCAGGTACTCGCCATGGTTGTGCCCACATGGCTTCCGGACCCGCCGGCAGAGGCACGCAGACAGCACCAGGGTGCTGGTGAGCAGCAGACCACAGGCCGCGCCCAATGCCACCAGGATGGCCACCAGGCTGGGCTTGGTGGTGACAGTGGCGCACGGTCTTTTCCAGCCCACAGCCCATGCTTGGCTCAGGCCTGCGGCATTGGCTGCCACCACGCACACACGGTAGGTGGTGCCTGGTGACAGCCCGTACAGAGGGTGCTGTCGGGCAGTAGCATAGATGTCCTTCACCACCAAATGGCTCCCCACCTCGCCCTCCACAGAATAGTGGATCTGGTAGGCTCGCACAACTGAGTAGGGGGCGCACCAGCGGACGAGCACCGACGTGTCAGTCACCTCCGACAGCACCTGTAGCCGGGGCAGGTCAGGAACAGTGTCCTCCATAGTGAGGCCAGGACAGGCACAGTGTAAGCGCCTCTGCAGCTCCACGCACGGGGTCTGCAGGTGTCTGCATGGGTCGTAATCGCAGGGGACGCTACGGTGGGGCAGTCTCACCGCGTTGGTCCCCTCCATCCCTTCCTCCTCACTGTCATCCAGTAGAATGACTGGAATCTCGTCATCTGAAGGACTGGAGTAGGGGGCCCGGGAGGTGGGCTGTATCCTCTGGTTGGGTTGAGTCCTGCTTGTGGTGCTCCCTAAAGTAGGGATGGGGCTAAGGTGTTTGGTGACTGGCGAGGTGGTGGCAGCTGAGACCCAGGGCTTTGGGACCAGACTGACAGTGTGTTTTCCTAGGTGCTCTGTCCTGCTGGTGCCGACAGTGCTGGATGCAGTGCTGCTGGGCCTGTGAGCTGCTGCTGTAGGGTGGGCACTGGCAGGGACGGTACCCCCCAAGGTGCCAAGGTGTGTCCTGGAATCCTGTGTGAGGGATGGTGTGGAGTGGGATGAGGCTGCGGTGACACTTGGCTGGCCTCTGGCAGGTGGAGCGGAGGGCCCTGGTGAGGTTGGTGTGGAGGCTGAGCCAGCAGAAGAGTGTAGATGTGAAGGCAGGAGTGTGGTGCTGTGGTCCATCCTGCACATACCCAGCAGCTGGGAGAGTGGAAGAGGTGCTGAGAAGGGGGCCCTGGGCCCTGCAGCCGGTGTGCACATCGTGTCCGCCGCCCTGGAGGGAAAGCTGGCTGATTAGCAGACGTCTGTGTCAGCGCTGCTGTAGGCTGGACACCCCTCCCCACTAAGCCTCAGAACCATTTCGGCCATACACATTGCATTTGCAGGAGGGGCCTTCCATGGCTCCCATTGGGCAGAGAAGGAGACAAGTTCAGAAAGGCAAAGCGGCTGCCCGGAAGACCATGGCCAGCAAGCAGCAGAGCCTAAACCCGACCTGGCTAAGTGCAGCGAGAGGGCATCCAGAATGTCCGAGCCAAGTCCCTCACTCTGTTCTCACCCAACTCCTTCCTGACAGTGTCCATGAGCACACACATACTAGAGAGCACTCCCGGGTCTCACTATGTGCTAAGCACCACTCTTCACCCTTAAGCAAATCATTTACTGCTTACACTGTAGGTGCTTTTACTCCCATTTTACAGATGAGGTGGTAAAGACAGTGACTTGAACTCTGCACACAGCCAGTTGCTGGTTGTGTGGTGAAGCCAGGCTCTCCCGCTCCCGACTGCATCCTCAACATCTTTCCTAATAGGATCCTGAGACTCTGACTATG
The DNA here is from genome assembly GCF_000260255.1 of Octodon degus. Taxonomy (NCBI): domain Eukaryota; kingdom Metazoa; phylum Chordata; class Mammalia; order Rodentia; family Octodontidae; genus Octodon; species Octodon degus. The sequence continues at coordinate 4,358,413 of NW_004524636.1, forward strand.
AAGAGACAGGGTGTTTGTCTTCAGAAGCAAAGTGTGAGGTGTACAGATGACTGCATGTCCCAGCCGGGCATGGGTGGGAGGCGAGAGGAGAATCAGGACGTCTGGGGAGTCTGCCAACAGGGGCAATCAGCTGGCAGGGCTGATCTGAGGGTGCTCGGGACGCAGATGTCCCTGGCTCCCCTGCACCCATCTTCTGAGCCAGGCTGGGTGTGGCTTCCCCACTGCAAAAGCAGCTCTTCCAGCCAACAGCCTTCATGAGAATTCTTTCCGTCCTGTCCCTGAGAGAGCTTTGTAAGTCTTCAGGCCTTGGTCTGAATGACCCAGGAGAAGAAGCCAGGCTCCCTCAGCAGGGTCTGGAGTTAAGAGCACAATTTAGGGAGAAGACAGATCTTGCCTTCTCCCTCCAGCAGCGGCATGGGTTTAATCAAACACCTCTGTGTATGAGCCAGCCCTGTTCTCTTTGCCTATAATATGTGGCAATGCTCTGGCAGAGACAGGCTTAGCTGTTCACTTAACCCACTTCTTTTTCCCCACTGGGTGCACAGTTGGACTATATTTCCCAGCATCCTCTGCAGTTGGGCCCAGCTACAGACTCCTGGCCAATGAATGTGAGGAGAGAGGAGCACAACCCCAGGACCCAGTCTAATTTAATGCTCCTCCATGAACTCCTCCTTGTAGTTTGTCCCTTCAGCCTGGCTGGAATGGGCTGCCCTGCCCAAAACTGTCCAAATGTCCAGCCCGTCATGGCAACTCCAGCTCCTGAAGGCTGACCCTCACCCCTCAGCCCCCTGCTTTGTCAGTGTTACCTGCGCACGACAGTTCTCTTTTTATCCAGGAGCCAGGATAACTCACAGCTGCAAGTGAGAGGATTGCCATAGAGGGAAACAGACAGCACCTGGGAGGAATTCCTGGTCCAAGGAGGGAAGGAGCTCAAGTTGCAACTGGAATATCACACACAGAAAATCCATTGTCAGACTTTTACAGGAGGTTGACCATGTTTGAGAGACACACAGTATACCATGAAAAAAAGCATTCCCTTAGGGGTTAGAGGAGGTTGCTTTGGGTGGGACCCCTCATGACCTTGGGGCTCATCAGTTTGTCTTCAGAACCATGGCTCAGTATCAGCCCTCATACCAAATAGCAATAAATCCTTGTGACCACTGGTTATGTCTACGGGGTCTGTGATGATGAACCTGTTTACAAATGTGAATCTCCACACAAACAGTGTTATTGTAGCCTGATGACAGTAATTGGCAGCATTTGTTTTCACTGGGGGGTGTAATCCAGGGTCACATTAGGCAAGTGTTGCCCCCCTCAGCTCTACCCAACACCTGGACTGGAGCTGATGGCCTGCGACACTAGGCCTCTGGGAGACTCTGTGCTCATGTGCAGCAGCTAGCACTTGCTAAGGAAAGAACACCCCAAAGCTTATGGCTTAAGACAGTAAGCGTTCTTTTCTTTCACATGATTCTCTGGATTGGCTCATCATTCTTGTGCTCTGGGGCAGATGCTAATGTTCTCAGTGAGAAAGGACTCTCCTGTCCCATCTGCTCTAATACTTCAGCCAGCAAGAAGGTGACAGTCATCACTTTGGGAACAGCAGCTATGCATGTGCGTCACATGTGGAAACTTAGGCTGCACCCACAGATCCAATCTTGGATCTCTCTCTCTCTCTCTCTCTCTCTCTCTCTCTCTCTCTCTCTCTCTCTCTCTCTCCAATATCTCACTATGTAGCTCAGCCCGGCCTTCAACTCACTGTGTAGCCAGGCTGGCCTTGAACTCATGGCAATCTTTCTGCCTCAGCCTCCAAGTGCTGGCATTACAGGTATATGCCACCTGGACTTATCTTGAGAACCATGGCTCAGTCATGTTCTTCTCATCCAGCCTGATGGAACAGTCTATCTGTCTATCTGCCTTCCTTGTAACACAGCACCTGCCATGTGTATCACGATGATTAGCAGATTGCTGTCCATGCTGCAGCTCCTTGGAAGCAGAGGTCATCTTGTCATCACCACCACCCCACTTGTCCTTGTCAGCTCCCTCACCACTATTATAACCACACCATCTTTACCATCTTCACCATCACACCCATCACATTGCCATTATTACCATCACTGCCACCACTGCCATCCCCAACATTGCTGCCACCACCCACCGCTGTCATCATTACCACCATTGCTGTCACCACCGTGACCACCACGGCCACCATTGCCATTATCATCAGCAACAATGCCATCATCACCCCCATCTACATTAACTCTCTAGGGCACCTGCGAGGTGCCAGAAACTGCGTTAAGCGCTCTCCACATGCTGTCCCCCTTTCTCTCATGAAAAGTTCTCAAGTGCAGCACTGGCATAGCTATTTTACAGAAAAATAAGCTTTATGATGCTTGCATTCTGGCACTTTATACAGTTCCTAGATTTTTATCAAGCTCAGAGATGGCACCAGAGCAAGAGACACAAAGCCCTTTGCTCACACTCCTGGAGCTATCTACTGTAGCGTGAAGGAAAGCGCAGGTGAACGGGTCTGTGTTGGCTCTGAATAACTGCCCATTCTTTTGGAAAAATAATTCCATCTTTACTGTCTACATCAAGCAGAATAGAACCAACAAGACCTGCCACTGGACTCTGGGGTTTTTTGGCCAGTCACAATAGTTGGACACAGTGTGACCTGCATGGCTCTTCTGGGCTTTTGTATTTCATAGCGCTATCTTAATGGACCATGGGTGGCAGATCAGGAGACAATGACATTCTCAACAAGTGGGTTGAACAGGGCAAGATTTCACAATAGATACAGGTTCAATGCTGTTTCTGTCTCTAATAATTTACACATGGCTAATGACAGGAAAGTCTATTAACATGACAGGGTGTTCAAAACAGGGCTGTTTCAGGCTCAGGCTCAACAGACTATAGAAGACTGAGCACAGGGAGGTGGTGAGGGGGCCCCTCTCCTCAAGTAAGGTGCTAGAGCTCCTGTGAGGCCATGGAAGAGACTGAAGGAGGCCTTGCTGACCCATCGCCAGCCTCTGAGTGCTGAGTGGAGGGCTCAGAAGGCAGAAGAGGCTGGGTGGTGAAGACCTCTTGGGAAGTCCCACCACTAATCCCAATGTGGGAGAATTAAGATGCTAAGCGAAGCTCTTCAATCTTTGAGCCAAGTGACAGTGACCTGGGGCTACTGATGTCCCTTAGAACTTGGGGATACAAAGACTTTGACTCATGTGAGAAATCTAAAGGTCAAATGCTGGCCAGAGCTAGCAGAGAAAAGAGGAAAGTGACTACTGTGGGATTGGCCATAAGTCAAAGATACCCACTTTTCCAGGGAAGATGGTGGACTGGGATCCCACTTCCCCTCCCGTCAGAAGTACAGCCAGTGGTTGCTCCTGGGCATGACAGTGGGTCAGGGACACAGTGTTCACCCACCAAGCTGGAGGCACCTACCTGCGATCCCACTTGCAAGTGGGAGCTTTTCACCAGCATACCTTTCCTTCCCAGCCCCTGCAGTGCATGATGGGATGGAGGCCTGATGCCTCTATCCCCTCTTTCCACTGCAAATATCCCAGCTCAGGCTTTAAAAAAATGTTAAATACCTAAGAGCTGGGAGCTTTACTACTGCTCTGGACTGGACTGAACTGTTGGCTGTGTGGGCCATCTGGGACCTGCCTAAAACATCATCCAAAGAATGAGGATGAACTAAACCCCAGAGAAAACTTAGAAAAGCCGTGAGGAAAAACAAATTAAGGTCAGTTTCTTCTATAAAATTTGACATAGTGTAAACAAGAGTTATGGGATTAAGATGTGGTGTGGAAACACTCACTTGTGCAACAGAAGGACCTGCAGAGAGGGGGTGTCCTCAAAGAGGGGTGTGCGGATGGAAGTCAGCGCGGGGGAGTCCTGGCAATGCAGCTGGCGCAGGTTGGGGGTCATCCTGAAAATGTCTCCCTCCAGGGTCCTCAGCCGCGGCATCTTCCGCAGATGGAGCTGTGTGAGGCTCGGCAGGTCTCCCATCCACTCAGATTCAACTGGAACACAGAGCGGACACTGCCCATTACACAGGCACCAACCCAGGGACAAGCATGGCAGGCAGGAAACACGAGTGGCAGGTGCCATGCAGAAGGCTGCTGCCGAGTGTGGCAGTCTGAAGCTTTGGGGCCCTCAGCTGGAAGGACCCTCATAGATGACCGTTCTTTCCTATCTTCCAGCCAACACGGGCCTGAGGCCATGCATCTGAGAAGGGACTGGGTGACTCAGAGCTAGGATGTCGTCTCCGAGCCCACGGTTGCCCGACATCTGGTGAAATTCCACAAGTACAGTAATCAGGCTTCGCTTGGAAGGCTCCAGGGAGTGGCAGTTTTGAGGAAGGTCAGGAATCTGAGGCAAGGGTTGGGGAGGCCAGAGGCCCAACTGTGTGGCTCTGGGGGATAACTGGAGCCTGCCCCACCCTCTGTGCACCCATACTCGCTCTTTTTTCTGTCTCTGAGGGAACAGATGATTATAGACACTAAGATATTCCTTAAAAACAGCCCTCCTGAATCAAGGTCAGCACCCCAACTGTGGGAACACCTGCCCCCACCTTCCTCCTGGGCCCTGTTAGAATGATCTAGTACCCAGACACAATCTTAGCCACATCATCAAGGAATCCCTCTGGGGCCCATGGCTACTTCCTTAACATGAACTGCACTCTCATCGCCAGTGTTCATCCATCCCTGAATCAGCCTCAGAGAGATCCTGCACTCCAGAAGCCCGTGCGGGGAGGCACAATGCAGTGGCTAAAATTTTAAATTCTGGACCCAGAATAGACGAGGATTTACCTGTGGGACCTCGGCTCAATCATTCTACCTTCAGCAGCTTGGTTTCCTCATCGTATAAATTGGAAATCTTAATAGTTCCCACATCTGAAGTTGCAAAGATTGGAGCCTGTGGCGTGGAGCTTGGAGCCAGGCTCGCTTGCTGGGGCAGAGGAGTTGGTGGGCTTTTTGAACCCTGCTGCTAATGAGACACCCTGCTCAGCCCAGGAATAGCACAGCCTGGCTTTTTAAGTCTCACACTCACTTTGCTGGAGCTGCGTGCCGCTGAGATCCAGAACCCTGAGAGTGGCCAGGGCTTTGCCAGCCTCTCCTGCGAACGCCTCCAGCGCGATTCCCCCTTGTGCACTGAGGCCCAGCTCGGTGTAGGAGAGGTTGAGCCGCTGCAGCGCAGGAAAGCAGACGAAGGCACGAGGCGGCAGCGCCCGCAGCGGGTTCCCAGAGAGCTCCAGTACGCGCAGACCACGCAGGGTGGGCCCGGCGCACGGCTTCAGCTGGTCCAGCTGATTGTGGCTGAGGTCCAGCACGCGCAGCTGGGTAGGCCAGCCGGGACCCCAGCTCAGCGTGGAGATGCGGTTGTGGTGCACCGTGAGCTCCTGCAGCTCGGGCAGATGGCTGAGCTCAGTCCCACTCAGGGCGTGCAGCAGGTTGTGGCTGCCATCGAGGCTTTGCAGCGCGTTTGGCAGGCAGCGGGGCAGGTGCTCCAGGCTGAGGTTCGCCACAGTCCAGGCCATGGCTCCCGCGGAGGGGAGCCCCTCACAAGGTGATGCCGTGGAATTGCTGCCGCCACTCCCCCAGGCTCTTTGAGGAGTGAGTCCTAAGAAAGGGACCCTCTCCTGTTGCGAGGGGCCGGCCCCACTCCAGCTCAGCAGAGTCAGGAGCAGCAGCAACGGGGTCCACGGCATGACGCGGGTCTGGGGAAAAGGAAACACATGAATCAGGTGAAATGAGCAGCCGCCAGAGCCAAGACAAACGCACAGGGCACTGCAGGACCTGCGTGACCCCAGAGGACATCTGGCAGGGACATCCCTGCAGACAATCCCACTGGGCGTGCTGCGACTTTGCCTTCCTGCTCCCCCACGCACGCTATGGCACTCCCTGCTCTCCTTCCCCCAATGAGGAACCCCCTCATGGGTCAGTTCTGGACCTGACTCTCCCAACCCTTCCACACCCTATACTGAGTCCCGGTCCCTTCCATGGGTTTTCAGAGAGAAGGGATGGCCCACGTATATAAACTTTTTCTGTGGCAACAGCCATATGTCCCAAACACGTGTGCTCTCCTGGGGCAAATGCTCTGCTGGCACAGAGACAGGGAGATTTTGTCACAGTCACTGACCCCCAGCTGTCTGGTTTTTTGCATTAGAACTGTCCAGCCACGGATAAGTCCTTGTTTCATAGAGTTTCAAGGTCCCTTTCTTGGAAGCCAGTCCAGGGATGCTTTTAGAAAAAAAGAGGGGCTGGGAAGATAGCTCAGTAGAATAAGTGCTTGCCTGGCAAGTGCAAGGGCCCGAGTTCAATCCCAGGTACTGCCAGAAAAGAAAAAGAAAAAAGAAAGAAAAGAGCCCCCCAGAGAGCTATGAGGCTCAGGCCCCTGGAGTCAAGCATTTCAGGACCCCACGTAGATTCTAACAAAACCCAAGAACCTCAGAACCAGCTCTGTTCCCAGAGAGCTGGCCAAGGGACGCCCAGGATTGCACAGGGAACCAGGGAGGTCAGAGGGCCACAGGCAGGCTTGGGAGTGTCAAAGCCATTTCTTTTAAGGTCTTTCGGTTATAGCTTGAGATCTTGTTACCTCAGATGTGTGCTCCTGTGCGGGCTCTTTCCTCTGTGACCACTGGATCTCTGAGCAGCAATCCAAACTCCAGGGGCAGGGGCTCTCCGCCTTGCTAGCCAGGGATCCTCACCAGCAGAACGAGCCTGGAGCTAGAAATGCAGGCATCCAGCAGTTTGGCCAACTCATCTGGAAGGTATCTTCAAGGACCTTAGAGTCCCCAATCTTGTTTTATATATTCCAGGAACCAGTGGCTTAGCAACTCAGCTCGGAATGCCGGAGGGAGGCCTACTTCCCCGCGGCCCCTCCCCCACCCTCCAGTCCCTGCCACCCCCTCCCAACGCAGCAGACCTGGCTGTCTTTAGCCCACACCCTCCCTGCCGGTCTGTCTCCAGCCTACCCCCTCCAAGCCTGGCAGGGCCGCTCAGCCCTCCCTGTCTCCATCTCTCCCAGGCCTGAGAGATGGGGGCCCAGCTGTGAGGACTGAGGGCCTCCTCTCTGGAATCTGACCTCACCATGGCTCCCCTCTCCTGGGATGGGCTGAGTGGTCAAGCTCAGAGGAGGAAGGCCCCTCTGAGGGAAGGGGTGGTACCCTGATTGTGATCCTTAGGGATTCTGGAGGAGTCTGCCAGACTACTTTCAAAGCCCCAACAGCAGAACACACATCCCAGAGGCCCAGGAACAGTGTGGTTGTTGGGGGGCCCAGTTCAGAGGCATCCAGGTTTCGTGACTCTCCTAAGGCAAGGATAAATAAAGCAAAGCGGGGAGAGATGTGGAAAGCACATTTCTGCCCCCAGGATGAGGGTAATGGGTCTGGATTTCCAACAGCCCCTGAGGGGGTGGACACAGCCTGAGGTTTGCCTGCAGCAGCTCTGTTTAGAGCAGATGGCCCTGTGTCCTCCAGAGCTCCAAGAACAGAGATCGCTCATTAGTATGAAACACCTTTGATCTACACTCTGCCCTCTCTTCCTTTAGCCCTCCCACAGAGTCTGAGCACAGGTCAGGCTCAACACCCCAGCTGCACGCACAGACCTGCAACAGCCCTTCCTGTCAGTCTTCCTGTCACTCCTTATCTGCAGCACTGAGCAGCCCCAGGGCTCCTGGTTGCCTAGCCAGTTGGATTTCCAGGATAGTAAGAAATCTCTAGAGAGTGCCCTGGAGGCCTTCCCTGAGGCCTTCCCCACTGCCTGCTCCAAGCATCCTTCATCTGTGCTGGCCTGGAGGAGGCCGTGTCTGTGCTGCCTAGTGTGGAGAGCCAGGACAAGCACCCCCTGAGGAGCCCATGGTACCACGGGTGATCAGGTCAAGAAGCCAAGAGGAGAAGTGAGAGACAAGTGTGCCCTGTTCAAGGCCCAAAGAAGGAAAGAAGTCGGGTATCAGGAAGCTCTGCAAAACGGGACCAGGGGCCCCTCCAAGCCACAGTCGGCGGTGCTGCCTGCTGAGGAACTGTCTGAGCTCTGCATCCTGGTAGCTCTGTCATTCTGGCTGTCCCCAAGCCCAGCAGACAAACCCTTGGCTGGTGGCCCACCAGGTACCCACACTGGAGGAACAGATGGAGGCCTGGCGGGGCTGCGGTTCTTTCCTTCCCGGGCCTTGTCCTTGTCCCATTGGGTAGTGCAAATTGCCAGTCACTATCCTGATCCTTTTTCATATTGATTGATTGATTTGCAGAACCGGGTATTGAACTCAGGCCCTTGCACTTGCCAGGGAAGCGCTTATTCTACTGAGCCATCTCCCCCACCTCCCTGATCATTTTTTTAAAATGTGTAGTCAGACCAGGCATGGTGGCCTGTGCCAGTGAGCCCAACACTGTGGGATGCTGAGGAATGCAGGTGTTAACCCGGCCTGGGCAACCCCAGTCTGTCTCGAAAAGAAATTTAAAAGGTCTGGAGATGTAACTCTATGTGAAGGCCCTGGGTTCAGTCTTCAGGAATGAAAAAGAAAGAAAGAAAAAGAAAAAGAAAAGAAATAGGTGCAGTCAGAGGCTCACCTCACGGGATGCTTTGCAGGTACTATTAGTGATACATTACAATTCAGGAAACAGGCTCAGTCATGGACGGGGTTCCGGGCCGCACAACTAATGAGCCATCTGATTTAATATTACTGTGATGTTAATACTGATAGTCAATCCCTTGGAGCAAAAGACTCATTTTTTCATCAAGGTGTTTATTTTTAGAATATTTCTGTTGATGTATTATCAATTACATTTTGTGAATTTTATTATATTGATTATGAGTACTTAACAGAAAAATATAAATAAAGATTGAGCTTTTCATAAATACTGTAATATTTATTTGTTTGTTTGTTTAGCTCCAGGGATCAAACTCAGGACCTTATGCTTGCTAGTTAGGCACTGTGCTACTGAGCTATATCCCCGGTCCTGTAATATTTTTTGATGCTTATAAAAAAACATCCAAATTTTCAATATCAAATGGTTTTTGGTGTATACAGTCTAAAAGAAAACATCAGAAATAAATTCCCATATGCACTACAGTGAAAATTCCAAGAGCACGCTACGAAAAAAGAATCTTTACGTCAGTGATCACACCTAAGGCAGTCTGCACATGTGACAGCAGCACGTGCACGCACGTGTCCCTGATACTGACTTCACGTGGTTTTTGCTTTCCTGGCCTTTCTTGGGGACATATTTGACATTTCAGTGGTCTTGCTGTTTTTTCAGGAGGTTCTATTATGTTATGCAGTGTGTAAACAGGAACATAAAAATCAATAAAATGAATTACTAAAGTCTTAATATGCATTGCGTATTTATTTTTTTATTTATTTGCAGAACCAGGGATTGAACTCAGGCCCTTAGCACTTGCCAGACTTTGCGTATTTAGAGTAGACATCATGTTTTCATTCATTTTCAGCGGTGTACTTCCTTGCAAAACCGAAAAGACAACATCAGAAATAAATTCCTGTGTTACTACAATGCAAATACCACTAGAACTCTGCCAGAAAAATAAGCCTTGCTTCAACTGTCACACCCAAGGCAGTCTTTACACATGAGAACTGCATGTCCCATGCACAAGTATCACTTACACTGATAGTACGTGTGTTTTGTTGTTCTGGTCTTTCTTGTAGTGTATAGTTGACAAATTTTTTGTTTTCCTGTTGTCATAGTAGTTCTTCATGATGCTTCGCTTGCCTGTTCGCTTGTCAGCTCATCAATGTGCTCCACAATTTTTTTTTTCAGA
>NW_004524636.1:4372257-4378612 GCF_000260255.1 Octodon degus
CTACTTCTATCTGAAAAATCAAAAGCAAACTTGTAAAACAATCAAATCCTGAAGTATTGTAGGTCCATTAGACCCCCTGTGATGCTTGGGTAAACATACACAAGCCCAGTTAGATGGAGCATGAATGTGGGTCCACATCCTGGTTTGACACTTTTGCACATGAGCACACTCCTTGCCATTCTTCATACTGGGTGGGTAAACATATAGATTACTTCCTGTATCCCTCAGAGAGAGGTATTGAGACACATAGCTGGCTACTATTACAATGAAGTACAAATTTTCAGTAAAAAATTAAAAAATTGGTCTGCTGGACCTAGGCTTATGCATTGAGGATAATAACTCATCTTCTATGGGCCTCAGCATTGGATACTGAATTTTCCTGATTATTTAGATAAACTCAGATCATGAGAGAATCCAGGAAGACTGGACATTTTTTTTTTAATAGTTTAGCAGTTTTTTCTCACACAGAGCCAACTTTTTGGCCATGGGAACAGACTGAAGAAGTCTCCTGGGCAAGGGCCAATGGCCACGCTATGGAATGCCACTCTTTCAGTTCTTCCTCTTTAGCACTTCTTGGAAATCAAATGAATGAGGTGTTTGTCCTCTCCCAGGAAGGATGCTAAGGTTCTATAACAAAGTCCTGAGACCAACAAACGTGTGTCTCCTAAATGGTGCCCCAAATGTTGCCTTGTGACAAATGTCACACCACCTCCTTTTCCCACCTCTTTTCCCCCAAGCTGTCAACCTCCCCACTAATTTGGATGACTCAGTCTGCATTTGAACCCACTCCTCTCTAATTGCCCAAGCTAGGGGCTTGGCCCAGAAAGGGAACCTTGATGGTTTGGTAGTGAGCAGGTAATTGCCATGGGAACCCTCTGAGAGACTCTGAGAACACACCTGGGATGACTGGCCAACTCGTGAGGAAGCAGAAGCTTCCCCCCAGCCTCTCTTCTTGGCTCCAGAGATCTTCCTGCAGCTCTGACTCCAGACATATCTGCCTCCCCCTGACTGTGGTCTATTGAACATCTCCATGGAAGGAGGGCAGCAGGGACAGGGTGGGCACTGCCTGTGCCTACTATAGACTATTTTTTTTTTCTTCAATGTAGAGTTTATTTCAGGTTCCATTGAAAGCAGTTTTTAATACAGAGAACAACTGGAAGAGATAGACTGTTGGTGTGCTGGAAAGTCAAAACCAAGGCCTGGCACAAGCTAGGCAAGTCCTGTTCTGCTGCACTACATCCCCAGGTCTTCCTTTTCACTTGTCATTCAATTCATTTACCACACATTTAGTATTCAGCCACAGGCTATTCTGATAAAAGGACTCTCCCTCCACCTACATAAATGAGCACCACAGCACCACTGTACTTCATCATGGAGTCAAGCTAAGGATAAATGTGTTAAGGTCAAAAACTGTCTGGAGGTTATATGTAAGTATTAGGTCTAATGACACAAAAGGAAATTATTTTTAATTATTTTTTTCATTTTTTCCAACTTTAGTGAGCCCTGATTAGAGGTTCAATTTTGTTATTAAACCCAATAAAATGAAAATTGGAAGATAATTTTCAAGTTAGAATTTGGCCAGGTCATCATGATTAGCAGTGGTTTCAAAAGGAAAGATAATTGGGCTTTTAAATGAGTTTTGAAACTTACTGAAAAGTAAGATAAACACTGCAAAAGAAGTGCTGTTAGTAAGAGCTAATTTTAGGCAACTTGTTCGCGACATAACTTCCTTGTTCTAATACCTATATTTTCTATTGTGATTAGCTTAACTTTCCTTCTGATCTCCTTTGAAGAAAAGACTCCAAGGTCACTTGTCCTCTGGCCAGGAAAATTAGCTGGTGTTCTCAAATTTGATTATAGGAAATAGGACGAGTCAGCCAACTCAATAGTGGAAAGAGCAAGCACTCCTTCCCAAGCTCCTTGCCAATTTAATGGACTCCGAGGGAAGAGTTCAGCATGAGAAGATGAGACTTCTTTTCAACCAGTGTCAAAAGCACCACGCTTTATTATGTAGAAAGGGAGTCCTCCAATGACATTCTTTAATGGCAGCCTTGGGTGAATTTTGTGGAAGTATTCACTACATTTTAGAGAATGCTGCATTCACCAATTAATGCAATTCAAATACCACTCTGGCTGTGGGACTCTTTTGTGAGCCTAAACACAGTCGAGTTAAGGAAAGGAAAGAAAGAGACTCAGGGAAGAAGAAAGGAAATTAACTGGGTAAATTCTAATTTGGAAGGGAGATAAATGATAAATGGAAGAAAAATGCAAATGGCGGAGAGACAAATAGTTTTCCCTAATGTTTCCTGCAAATATTTTAGAGCTCAGATTCTACATGGGTACCTAAAGTGGAAAGATGAGTGATAAAATATCTTCAACCCTATTGGCTAATTTTTTTTTTGCTTTTTGGTGATACCAGGGATGGAACTTAGGACCCTGCCCTTGCACAGGTAGTCACTTCTACTGAGCTACATCGCCAGCCCTCTGCAACCCTATGGAATGTCATGGTCTACAATGTTTTTCTTCTCCTTTCTTAGGTAAGCAAAAATTACACTGTAAACTGTCACAAAAGAAAATACAGTACTGTTACTCACAAGTACAAAGTATACTCTGAACTAACTTTCCTTCTCCCTCCATCCCCAAAGAACTTGAGGAAAGGCTTTTTTCCTGGGGACTGCCTAGGTCCTTGGCACCAGCTTCTCTACTGCTGGTAGCATTAGGCATGCAACCTTCCCATTCCTATATGTGAAGGACAAGTTGACACTGATGCTACCAGGCAGGCTTCAACAAGTCTGTTCCAGTGGCACTCCTAAAGCCAGACTACAGCTCTCTTGCAGCAAACTCATCATTAACACTGTAGGTGTTTTTCTTTCTTTTTTTTTTTTACCCCCCGGAACCAGGAATTGAACTCCGGCCCCTGAGCTTTCCACTGAGCCATCTCGCTGGCTTCATTTTCTGAGTATGTACTTGATTACAGACGTGCAGGTTGATTTGTGATGAAGTTCCATATACTTAGTGTTAAGAAGATAGTTTGTGCTGGGGGTTCAGCATGGTCTTAGCATGAACTTGGTCTTGGAGTCATAGTACAGGCATTTTCACCACAGCAAGTAGTGAGTCACAACAAGGGCACCGCAGAAGTTGGGACTGCCAATCTCTCTCCCACAGGAGGCCACATCGAGGGCCTCACCCTGGCCAGGTGCGGAGATCTCAGGAAGCTGCAGTTAGACTCGTAGGTGGAGATCGGCGCTCTCTGTCGCGCCACTGCTAGGACTTAGGCCCGTGCTTTCCAATACCTGGGGCGACCCTGGGCCCAACCACAGCCTCAGCTCGCCCCTGCAGAGGCTGCAAGTTCCGAGAAGAAAAGCTGAGCCCAGGAAGCTTTTCAGTTCGCGTTACAGACTCCCCTATTTCTTTACAGAATGGCAGGCCCTGATCCACCCAGGTTGATCATAACCTCTTCGTAGTCTGCTGAATTGCGCCCCAAGTCACCCCTGGAATGCAGGGTCGGGTGACAGGAACAGGCGGTGCCAGTCCTGTCCCTGGTCTTTTTTCTTACAGAAGCCACCCTCTTCAGCTTGAGGTCTGACTAGGGTGCTAGGTGTGAGCGCAGACACCAGAATCCCGAAACGACAGGTCCCTGCTCCCAACCCTTCAATTCCAAAGCGCACCCGCCCTTGGAGGCAGTTTCGGGCTGCCGAGGCAGGAGGATGCGGGCAGGCGCGCGGTGCCCCTCGGCGGACGGCGAGAGGCTGCCTCCAGCGTCCCCGCCACCGAGGGTGGGGTCCCGAGCAGGGCGCAGCGCGCCAGGGCCGAGCGCGGCGTGCCAGGGCCGGGCGCCGGGTGCGCCCACAGTCACGCATTCCGCCCCCCGCTGCGCCCCGCCGGTCACGCCCCGTCGCCCCCAGCAGCGGCAGGCCGGGTGGCGCAGGGGAGCGGCGCGCCGCCCGCCAGAACCGCTGGCGGGGGCGGCGGGCGTGACCAGGACCCCGCGAGCCGGCCCGGAGGGCTACTATAGACTATTGCAGGTCCTCCCCTGCCTCTGCCCAGCACATTAGGTGACCTTCTTTGGTGTCCTTTCCCAGGTGACCCTGGCCACCTGTCCTCACTGACTTCCCTGGGAGCTGGAGGACCTCACTGTCCTTCAGCTGGTGGCCCCAGAGCCCAAGGCGGAGTCTGGCACTTGGGGGAAATGACTGACAAGTGGACGGGAAGGGGCATGGCAGGGATAGGTCAGCTATGATCTTCTTCACCAGCCAGTGGGGTGGGACGCACAGCAGGAGCCTGAGGCCACAACCAGAGTCCACCAGCAGCCCAGCAGGGATAGGCAGGGCTAAGGCGAGGGTGAGATGGGGAGAAGGCAGATGGGAAGTAGAGAGGGTAGTCACAAAAAGTTACGAGAGGCAGAGTCCCAATGTGCTCTTGAGTCTGGTGAGTCTTGGGAGCCTTTTCTCCTCTCAGCAGATCACATGGGTGGAGTGATAGAAAAGTCAAAGCCCCAGGGAAAGAAAGTAATTACACACGTGGTGACACTTCCTTTCTGCGTTCAGTAAAAATCAAGGGCACAGAGATCCTTGACTTTTAATGGAGGTTAGAGCTTGCCTGGCTCCACTCAGTTCTATGCATTTTAAAGAGAGAAGAAAACTAAGTCCCAGAGAAGAAATCAGTTTGTGTGATGAGTTTCCAGTCATCCAGTGAGGAGGAATTCCCACAGTCCCTTCTGGGCTCCTTTGTACAGCTGACTATGCCTCACCTGTGCTGGCCTAGCAGTGGGGCCCAGACCCCAGGGGCTGCTAAGCCAGCACTCCGCTGAGGGCCAGGCACACAGCAGAGTTTCTAGGGATTCTGACCCTGGCTGGTCTGTCTCAGTCCCAGAACTCCAGGAATAAATACCTTTATTCCAGGCTGTGCCCCAGGCTTCAAAAGGGGACCTCTTAGGCCTCTCAGCCTGGGGTGGGGACAGCTGGCCTAGGTGACAGGTGAACACTCAGCCTGGCTCTGCCCTCCAGATGCCAGCTGGCTCTGCCATGGGTTCTTCCTCCAGATGCTGCAGCTGGAATGTGCAGGCTCAAAGCCACATTCTTCTCTGACACCAGAGATAAGCGCAGGGACGGGGCTGATTGTGGGAGGACATGGTACCAGGTTTTCTGGTCTCCAGGAAGACCCAGTTGCCCCAGAATGGTATGCAGAAAGGAGCCCTGCCCGAGGCAGGGCCTAGGACAGCCAAGAGGGCTCCCTGCTGTAGTCAGCCTGCCTGTCACGAAATGATCTTGAGGACCTGACACTGTCGAGGTTTGACACACAGGCTTATTTTCTGTAAGGTGTTACCACTAGTAAGATTTCACAGAAGGATTTCTAGAATACTTAAAACATAAAATGACATCTTTCCATCCATTATGGAAGAGTAAAGATTCAAACTGGAAAGAGAGACCAGGCTTGAATCTGTCCCCTTCTCTTGCATGTGGTGTAGCGAGTCAGAGGAGTCAAAGGCCCTGTTGTTCTGCTAAATTACACTGTGAATTTGTCACGGCCAGGGGAAGAACATGAGAGAGCAGAACCTTAACCTGGGGTGTGGGACGCTGAATTCTCAGCCCAACGCCCATCCTATTTTGCTGGCTGCAAGGTCTGTGTATGCCTCTGTCTGTCTCACTTTTCATCTATAAAGTAAAGGAATTGGTTTAGCAATGTAGCACACACATCCTGTGAACACGGAGCTCATGACCTGATGCTCAGAGACTTGGAACTCAGAGTTGAACAGGACTTGCACCCCGCCTGTCCTCACGTCGTTAGCTGTGTGAAGGGGCAGATGACAGAAAGCAGCCTTGCGCATGGCGCTGAACTCAGTTCTGTTAGTATGGGCAGTGGGTCTAGGTTTTCACTGCTCTGGTCTTGGGACCTGGCAGAACCCATGACCAGGTATGCACTCTGGTTTGGATATGAACTGGCCCCAAAGGCCCATGAGTCTGGGAGGTGGTGGCAGCTTTAAGAAAGGGGAGTAAGAAGACCCGGGCCGCGGGATCCTGAATAGACCCAGAGCGCAGGCCCCGCAAGTAAGTGACACGACCCAGGCTGCGGGATCCTGAACAGACCCAGAGCGCAGGTCCGGCAGAGTGAGATGCCCTGGGACCCTCCGGATCCTGTGAGTGAGACGACCCAGGCTGCGGGATCCTGAACAGACCCAGAGCGCAGGTCCGGCAGAGTGAGATGCCCTGGGACCCTCCGGATCCTGAATAGACCAGGAGCGCAGGTGCTGTGAGTGAGTGAGGCGACCCAGGCCGCGGGATCCTGAACAGACTCAGAGGGCAGGCCCAGCACGGAACCCTTCAGCAGAACTCCCTGCAAAGAGGCTAGAGGCAAG
>NW_004524636.1:4380486-4396200 GCF_000260255.1 Octodon degus
TAAAAAAAATAAAAAATAAAAAAAAAAGAAAGGGGCTTAGGTTACTGGAGAGCTCAAGGGGATATGGGGACCCAACTCCACTTCTTCTTCTTCTTTTCTTTTTGCTTCATGATTACCATGAGGTGAAGAGGTTTGCTCTGTCACACACTTTCACCATGATACGCTGCCTCGCCACAGGCCCAGAGGTGACAAGCCAACCAGCCATGGAGTGAAGCCTCTGAACTGTGAGCCAGGATCAACCTTTGCTCCTGATAAGGTGACTTTCCTCAGGTGTTTCAGTATGGTAATTGAAAGCTGGCTAACACAGCATGCTTAAGAGATATTTGCTGGAGGAATGAGAGCTACGCTTTCCCTTATGTTTCTGATAGTTATATTTTCTTACTTGGAATTTTACACAGAAAAACTACCCAGATTTGTTTGTGTATGTATTTAACACAGTAAAGAAAATTCTTTCAAAAGTTCTTGAGTTTTGTAAACAAAGCAATGACTTGGAAATTCATGGGGCTTGGGTATTATTCTCCATTTCCATTGCAACTTTCACTCTCAAGGTGACCAATGAGATCTTGTTGAGGCTGAGTGTGGAGGCGCACGCCTGTAATCCCAGCTCTTGGGAGCTGTAAACAGGCAGATCACTACGAGTCCAATCTAGTAGTGAGACCCTGAACATCCTGTAGACCCTTCCCTAAAAAAATACAAAAAAAAAAATTTTAGATAAGAATACAATATAGCATCTTCAAATTTAAATGTACCTAAATTTCAATATATTTTATGTTTTATAAATGTTTTGACCAAAATGTAAAAATTAAAAAGCATGGATGAAAATATCCAGCCATAACTTACCACTGAGAGATCATTATTTTTCATATATTGTTATCTTTTTATATGAAATTACCTCAGCTAGAACAATAGTCACAATTTATTCATAGAATTTTTATGACTAACTTTATTATTTGAATTTGTTCTTTTTAATCTTAGTATATTAATATGCAAATAACTATATTATTGTTAAATAACAGATCCAGGGTAATGTTTATTTTTCCAATACAATACCTTAAAATTACTTGTACAGTATTTTTGGGATATTGTGTGATTTTACTTTATGCATATGCTGTATAACATGATATATATATATGTCTTCTGATCAAAATATGTGATTTCTGTGTGGCAAAATCATTTAAAATCTTCTGTATATGCTTTTTTCGAAAGACATACATTGCCATATCATTATCTATTGTCACCTTCCTTCTGAAATAAAATATCAGAAGTTAAAAAAGAGATCCTGTTGAGTGATGTTGTCTAATAAGCAGATAAACATGTGCTCAATATCACTGTTGATTATGAAAAGGCAAATTTAAGCCACAGTGAGCTACAGCGGTACGTGGGTCACTAATTAAAGTCTTTCCATAATTCTGGTCCCAAACCAGATTGCAAGAACTGAACCACATTTCTCCATAAGGTCAGTATTGGACTTAACCACAGAGTTTGATTTGGTTCTTATCCAACTCAGATTGTGACCAGAATTACAGAGAGAATGAAGTTCAAAACCAAGGTACCAGGCTGGGAAGATAGCTCAGTAGAATAGGTGATTGCCTAGAAAGTGCAAGGTCCTGAGTTCAATCCCTGGTAAGGCAGAAAACAAACAAACAAACAAAACAAAACAAAAAACAAGGTACCACTGTATTACTACACACCACCAGACTGGCCAGAATTAAAAAGGCCAACAATGCAAAATGTTATCAAAGATGTGGAACAAAAACAACTCCTATGCATTGTTTGTGGGAATGTCACCTGCTACAAGTGCTTGGGAACATGGTTTGGCTGTACCCATGTGTGCTAAGTGTATTTCTGTCCTACTTCTCAGCAGGTACATTGGGTTTATCCTCAATGGCAATGAGTGCATATGGCCATCCAAAAAAAAAAAAAAAAATTTATAGGGGCCGGAGAGATGGCTCAGTGGAATAAGTGCTTCCTTGGCAAGCACAAGGGCCTGAGTTCAATCCTTGGTTCCACAAAAAAAAAAAAAAAAAAGTTTATAGCAATTTTATTTATGAATGCCCCAAGCTGGAAACCACTGAAAAGGTTTTATAAATAGAAAGATGGATGCATCTCTTGTGGCATAGTCATGCATGAACCACTACAGAGAAAAAAAACAATTAAAACACTACACTTGACAACACAGATGTTGTACTGAATAAAAGCAGCCAGGTACTTTGTATGCACATGGTATGGTCCCATAAGTAGAAATTCAATGACAGATAAAACTAATTAATTAGTGACCAAAGTAGTGACAACCTCTGAAGAGCACCCAGGGTGGAAAATGCAGTATGTGCAGAAGAAGGGATCGGGCAGGCAGGGGGAGGGAAGGGCAATTCAGTATGGTACCCAGAGAGCCGGGGAAATGGCTCAGCTGCATAAGTGCCTGCCTGGCAACCACCAGGTCCTGAGTTTGATCCCTGGTACTGCCATAAATAAATAAATAAATAAATAAATAAGGTAGCTGGAGAGCAGGAATCATAGAGGAAAAGCAGAGGGACAAGAGGTCGGAAAGCTCATTTGGGGCTGTCTTCTAAATTAAATTAAGTGTCTACACTTCTAAGTATAGGTGCTGCTTTTCTCCTACCTCACATTCTCTCTACTTTGTACTTGCCAGGACTGTACTTCCTGGCCTTTGTGGTTGGATCCTGTTTCCATGCTTTTACTTTGGTTAATTGTAACAGGAAGTGATGTAGCAGCCAGTGCATTTAAAACAGATGGCGTAAGACCCTCCAGAGCCTGCTGCTCCTTTATAGCATGACAGTGATACCCTCTGGGACGGGACTGCTCAGTCAGCCAGGATCCCAAGGAAGCCCAGAGCTCCCCCTAGACGGAATACATGGCTATGCAGTATGAGAAAGAAACCTTTGTGGTTCTAGGTGGTCTGTTACTGCAGCATAACCTAGGTATTTGGATCAGTGCAAGTCTTGAGTGTGGGGTCAGTTTTATTCATTCATTTGTTTGTTCGTTTGTTCATTCATTCATTCATTCATTTAATACATTGCAAGTCTGCCATGCACTTGACACTGTTCTAAGTGCTGGAGCAGACCTGATCCCTCCACTTGCTCAGTAATTTCCTTCTGTTGGGAAATACAGACAAAAAGCAGAGAAATGAATGGACTAGTAATGTGATGTAAAGGAGCTAGAGAGGAGTCTGGAGGTGGTCATCAGGAAGGGCTGCTTTAGGAGGAGGCGAGGGCACTGTCACGCGCACACTATGAAACTGTGTCCCAGGGCAGAGCAAGAGAGAGCCTCTTGGCTGGCAGCAGCCCCATCAGGTAAGCAGGGCCAGCCGGTCAGGCTCCACATGCTGCCCTGCCCCCTTGCTCCACTGTTGATCAAGGCAGGAGTGGAGCTGGAGGGCTCCCTCAGGAAGGGTATAAAGTGCTGGGTCTTGAGCTAGAGAGATAGCTTAGCAGTCTTAGCGTCTGGCTGGCAAGCACAGAGACCAGGGTTCAATCCCCAGTGCTGCGTGCTGTGCCGAGCACTGAAAATAGACATGGTGGAACATGCCCATAATCCCAGTGCTGAGGGCCTGAGACAGGAAGATCTCTATGAGTCTGAGCCGTGTAGTGAGAACCTGTACCAAATAAATAAATGATGTTTTAAAAAGTAAACAAAGTGGTGGTTGATGGCAGAAGAGCTGAAGATAGTAGATGAATAGAAATCTAGTTGGCAAGTAGAACCGACAGCTGTTGTTAACAGGTTGGAAGGGAGGTGCGGTAAGCTGAATCAGGTCCAGAAAGACACTCGGACCTTCATCCCTGGGAACTGTGAAAGTTGACTGTACAGCAAAGCAGATTTTGCATGTGAGACTGAAGGTGTTGAAGTAGGGAGGCTGTGCTGGACCACCCCAGTGGGCCCTAGATGGTCACAAGAGTCCCTCAGAGAGGGAGGTTTGATTGTGGAGAGGAGCATGTGAGGCTTGGGAGGATGCCCCACTGCTGGCTTCAAGGAGGGAAGAAGCCCGAAACATGGGGAATGCACCCCCAGAAGCTGGAGACAGCAAGGAGGCGGATTGTCCCCTGAGCCCTTTGGAGGGCTTCAAATATCCTCATCTCCAGGCCTCTAGAGAATAAATGGACTTGCTATTGTGGTAAAATGCGTAACCTAGCATTTATCATTTTGACCAGTTTAGTGGCGTGATCTGTATTCTTAACCTTTGTAACCACCGCCTCTCCCCAGGCCTAAAACTTCTCCATTACCCCAGACCTCTGGACTCACTAAACAGTAGCTCCTTCCTCCCCACTGTCCCAGGCCCTCATTTCTGGGTATCCCTATATTCGTCTGTTCTAAGTATCTTATTTAATGTTTGTCCATCTACTTCTGTGTTACTTCAAGCCTCTCCACTCCTAGCTTATATCCAGGTCTTACACCTGGATGAATAAGATTGTGACTAATTTATGTTATGAATAATTTTGTTTTGTGGCCATTTGCTACAGCAGCTGTAGGAAACCAATACATAGGTCGTTGAGAGGAAAGAAGGCATTAACCCACTTAGGCTGAAGCTTGCAGCGTTTTGATTTTTTCGGTAAAATTAATGTGCTACCTAAAAGAATTCAAGGAACAAACATTTGAAGAGAAAACAATTTCATTATGTTCCATTTTGAGGGGTGTTCCAACACTGAGTCACTGGTTAAGGGTGAGCTCTGGGGTATTGGCTGAAGACTGGGGTGACTGA
Organism: Octodon degus; assembly: GCF_000260255.1. Classification (NCBI taxonomy): domain Eukaryota; kingdom Metazoa; phylum Chordata; class Mammalia; order Rodentia; family Octodontidae; genus Octodon; species Octodon degus. The sequence goes on from NW_004524636.1 coordinate 4,385,201, forward strand.
GTCCAGTCAGTGGGATGGAAAAATCAAAGAGCACCACAGGTCCAGTGTAGGAAATTCCCAGGCTCTGTGGGGCCACATTGTATCTCAGCCTCCTGTCTGCCATCAGAGGACATGCGGAGGAGCTGCCTAGGATTCAGGTCAAGACTGCAGGCTGCTGTGAGTGAGCAGGCTGGCTGAGCTCCCCCAGGGCAAGTGTGGAAGAGAAGAGGTCTGAGGAGCCAGGGAGGCGGGAGGAAGCTGAGGAAAGCATGGTTGCGTGTTTCACTGAGGCCAGTCAGGCTGGAGGGACTAGGTAAGGCAGAGGTGCTTGTGACCTGCACAGGGTAGGTCTGGGGGTCGGGGCAGAAGTAAGCAGAGGGCACAAGACGCTGTGTGAGCCTTCTCAGCCCCTTGGAGAAGTTATGCCATGAGATGCAGCAAAAGTGCAACAAGAAGTTTTTAAAACACTGTTTGTGGTAGGGAATATGTTCCTGGTGATCTCTGGCTAGCAAGTGCCCCCAAGCTCTGTGGCTTAAAATGACAGTTGACACTCGTTGAATTCTGCCCGTGATGTAAGGATTTGGTCAGAGCTTGATGGGTAGATCTTTTGTTACAGGCAATACTGGGTCAGCGGTGATACGCAGCTGTAGTGTGAGCTGGACCTGAGAGCTTGAGCCGGATTCACAAATGCATCTGACACCTGGGTGAGGAGGGAGAGGCCGGGCACACTGGGACCACCAATGGACTCCTACTGTGGCCTCCACAGCATGGTGGCCCAAGGGAGATGAGAGTTCTTACATCGTGACCTCATTTTTCTAAGAGAGAATGTTCTAGCAAACAAGATGAAAGTTGTATGGGCTTCCATGCCTGTGCCTGGAAGTCATGGAGTATCTGTCTCTTTACTCTATTGGTTAATCCAGCCTCAAGCCCACCAGAGTTAGTAGAAGGAGACACAGACCTTGCCCCTTCATGGGAGGACTGTTAAAAGATTTGCAGCCATGTTTAAACCCTCACAGCAACAAATCTGTTGGCGACTGTGCCGGAATGCACCAGGAAGTGAAAGAGACCGAAGACAGAAGGGCAGCTCTTCAGCCATCTCAAGGGGGCGACATATGGAAGTCTAGCTGGAGACTGGCTGTTTTCCATTGGGTCAGGAGGGAAGACAGATGTGTGAGGACAGCCGCAGAGTGACTGTGTGGTGAGCTGATCAACCCTTGGGGGAGCTGAGGGGTGGAGAAGAAAAGGGCGGGACACAGCAGTTTTGGGGAACTGGAGCAGCAGGGTGTTTTTGGAAGATGTTACAGTGTTGATAACTGTCATTATCTGTCATTACTGAAAGTAATATAGTTTATAAATATAGATTTTTTTTTCCCGTATTTAGGGCAGGGTCTACAGGGTCTACAGGGTCTCCCTACGTAGATCGGACTCTTAGTGATCCTCCTGTTTACACCCTCCCAAGAGCTGGGCTTACAGATGTGTGCCACCACTCCCAGTCTCAACCACTGGCTCAGCGCGCCCAGGGACAGGGCCTGTACAGCAGGTCCAGGGATTAAACCCCTGGCCCCTGCGCCTGCTTGCAGGCACTTTAATCCACTGAGCTAATTGACCGGCCCTATCTTTTTGGGTAATTATTAAATCTACTAAATATGGAATGTGTGAGAGGAGCATTAGATTCTAAGAGTCGAGTAGCTCTTGTTGAACACCCTCCTTTGAGGTGCGAGTCACAAGCTATTATTTTCATTTCATAGCTTCAGGAATGAGGATTAATTCCACAAACTAAACCGGAGAAAGAATCCAAGCGTTCTGAGATTAGTGCCTTTCTTAGAATGATTAAGAGCATGGAAAATTCCTGCCTGTTCTACTTGAGAGGATGTTTGGCTCAATCAACTCTTGTGAATGATTAAAAAAAAAGTATTTAGCAAGAGTTGATCTTCAGTAAAGTTACTTGTTCAGCAATGTCTTTTTGCAAACTGATGCTTCCAGTACAGAAAACATGTCTGTAGTTCTTGTCTGCAACTGCTTTCAGGAGGGGTTTATGATTCAAGCCCTGCACTCGTCAGGGTGTTTATTTATCAAGTCACCCCCCTCCCCCAGGTACTTCATCTCAGTCACTAGCTCACGTTGTCCTGAGAATCCTCCTGAAGATGACAACGTCTCGTGGACAGCATGGCCATTACTGTTCAGCAGGCTAATGGGGTTGCCGAGGGCGCCTCTGGGGGCATCAAGCCTGCTTCAGACTGTGCCACTGTGTTGCAGAATCCCTCCTCTCAGGCCCAACAGGGATCTAGAGTCATCCCGCAGCGTCAGGGTCCTCTGCCTTCTCCTTCCTCTGACACCCCCTGCATAGATTGACCTATTCATTTATTGGCTTTCTGTCCACCCAGCTTGCCAAACTAGCAGTGGAAGGTCAGACTCTCTCATGTTTCATCATGCCAGTTTCTCTTGTTCATTATCTATAGCAGTTAGGAAAATGTTCAGAGGCAAGTTACAGGAAATCTATCTAGTATTGTGTGCAATATGCTTGTTTATTTTTCTAACCTAACAAAAAGTTCAGAACCAAGCAGCTGCTGGTTTCCCTTTATGGCACGGAAGTTTTCTGGTTTCAGTGCCTACTATCTTAGCATATTCCCTCTACCCTGGTGCTTGTTGCCTTCTGGTTGCAAACGACTGCAGCATCTCCAGACATCACATTTACATTCAGGGCAGGAAGACTCAGGAAGAGCCAAGGTGAAATCCGCTGCCTCTCTCTTTTACCATGATAGCAAAATGTCTTACACAGCATACTTCCCCTGAGATCTCACCACTCACAACTGTGTTACCTGTATACCCTTGTTTATAAAGAAGGCCAAAAAGTCAGCAACAGGACTGTCATGGTGAATGTAGACCAAAAGGGTGTATCAGGGGGTTAGGCTCTGTTACAGAGGAAGAGCAGAGAATGGCCTGGGTGGGTGAGTACAGGGGGTAGGGCCTGCTGGCAACCAATCCAAAGCTTGCTAGTTTTAGCTGAGGCAGCACTTCAATCTCCCTGCTTCTTTTAGGCTGAGCGCTGGCTCACCAGGGTGACAGCCCTTGGACAACTGAGTCCTAGCCTGGTCCCAGTCTCGCGTGCACAGGCTCCTAACGCCTCCCACACTAAGCAGAAGAGCATCCTTGCCTCTCTCCCTCTGCTGCTGACCTCTGCCAGGCTGGACCCACACCCATCCTGCTCGCCACTTGGTGAGTCCTTTGTCAACCTTCAAGGCCCAGTCTAAGGGTCCCCTTTACTGGGAAATTTTCCTAAGCTGCCCTCAACTATGAGAAAAGAAGAGTCCCTCCTTTTGTTCTCATATGCCCTTTTAAGAAAATACATTGCGAATAATGCTTATTCTGCAGCATTATAGAATTATTTGCTCAGACATTCTTGCTAAGTTCAAAGCTGCATTCAAAACACTGTAGCAGGGCTGGTGAGCTGGCTCAGTGGTCTAAAGCACCTACTTAGAACAAGCTAAGCTAAGCAAAGCACAGGGACCGTGGTTCAATCCCCCAGCACCACATGCCAGCCAGCCCCGCCCCCTGGTGGGCTGAGCTGGCCACACACACACAAAATAAATAAATAAACAAATAAATAAAAAATTTATTAAAAAAACAAAACAAAACACTGTAGCAACCTTAGCTGTGAGCCTCTCCGAGCCTTGCCTCTCCTTATCTATTCTTATCACTAAAACAACCTTGATTCCTGATCAAGTCGGTGGCTACTTTGATTGAAGACCAAGTATTTCCACTTCTCTTGTGGTTAAGGCCATTGGTGTAACACCCAGAGCCACAGCAGCCTTGTTGAATTGAGGGATGACATTAAACTGACATTGTGCGCAGAAGCTAGACATGGAAGAGAAAAAAGGTGGGCCTGCGTAGGCTCCTGGCATGGTGTATATGAATTGCAGTCAAACACTGTATTACACTCACAGCATACTGATTGATTAGCTGAACACAGATTGAAAACTGAGTTTTATTAAGTTCTGAGCTGTATTAAACTAGGTAGTATTTATTTCTTGAATATGCGACCACCAGGCCAGGATCACCCCACAGATCCCTGTGGTGTCCGTCTTGACTGAACTGTCCAAGTGCTCTTGTTGCCCTGGTCATGTTGCTGTCCATGTCCCCTTACCCTAGTGGGACCTTTGCTTAGATCATGTACTAGGAGCTGGTTATTCAATCCTTGTAAATTGCAAATAACCACTTAGGAAGAGCACAAGGTCAGGGTTCAGCCATTTCGCTCACCCTCTGAAGCGGGCACCCAAGACCTGAGGAAGGTTGCCTGTGTCTGGGCAGAGTTGGCGTCAGCCACTTGTATGCATTGGCGAGAGCTGGGCCGCCTGCTTGTGGGGGTGGAGGGGCATGGCTGTCTCGGGTCCCGGTCCAGTGTTCCCTCTGCTGGAAGAAGGCAGAGCTCTCTGCTGCCCTCCTTGATGCACCTCTGACCCACACTGGCAAAGAGAGGCCCTCCTGGCCAGGAGGGTCAAGAGCTGGAACCGAGTTCTCCAGGAGAAAAGGTCGCTGTCAGGAAAATCAGTTCAAGGACGACATAGTCAACAGAGACAACCGAGGGCCTTGGCCTTGCATTCCCATGGGACATCCAAGGAGCACTGGGAGTAGCGCCACTCACAAGGCCTTGGCTCAAATCCTCACTTCCCACATGCAAACTGGGTGACCACAACATGATGTGTGACCCCTGTGTACACAGTTCCACTGTATGCTGTGACAGGTTTATTCCTGCTGGAGAGGGGCATGTTCACCTCTACCCTGAGCCTGTACTCACTGATGTCCCATGTCACGTGCATTGTGGTGGAGTCTTCCCATGATAGGAAGGGGCAAAACGGCTCCTCCTGGGCCACAGTGCCAGCGGAGCTATGTGGACCTCCCAGCTGTGCCATGTGGCTGACAGTAGGTACCTGACCCAGAGGGCCAGTGAGAGAACTCATGGGACGCGCCAGTGACCACCCTCAGTGTGCGAGTCATCTGGTTCCCTGGTCCTGAGTGCTAGCTGTATATTCTTTGCAGAGGTGAGAGCCGGTGACACGCCCTGGCCTGGTGGCTGGCACTTAGGCATGGACAGCTTTTCAGCCTCCTGGCATCTTTCTCATACCAGGAAACATCCAACCGGTCAAGACTGTCAACGGGCTGGGCATGGTGGTACACACCTGTAATCCCAGCACTCAGGAGACTGAGGGAATTGGAGCCAGCCTGAGTTACAAAGTGAGTTCAAGGCCAGCCTGAACTGCATAGTGAAACCCTGTCTCAAAAAGACAAGGAACAAAAAGAGAGAGAAAAAAAACCAAAACAAAAACGACGGTTAGCCTACTTTGAACTTCAGGTTATGTAAGCAGGGGCCTGACCCAGAGGGCGAGGTTGTGTTGGCACTCACACAAGCCCGACCGCTAGGGAAGGTCTCTTACAAGGTGCCCTAGCGCCTTGCCTGCCCTCTCCTCGTCTGAGTCCTGCATTTCCCGCCAGAGCTGTGGCACACGCCCTGGAGTAGCAAGCTGCAGTCCTTAAGGTTTAGCGCCCAGTACTGGACCCTCCACACCAGCAAGTGCGTTTCCACTGGTTGGCTCAAGTTGGATGGCGTAACTCCTGGGAATGAAACACTCGTGCTCAACTGTGTTTTGCTTTTTAAGCTAACACTGGGTCCTGTGGGCTGGCCTGCCTGCCAATCTTGGTTCTCTGCAAACATTTCAGTAAGTTAATCAGCAGCAGAAATCCAGGGCCCTTTCGCAAGCGCTGAGTCAGACCTCTCTGAGCGCAGCCTGGTCCTCAAATGCCCCAGTCACACCTCAGTATTGCCTGGCAGCTGTCCTTGCTATCACCTCATGGCCATAGCTGCACAAGTGAGGTTTCTCTCACCAGCCAAGTGCTTCTTCCTACCGTCACCAAGATCACCTTTACTGGTGTCTCTCTTGCATTCGGCTTTGCACCCTTCCCTCCCCTGAGGTCCTCTGCTCCCATTAAGAGCTCTGCCTTCTCGTTTTTGCAGCCAGGGACCTCAGAGGCCCTCACTTTTTGCTTCCCGGGCAGAGGAGATGAGGTGTTCTGTTCCAGGGGCTGAGGAGCAGCTGGGGGCTCGCCCCCTAGAACAAAACAAGCAGCAGAGGCAGTGGGGGAGTTCACCTGTCAAGGTCACAGCGAAGCAGAGGAACTCATTTGGCTTGAGTGTTTTCCATGGGTCTCTTCTGAGATGTCAGTTCCTTCTCTGTGGCTATAACTATCTGAGATGGGACTCTATGGGGGTAGGGACCTGGAGGTCTGAGAGCATGGTAGTGGGGACGACGACGTTTTTGCAGCTCTGTGTTTGGTGGAAAAGCGCGATGAGTGTGTGGAGGACAGGACCAAGGCCCATGTGCTTTGGGTCAAACCCCTCTTGGCTAATGGACTGCTCTGGTGAGATATGCCAAACCCTCCGCAAAGGTAGAGTTGCTGTGGCTCACACACCTGCACAGGCCCAGGCGCAGCCCCTGTATACCAGCAGGGAGATTTCCATGAGTTCTGGTGGGGACAAACCCTACCCAGGCCACAGCCTCCACTCTTATTCTATGTGACATGGCCAGATGCCAGGAGGTCCCTGAAGCTTTTTTAAGCCATTGGATTGGGTGGCATCCAGCCTGGCTTCCGTGGAACTTTGGGTTCTGGGATGGCTTAGTTTCTTAGGGTCTTGCCTTCAGATACCAGGAAGCTACTACCCCCAGGGCAGCGGGGCCAGCACCCATGTCTGTGGGTCAAAGCACAGGACTATGCATTTCTCTCCTCCTTCAGTAGCACCCAGTCTCTCTACACCGCCTCAGGGACAGCTCATGGGCACGGCGAAAGCCAGTGCACATCTCCACCTCTCCGAGTCAGCTGCATGGCCCAGGCCCTCTTCCCCTGCCCTGGCTGCCTCTGGGACTCTCAGAGGTTGGGGGCCACGGAAGGAGGCCAGACAGTCAGGTTTGTATAAGCAAATAATACCAATGAATAGCAGTCCTGAATGGAGAAGTGGAAAAGAACTCTTGGAAGTCAATTAAAAAGACTTTTAAATGATTTCAGAAAATAAACATTGCAAGATACCTTGCTCCCTAGCATTACAGATAAAAGATGGGTGTTAGATGAAAGCCTCATTTCAATTGTTGACCTTGGGACTTTCCCAGAATCAGAAGTGCGATACTTTGCCACAAGGAAGGCAAATATTGTGTATTACAAACATGTACTAATAAAAGAAATACTCAAGCCCCTCATTCCTGGCCCCCTCCCCTGTCCCAGCTAACTCTGGAGTGGCTTCTGTCTTCTGGCTGTTCCATGATCCGGAGCCTGCTATGGGGACACTGAGTCAGGGAATGTCACATCCAGGTAGGAGTGGGGCCTTGGCACCTCTGGAGAAGGAAGGCTGGGGCTTGCTTTCTCCCTCGAGGCAGGCAGCAAGCGTCCTCCCCCTCCACAGCTGCTATGAGAACACTGGGAGAAGAGTACAGCCTCTAGGAGCCACGAGCAGTAGCCCCAGTGGCTGCCTGTTTCTAAAATGATAAAGAGCCCTCAATATTCCACCCCCAAACTCAGAGGCCGAGGGAGGCTTTATCTAAGTCAAGCTCCAAGGACTCCACAATCAGCCACTCCCTCATCACTGGAGGGACAGAGCTGGACCTGAGGTGGCAGGGGGAGGTGCTCATTAGACCTGGAAGGGACTTTTTTCCCCCTCATGTATTTGATACATGGTACAGGGTCTCACTATGCAGCTCGGACTCATAGTGATCCTATTTCCAGCCTCCCCAGTGCTGGGATTACAGGTGTGTGCACGGCCAGGCCAGGTCTGGTGGCCAGTTCAGTGCACCAGGCATGGGGCTGGCACCATGTGGTGCTGGGGATGGTCCCTGCGCTTAGTCTGCTGAGCTGTCTCACCAGCCCAGAACTACTCTCTGTTAGCAGGAATCATTCACTCTTCAAGAGGCAGCAAGTTGGATAGGGTACTACTGGACTGTCGTCACAGCCACAGAAACATTTTACTTGAAAAAGTCACACAAAATAGTAAAAAATGTAGATCACAGCATCTGGGGTAGATGAGACAGCAAATGGTACTACAAAGCACACATCAATTTAAAATTTTATCATAAGAAGTCAGGTGACCTTTTACACCCAGTGTAGGACAAAAAAGTGGCATTTAAGGTCATCTTGCCCTACTTACCATCCCTTTGGGATATTTCCATGTAACTGCAGAAGGAAAGCTCTCCTGAAAGCAGGAACCAACAGAAACCTTGGCTCAGGCCAGTCAATCTCAGGGCACATTTTTCTGGCAATGTCAGCCCACTGTGACAAGCTAAGGGAGGGGAGAAGACTCAGCCATGGTGGGACAGCAGGTGTGGCTCCTTGGCTGCAAACGGGTGGTTTGTGATCAAGACATACGTTTTATGGAGGGTCCATTACGATCTCAACAAAGACCTGTCTAGGCACAATCTAATATAGAAATGATCAACATCACGTTGAGCAGTGTGCCTAGCACAGGGCTGTATCCGATGGGAGGCAGATTTTCCATGTCTGAGCATGGAGCCAGGTCTCAGAAATTCAGCTGGTGCCTGGGCGTTCCAGATGCAACTTGGGTCCCTTCACAGCAGAGTCCCTATGGCTCTGAGAATGGCTAAGAGTTTGGGGCAGTGGGCGGAGGGGCCCTGAGGCCCTCACCAGCCCCTGAGGGATATAACTGAAGAGAACTGAAAATGGAACTGGAGCTCCTAACTTATCCTTTGAACTCAGGTTCTTCAGGCTGCAGCAGAATGTTTAATAAAAGAAATGTCATACCTGATAGTTCTCTTTACTTCTAGTATTGCTTTAAAGCTTCTCCACACTTCCTCTTCCCACCACTAACAAACCAAAATGGAAAGTGATGCTTTAGGCAGTTGCTAGCTGGCTCTCACTCACCATGCAGGGCGAGATGACACAGCAGGAGGCAGAGAGAGAAGGTCTGGCCCTGGCTTGTGTCTTAGAAAAGTCACAGGCCTTGAGGGACAAGGCGAGGAGGACACGGGCTTCCAAGAGTGCTTGTGTCCAGAGGACAGGTCTGCCTGGCTGGACTCTGAGGCTACTGCCAGAAAGTGGTTTTTATGAACACAGAACTGTGCCTGACTTCCAGAGCCCAGGGTAGAGCAGCAGCAAGGGAGATATGGATCTGGGTCGAAGAAAGAGTGTCCTTGTCCCTGTTGTCACCCAGGCTGCCAGGAAGGGCTCTAATGCGTCACTGGGATCTCCAGGAGTGGGTCCGGGGCTCCCGGTGACAGCTGTAACAGGAGAGGAGCAGTGACCAAGCCTGGATGGGTCAATGGCCACCTCGGCAGATGTCACTGTAATGAAAGGGTGACCCGGAAGCCCACCACTCTGATCTCTGGCGCTGACTGGTACCAGCAACACCTCCCCAGTGCCGTGTAGACAGGCGGGCGCTGACACCTGCGTTGGCAAGGGAAGACCTGTTTCTATCTCTTCACACCCGGGTCTGTGGCCGAGGCTCTGTGCTCACTGCACGTGGCTCCTGTCTTTGACAACTATCTAGCAATGAGGCAGCTTCCAGCAAAGGTGAGGCAGAGCTGTGGCCCCACGCTTGGCCGTGGAGCTGCCCGACAGCACCTTCTTCTCAGCCACCCATTGCACAGGCAAGACAGCAGTGGCTCGGTGGGCACTGGCACAGGATGGAGACGGGCTGGAGCAAGGTGAGGCTCTGGGTCCCCTCGGTCCGTACATCCCATCACCCCAGGGGGCACGGGGACCACCCGCGTGGGCCAGGAGGGCTGATAGGCCTCACTCCTGACCACCAGTCAGTTTGTGAAACAGGTCCTCGTCGAGCGTTTCGTTCTGGTCCTTGGAACGGGTGGAGAGGAAAATGTAGCCCCCGATGCACTCGTGCACCACCTTGCAGTCCGCGCTCAGGCAGGTAAAGGCGATGGACACGTTCTGGTCAAACTCGATGGCCACCTGGAAAAGGGCGCGGGGAGGCTCAAGCTCGGGCGAGGAGCCAGGAAGCTGCTGCTTGGCTGGCGCTGGCCACCTGGCCGAAGGTGGCTGGGAGACGCGCATGGTGACCACAGACACCCTTGCCCCAAGGGAGAAACCAGGTCTTTGCTCTCAGCGCCCTCTTGTGGCATCAACTTTGACGCGCATCTGGTAAAATACTTCCAACACATACAAGGGTGACTGAAAAGCCCGGTGAATATTTAAACAAGTAAAGAAAATATTACAGTAAAAGATGCATTTTCAAGAGGATCAGAAAGCTGTGTTTGAAGTTAGGGGGAAGTATTTTGAGTATACTAGGGTGGTTAATGGAAATGGGTCTTTTACTGTAATTTTTTTTTTGCGGAACCGGGGATTGAACTCAGGCCCTTGCGCTTACTGAGCCATCTCCCCAGCCCTCTAATTTTTAAAAGTTAAACATTCACTGTAATTTTGATCACACTTCTTTTTTTTGCGGAACCGGGGATTGAACTCAGGCCCTTGCACTTGCCAGGGAAGCGCTTATTCCACTAAGCCATCTCCCCAGTCCCATGATCACACTTCTTGATCAAACAATGATGGCAATTTCTGTCAAATAAAACACTACCATGGGTTCTGATTGACCTTAGTTACCAGATCTGACACTGTGTGACATTTAGTTCTTCCCCAAAGCAAAGATGACTTTTGAAAGAACTTCCCAAGCCTTCCCTTGGGGAGGGGCATGGAGCTTGGCACACTCTTTCAAGCAGAACAAATGCCTGCCTGGATTTTCTTTTAGCCCCTGCCCCTTCCGAGGTGAAAGTCATAAATTCCAAGCAAGAAATAGCAGTGGTTCTTCTCATTCCCATGGGAATCACCACTGAATTCTTAAAACGACATTACCCAGCTCTACTTGGTTTAACCAAGCTTGGGCCTGGTCCAGGAGATCTTAAAATGCACCAAAGTTTTAGAGCTGCAACATTATGGACATTTGCCGGGGAGATAGCTCAGTAGAATAAGTACTTGCCTGGCAAGCACAAGGTCCTGAGTTCTATCCCTGGTCACAA
>NW_004524636.1:4396415-4435737 GCF_000260255.1 Octodon degus
GAAAGAAAGACAAGAAGGGGCCAGCGAGATAGCTCAGTGGGCTAAAGCACCTTCTTAGGCAAGGTTAGGCAGGCACAGGGGACTGCAGTTCGATCCCTAGCACTACATGAGCTGGCAAAAACAAAAAAAACACAAGTGTCCTTAAAAAAGATTGTAAGCTAGGTGTGGTGGCACATGGCATAACACCAGCACTCTGAGAGGCTGAGGCAGGAGGACTGCAAGTTTGAGCCCGTCCTGGGCAACTCAGACTTTGTGAGACCTTGGTAACTGAATATTACTGGCCTCGAAGTGCAGCACAGCGCAGTGGCTGAGCTCCTGTCTAGGTCATGCAAGGTCCTGTGTCACATCTCCAGCCCTGCAGAAACAAAATCAAACAAGACACTGGCTACCAGAAACCTCGCCTCACCTGCCGGATTTCCCAGTTGACATTCCACTGCTTCATATTGGTGAATCTCCACGTTGTAATCGGAATCCCAGTAGCCGCATCTATTCTGATTAACCTATTATATGAAACTCCCAGAATGTCATCTTTCTTGATTCCTTTAAATCTAGAAAAAAAACCAAGAAAGCAAAAAAACTGATTTAGAGAAGCAACTGTATATTCATATACAACTTCTTAAAGAATAGTCAATAACATTTCTAAATTATTATTATTTTTTTAACATTTCTAAATTATTTCAGGAAAGGACATGAGGGACAAACTCACAGGAGGAAGACCTTTTACCTCAACAGAGACTATGAAGAGGGCAGACAGTTAAGGAGACTGCAGAGTGAAACTGATCTCAGAGGAAAGTGAAACCAGGCAGAGCCAAATCAATCCATTCAACATGAGCACAGCTCTGTGGACCAGGCACCTTTCTAGGCGGGGGGGGCACATAGGGGGCTGCACAGAAAGATGATTTGGGACTGAGAGGTAGGAGTAAGGATCACGAACAAATGAAATAAATATTCCAGATCAGATGACGAAGGGATGGGAGGGTAAGGGAGCAACTCATCAGGAGCCTGCTCAGGCCCACCACACTTCACCGCTTATCAGACACAGAACTTATTTTGTGTCTCTGGGTTCTCAGCAGGGGCAGCCACCCACTGAGCAAGCGCAGAAGCCCACGCTTGGGGAGTTCAGCAGAAATGTTCAGGGCCGTGCCACTAGCAGAGGCAGAGGAGGGACTGGATGCTCCACCTGGTTGGCTCAAGTGTCCATGTTCTTTCTGCTACTGGGGGCTGGCTTCAGAACTATAGGAGATCGGTGTGATGGTGATCACCTGTAATCCCAGCACTCGAGAGGCTGAGACAGGAGGATCTCCAGGATTTCAAGGCCAACCTGGGCTACATAGTGAGTTCAAGGCTAACCCGAACTACATAGTGTAACCTGGTCTCACAGAACCAACCAATCAACAAGTCACAGGTGAATATGTGGTACACATGGACATGTGTATGTGGGCATTTGTGGTGTCCAGCACAACTCTGCCCTCTCTTACTCAGGTAAATAAAGCAGGAGGAGTTGCCTGTTTGGGACAAACTCTGAGGACAGCAGTTGAAAGAGGTGCTTCAGGGACTAGAAAAGTCTGCATGAATGCTCATTAGCATAGATTAAGGAAAATGATCTTCGACAAAGAGGCAAGAAAATAATGCAAACTGTGCTTTTGTATAAATCAGTTTTTACAAAGACAAGCCAATCCTCCTATTCCTAAATAATAAAGTGAGAAAGTAACAGTCACTTCTATATTGTAAGTTTAAGTGCAAATTTTGCTCTAGCAACGTTTTTTGGCTGAATTACAAAAAAAAAAAAAAAAAAAAAAATTCAATTTACAAGCGTGCAAGGGAGCTATTTTGGGAAGGCATTTGCTGTGTGGTGGGCAGCACAACCACGGAGGACACTAGGCTGGGCCCCTCACTACAGGGTACACGTGCGTGGGTCATTGTTTTTTTTTTTTTTATCTCAGCACTGTCATTGCTATAAAACAAAGAGAGCAATGGATGTGCCACTTCCAAAAACCACCTTCCGCAGAAACCATCAGAGTGCAACAGAAGGAGGGTTGCACCCTCTGGTGGTGAGGTGTTATGACAGGGTTTGTTGGAGCCTCTGCAAAGCCTCGCTGCGAGATGAGGTGGGACACACAACCCTATGTGAATTAAAGTCAGAGACTTCCAATAGTACAAAATCAGCAGCTGATGTTTTTCAAGGTAGTTATGGTAAAAGAATAAACATTTAGACATTTGAACACTTCTCCTTGACAGCTTGCCATTTGGGCGATGCTGGTGTTGGAACAGCAGGCTCAGAAGATTTTTATGAGTGGCCAAAAGGGTTTGGGCTGTATGGGAAAGGACAGTATTTTAAAAGAAGAAACTCTGCCATCTTGAAGAAGAAATTGGGTTTCCAGAAAGCCACCCCGAATTGAAAGGAAGTGGGAGAGGCGAGGGAAGGCTGCAGTCACCTGACGAGGTAGTAGGTGAGGCCGAACTCCGGTAGGGACTGCCAGGCCTGAATGAAGCGCAGCTTGGCTTCAATAAGGGACATCTGGGCCACGTTCTGGTGGGCTTCCAGGATGCGAGCTGCCAGCTGAACAGAAACAGGAAGCACTGAACCCTCCTAGGCGCTCACGATGCTTTGTCCCTGTCCCTCTGACCCCAGGGCCCCCATGGGAGTGACAGCCGCAGCCTGACTGCAGCTCTCCAAAGGCAGGCCACTCTCCCTCCTTCCTTCCCTCTCTTTTCTCTAGAAAACACACACAAAAAAAATCACTGGAGAGGAGGAGGAGCAAGGTAGGCCCATACATGGGCCTCGAACATTTATGCAGATGAAGAGATCTGTGTCTCTTTCTCAGGGCCATGGAATGGTCCCAGATTCAAGCCTCTACTTGAATAAAATCATCGGTCCAGCATTTAACCCACTTTTTTTTTTTTTTTTGCAGAACCAGGGATTGAACTCAGGTCCTTTCACTTGCCAGGCAAGTGCTTATTCCACTGAGCTATCTCCCCGGCTCCTAACCCAATTTTTTTTTTTTCTAACCCACTTTTAAGGAAGCATAATTTTCATTTGTGGGAAATAAATATAATTTCATTTCTTCTTTTTTTCAGATTTTTTGACACAGGATCTCACTATGTAGTTCAGGCTGGCCTTGTTCACTATGTAGTCCAGCCTGGCATTGAACTTACAGTGATCCTCCTGCCTCAGCCCTCGAGGGCTGGGATTAAAAGCATGTGTGCTACAACACCTGGCAGTTTTACTCAAAGTTAAGCTCATGGTTAAGTTGGGATCATCAGCATGTTCAGGCAGCCGTATCGTCACCTCCAACCACAGTAACTGCAGTCATGTTGTACCATCTAATACCCAATGGATTGCCAAATTCTCATTATAACGTCTTGAATCCAGTGCGGTTCTTTTATTTCAGAACATAAAGAATTCATCCAAACACTGGCCCCAGGAAAACAGCAGTACCTGTTTAGACTTGTACTTTTTGGCACACCGAGGGGACACAAAACACTCTGGGTTCATGTCCATGCTTCCGAGACTGGAAGCCATCTCAGAGGACGAGTTCCGGTTTTTCATCCTCAGAAACGAAAGGATGCTGAGGACCTCGGGCTGGTAGGAGCTGTCTGCCATGGTTTTGCCCTTTGACGCCAAGATGCAGGCAGCCATCCATCGGGCGTACTGAGTCTCCTGCAATGAACCCCAGAGGCTGAGAATAGAAGTTCGAACTCAAAGCCACCTGGTCCCAAACACAGCAGGGCTGGGGCTCTGAAACACACTGTCACCTTGCAAGCAAAGAATAGCGTGAGCTGTTCTGAGTATGTTTAAGGAGGTTAAGCAGGGGAACTGGAGGGATAGCTGTAATCAACACATTTTTGACTTAACAGTATTTTCAATTTTGAATGGGTTTATTCTTAGCTGGACATGGTGGCACGTGCCTGCAGTCCCAGCACTCGGGAGGCTGGGGCAGGAGGTTTGCCATGCACTCAAGGTCAGCCTGGACTGCGTAGCAGAAACAGACACAGAAAGAGCGGGCTTACTCTTCACTTACATGCTCACACCTCAAGCACACTTCGTTCATGCCGTCAGCAACAGGGATGAGTAACTTGATTCCAAATTTTCTCCCTGCTACATTCACATCCGGCACAACTTCACAGCCTGAAGGACAGAAGATGACATGGTTCTGAGGACTCTGTCTTGCCCACACCCAGGATACATCTGAAACAGGGACTTTAACAAAGATATAAGCCCCTTCTAATTTGGCTTTCATTTGAGAAATGGAGAAAGAAAGGAAAACTAAGTAAGACTTAGGAACAATTTACCATGGATAAAGGAAAGTGATTTTCTTAAATAAAAAAGAATGTGTGGAATTCATTTTTTTTCCAGGATAGTATTGGCTGTCCTAACTTTCAGGAAGAATTCTGAACACGAATGTTAAGAGATCAAAGCAGAGGTTGTTCTCTGATTGTCTTGAGGATGGGGAGCTGAGCATTGGTGAGACGCTTCAGCTCATGGACAGTCCCCGCATAGTGTGCTCACAGTCGCTTTCCAAAATTGGAATAGGTGCTAAAGTGGTGCATTAAATAGAAGTGTTCTTGGCCCTTTCTGCTTTGTGGGGGTGCTGCGGATCGAACCCCACATACACCAAGGATTCACTGTATGCCTGGGCCACACCCCAGCCCAGAGGCAACTGCCTTTGAATCCAGAAAGCTCACCAGTGGACACAGTGGCCCCTCATCCTAGGCCCCAGGCACACTGGGAAGGAATGGAGGGCAGGGTAAGAACACGTGTTTGCTATTCCACTTCTGAGGCCAACACCTTGTGGGCAAGAGAAGCTGCCTCTGAGTGGGGTTCGCAGGCTCCTCCAAGGCAGCCTCCACCTGCTTCAGGACGCAGCTGGCCTAGGCTGCCTGCAGAGTCCAGTGAAGCCCTGGGAAGAAGACTGCAGGAAGATCTTACTGATAGGTTCTCCAAGTAGCAGAGAAACAGGCAGAGAAGGAAGGGAAAGGGCTTTATTTTCTTTGAAGACATGGGAGACAATGTGGAGAAGATGAGGAATTCTCTCTCGACTAGACAAGGGGAGGCTGAGGCTTTTATGGCCTGGAGGGGTTTGAAGGGGATGTTTAGGTATCCCTGAGAAACTGATTGGGGTCTTCCCTGAGGTGGCTGGAAGGGGTGAAAGTAAATTGTGTCCTGGGCTAAGTTGGAGAAGGAAGAGGTGGTCTTGGGAAGATAGGTTTCTGTTTTAAGAGCTTCAGCCATATTAGATGACCACCATAATGATTTTAGAAATTCATACTAGTGGCCAGAACCACTTACCTTTGAGGTTGAGTTTTTCTAGTGGTTCTCCTTGTTCAAGTTCTTTATTTTTAAAGTAAGCTATAGATGTGTCTTTGAAGATGAACCAATATTGCTTAAAAGCTTTTAGTATTAGCTTCTTGGGCCTGTAAGTTAAAGGACAGTAAACATTCAAACCACCACCCAGAATGGCAGAGCGCAGTGCAAATTCTGAGCAGTTCAAGGTGCTTCAGGGGCCCTGTGGACCACATAGCTTTTCTATCTTTGAAAACCATTTGCAAATTGCTAAACAACATCTTTTAGGGGCTGGGGATCTGGCCAAAGCACCGGGCTGCTGAGCCTGAGCTCCCCCACAGAGCTGCACCCCAGCTCGCTAGCTCAAGTCTAAAAGCCAGGCTCATCCATACCAGACATGCACCAGGGTTGCTACTTGACACAGAAATTCACACTGCTCCACCACTCCACTGCTTGGGCCTTGTGGCCACTTCTCCGTGGAAGGGACAGTTGCAGTCTCAAATTCAAACACAGCTTTTGAGAGGGTGGAAGGAGGTCACATGTGTGGCATGCTTGTTACAGTGCCTCAGTAACTTCCTTTTATCTGTCTGGGAGACCTATGGGACTCTGGCAATACTTCCTGGGCCTGACAGGGTTTGCTGCTGTTGTGAACAGCACTGCACAAGTTCTAAGTTAACAGACGGGAAAATCTTTTTTGTGGATTCCACTGAAGCCCTATGAGAAATCACCACCAAGTTTCTAAGGAGCCAAGGAAACCTCCAGAACACACAGCTAAGCTCTAGTTGACTACTGGTGCTCAAGAAGATTTGGGAATGCGATCCAACAGCAGTGACTATCAGGCCAGAAACTGTTCTGAGGTAGACACAGCTCGGGCCCCAATAGCAAGACTTAAAGTTCCATTATTCAAGACAGTTAAGTGTGAGCAAGAGGTTAGGAAAATGGACAGAGATGGGAAGGAAAGAGCAGATGAGCTCGCCAGGTGCTTGGGAGCCATGAGTTTGAGGCCAGCCTGGGCTATACAGGGAGTTCCAGAACTGCACAAGAAGACCCAAAACATTCTGATTGGATTTGAAACTGTCTCATTGCTATCTGTTTATCAATAAAACTTTGAAAAAAAAAAAAAGAAGAAGACCCAAAACAAAAACAAACCATAAGCAAAGCAAGTCAACCAACAGGGATGGATCAGGGTATCCACTTGGGGTGGGGACTTCCTCTCCTCAGAACTCGAGGAGAGTGACTCTGACTGGCTAACGTTCTTATGCGGAATTCTGGGGGCATCTTCTGTCTTTAGCCTAAAATGTGTTACCCTGGGCACAACGGTCAGGCAGAAGATGCTCATATTAAAATAAACATGTTGTGATATGAGTCAGAACTTTACTGCACCGAGGGAGCAAGGAAAAAAGAACAGAGCCTAAGGAAACTGGCTCCATGTAATTCAGGCAAGCTGGAGACAAGGTAGTAGCAGATTCCTGGAGGTGGCGCCCTGTTCCTTTACCTGGGAAGTTACCAACTAGTGATATATAAACTAGCTGGTAAAGGTCAGAAGGCAATATAGATAGCAGTTTGTTTACACCAAATTACTTATGCATATTCCTTAGTCTGTTTGTGGTCCTCAATGTGAGAAGGTTCCCTGGCTCAGGGCTCTCTTAGAGAGACTAATCTCAGGGAGACCCTTGTGGCTGGTTTCATCCAGCCTTGCTGTCCCTCTTTCCTCAGTTCTAATCAATCTACAACACAAACCCCCAGGATGTTCCAGGAGAATAAGGCGTGAAAATTATGAAAGATAGCAGTTAACATTTCCAAGATTAAGAAAAACTACTGTGCACTTATACTGAGAGTAAGTTAACATAATTCGACAATATTTAAAAGATTATTTGTCTAATATTCAACTCTGGTTTTATTTTCAAAATACAATCTAGGGTCGGCCTATAATGACAAGATGTGGGTTGCAAGCCTCCATTTAGCCCCAGGCATTCAAATGTTTCTCTTTAGCCTTAGGCATTGGATCCCCAAGAGCTCGGATTGCTTCCACTGCCTCTTCCCGGTTCCCTTGTCTTCCGGGTGCTTGGAGCGGATTAAGGTGGCAATAATGACTGCTCCCCTCTCTGTGTTCCAGAGGCTGAGGCTGGTGGGCTGGTGGACAGGGATGGAAGAGGTGGCTGGGTGGGATGTTTTACGTAAGAGCAAAGCTGCCTCTGGACTCTTCAGAGGGAACACACAAACTAAGTGCACTAGTGGATAGCAAGTCAGGTGACAAGGCTGTGGGGAGTGGGGAGTTCAAAGTTTGTACTGTTACATGGAGAAGAAAATGTGCCGGAAAAACAAGGACAGGAAGGTGATGATCGTCCATGCGAGGCCCAGCAGCTTATACTGGAAGAGCTGCAGTGGGCAATTTGGTGTGTGCACATGTGTGCTCTTGGGGGCTGAATCTGGGTCTTTCTGTGGAGACAATTGCCCAGTCCTTTCTATTTATATAGTTTTTAAATTTTGAGACAAGGTCTTTCTAAGTGGCTACATTGCCCAGACTGTGCTCCTGATCCTCCTGCTTCAGCTTCCCAAAAGGGGTGGAGCTGCAGGTTATGGGTGTGCACCACTGCACAGGGCACAGGGCACAGGGCACAGGGCTTCGGAGGGTTCTGAAACATCTGCCACAGGCTAGGCACTGTGTTGAGTCAGGGAAAGGGGATGGAGAGGGTAGTGTCTGTGACTGTAGCTTTTCCTCACTTGTGTAGTGGTTGTTACCACAGCAAGAGAGTGGATTACTCAGATAAATGCCTACAGCTCAGTGCATGGGAAGCTGAGACAGGAGATCTAGAGTTCGAAGCCAGCATGAGTCTGGCATATACATTGAGACTGTCCAAGAAGAAAAAAAATAGCATAGCAAGAAGATAGGAAGGCACCCAGGGTGAGACTCTAAATGCCCTAACAGGCTGGACTTACTTTTTCAGAAGACTACTGCTTATCAGAACCAAGAAAGGGGGCTTGTTAGAGACAATCCCCAGCCTCAGATAGCAGGGTTCAGCAGGTATAGCTTGTCCAGCTATGTACGGGCATGCCCCATCTTTAAGCTACAGCAAGCATCTGCCCCTAGTGTGTACAGCATCGTCACCTGTAAACTGCACTGCTATACATACTATCAAATTGTACAACATAAAGATTTTGATCCTTTTCAGTATTGCCTGTGTTTATCTTACTTTAAAAATTTACTTAAGTGCCGCACCAGTCCCGCCCCCAGGGTGTGCTGAGAGGGCAATTGAAACTGGGCTTGGGGGCTCGGGAGATGGCCCAGTAGAACAAGCGCTTGCCTGGCAAGTGCAAGGGCATGAGTTCAATCCCCAATTCCGCAAAAAAAAAAAAAAAAAGAAAGAAAAAGAAAAAAGAAACTGGGCTTGGTGGTGTGCACCTGTAATCCCAGCTCTTGGAAGGCTGTAAACAGGCGGATCACTATGAGTTGGATCTAGCAGTGAGACCCTCAATGCCCTGTAGACCCTTCCCTATAAATTAAAAAAAAAAAAAGAGAGAGAGAGAAAAGCAAAAGAAAATAAACATTTACTTAAGGATTCTAAGCATACTGACTTTAGGGTTTTTTCAGCTTCTTCTATTTCCTGTAGTTACTGACTCTACTCACCCTGCTGGTCCTGTGTCCCTTCGGGCATCTGTGAACTCACACGACTGTAATTTTTACTGGAAGCTCATTTTTCAGGGGCTTACTGTTTTCTGTAGAAAGCTCCACGCATGCCTGGTGGAGAATATTTCCCTCTGGGTATATCTGCAACTCTGCACAAGTGCTAGGACTTCACGAGTTTTGCAGGCCTGGACCAGCATCTACTTCACTTTGTCAGGATTCCCTTATAGTCATATAAGACATTTATATCTCCATCTGAGCTTGACTAAGCCTTGGCTCTGATTTCTCAAGAAAGAGTTTCATTTTTCCAAGAAGCCAACTCTAAAGTAAACACCTTTCCTGCTTCCTCTGGAAGATGAATAGCTTCCTTGTTCCCTGCTAAGCTCTAGGCAGACGTGGCTTGTCACTTTTTGAGGGCCAGATTGCTTTACTTCCTATTCCTGCAAAAAAATTGAAATACCAACCCCAAGCCGTGAGAACCCAAATCCATGCCCTAAGCACCCCGTGTGGCTGACATGTCACGTGTGCAGTTTAGACAGTAGAATCAACAGGGTTTATTTATATATATCTACATCTATCTATCTATCTATCTATCTATCTATCTATCTATCTCTATCTACCTACCTATCTATGCAGAACTTCACTGTAAAAGAAAAAAAAATTAAAAACCAAAGGATGAGTCCAAATCTCCTGTTGAGGAAACCCAGGGAACTTGACTCTAAAAATTCTGTTTTCTTCTTCCCTCCCTTCTGACTTTCCTTCCTTCCCTAAGACTTACAATACTGCTTAGGCAGACGCAGGGAGTGGGGTTCAACCCAGGAGCTGAGACAGCGATTGAGACTAGGCGTGGTGGCGTGCACCTGTAATCCCAGCGCTTGGGAGGCTGAAAACAGGAGGATCAGTATGAGTCTTATCTGTGTAGTGAGACCCTGCACTAAACACATAAAACAAAAACAACAACAAAAAAACTTATAACAATCACACCAAAGGCCAGGCAGGAGTCAATGCCCACCTGTCACCTCCTTCATGTGAGCCTCTCAGACACCCCCAGGAAGGGCACTTCCATGATTTGGATTTGCTCAGTACAGAGAACCTGACAGCTCGATTTCTTTGTGGGACAATTATGAATATTTTATAAAGGTGGAGTTGTGGCTTCGAGGGGTTACTACTTTTCAGTATCTCTGTCACAACATGAGCCAATAATAGTTACAACTGTTTATGCCACAGAAGTTCAATTAGTGACCCTATTAGTATATGTGAGATTCCACCCTATAATCACATTAAAAATCCTGTACAAACATCGGGACAAATTTTATTCCTCCAGATCTGTGTTTCCCATTTATATGTGACTCATTGTCTTGTCCTATCAAAAGCAATCCCCAGGAAGTGGTTTGTTAAGAAAAGTCAACAAACTGTTAAGTGAAGTAAGTAACTGACAGGACTTCAGAGGCCCTTATTTCTTTCATCCCACCACACCCAGGCATGGGACGTCACAAAGTCTCTTCTTTCCTTGCTAACAAAACCAAACCAAAACCAGCACGTACACATGCAAAAGCAGATCAATGAGGTGACTACTTTCTCCTGGGATTGGAAGTTCTAGAGACAAGCGAATTCTTACCTGGCCAAAATGCCATCAGATGGTGTCAGGGATCTGAGCCTTTCAGGGAGAACTCCAGTTTGGCTCATGCTCATTATTGTAGACTCTGGTATGACTGCATCATCATTAATGAGCACATACTATGGGCCAGGAGCCATGCTAAGGGCTTCATAAGCATCATCTTTTCTCATCCAGTAAACCTAAGAGGCAGTCTGTTCCCTTTTATTAGATGGCAAAGTGAGGCTCAGGGGCATAAAAACACCACTCAAGGCTGCCCAGCTCGTGTGTGTGCTGGTGCTACCATTCAACCGGCTGTCTGACACCAAAGCCCTTACTCTACACCCTTGAACCACAGATCTGCCCAGAGGATGTACAGTTCACCCTCCTGGACTCTACCTGCCAGGCTCTGTTATGAGAACTCTGCTTCACCTTCAAGGTTACTTACCTAAATAATTTGAGATAATCTGCAAGTTTTGGGATATCAGTGATGTCCTCCTGAGGAAAAAACATAACACTTCAGAACAGGAAGCTCAGGTGGTGTTGCCACTGGGGTAGCCATATGTAGTAGTTACTCAAATCCAAATTATTCCAATGAAATAAAATTGAAAAATGAATCATTGTGCTGGGTTTGGTG
This sequence comes from Octodon degus, assembly GCF_000260255.1. NCBI lineage: Eukaryota > Metazoa > Chordata > Mammalia > Rodentia > Octodontidae > Octodon > Octodon degus. Next base: position 4,407,556 of record NW_004524636.1, read on the forward strand.
GCACATGCCTGTGATCCCTGTACCCTGGTGGTTTTTGTAGGAGAACCACTGTGAGTTCAAGGCCAGCCTAAGCTGTAAAGTGAATTCAAGGCCAGCCTAAACTCCATGGTAAGACTCTGCCTCCAAAAACAAAAAACAAAAAAAATCAGTCATTGCTGGGCTGGGGTAAGGGAGGGTTGGAAGCAGGATGGGGAACAGGGATGGCTGGCAAAGTCTTAAATCTTGGTTTGGGTGGAGACTTGGGTGAGAATTTAGTACTCTTTTTTTCATACGTATATACATCTTTTATTTTTCTGTATGCAACATGTACAGCAAAAATTAAAAAAAAAAAAAAAAAAAAGAAAGAAAAACCCAAAGTTTTAAAATTGCTCAGTTTTCCTTGTATCTGTCATTCCAGGTAAAAATCTGAATTAGAGATGATTATTTGGGGTTAGCTCAGTTGTCTAAAGCACCTTCTTTAGCAGAATCAGTCATGGGCCAGGGACTGTGGTTCGATTCCCCAGAAATAATTATTATACAAACAAAATCTTTTGCACACTGCACATTAAAGTAGGCAACTCTGGCTGTATCTAGGTCACTGACTAACCTCGGAAGGGGAATCCCGCTCTAAGTTTTCTCTGCAGGGTAGGTTGGTGCCTGTTTTCAAACTGAGAAGCCTGGGGCTGGTGAGATGGCTCATGGTCTAAAGCACCTACTTAGAACAAGCTTAGCAAAGCACAGGGACTGCGGTTGGATCCCCCAGCACCACATGCCAGCCAGCCCCGCCCCCTAGTGGGCTGAGCTGGCCACACACACACACACACACACACACACACACAAATAAAAAAACAAAACAAAACAAAAAAACCCTGAGAAGCCTCTTGTTTAAAGCCACATAAAAATAAGAGGAAAGGAGGAAATTTTTCACTTATTCTAAGAAGGATCATTTTCCTGTTACTTATTCAGTGGAAAAAATAGACAACCAAAAAATACAAAAACCAACCTTGTTCCCTGGCACTTGTGTCTCTGCAGTATCTTTGCATTTACCAAATATTTGCTCAAGCACGATGCTACTTTATTTTAGGGTAATTAATGATAAGGGATCACTCAGTGAAATGCTTAGGAATATGGCGACTCATTTCTAGCCATTATTACTACTCAGGCCCAGTTACAATGGGTCTGCCCTTTGGACTCAGCATGACTAAGCCCATAATCACCCTCAGGATTGATGAAGTTAAACAAAAGGATGGCGTCCACTGAAGGAATCAAAGAGTATTCTGTTACTCCATGGGAAGGAACAAAGGATGAAAACCCAACTCTTTGTTTGACTGGAGGGTTTTCAAAACCTATTGCCTGGAATTAAATGCAGTTAGGGATGTTGGACAATACTCTATAATGGGGGTCTTCAGAGCGCAGCTTCTCCTAACACCACCTTCCCCTGCATGGGCAGGGTGGTTCTTTCCAGACCTCAGAGATCACTCTTGTGTCCCATGCTAGGCAGTGGAGCCCCCAGCAGGTCCTCCCTCATGCCAAACCAACTTATTCCCAGCAAGAAATACAGTACAAAGATCATTATCATTAAGTCATAATGATATGACATAATCATAAAGTCATTCTGAAAAAAATACCTTAGTGTTCCTTACAGAGGTAACCTGAGGACAGCTAGCCAGTTCTTGCTAAATTTAGGCTCATCGCATAAACAGCATATGTGTTTTTTTTTCTTTTTTCAAAATCAGATGTCATATTCTATTTCTTATTAAAACATTGCCCTGTTCATTAGTCAGAACAAAGCCGTAAGCCCGAGCTAACAGAAAAGTCCATACCAAAGTGCTGTCTGCTTTTCCACCTTCGAGGGTCACTTCTAAATTAGACAATGCGGCTTCAACTTCGTCAACTTCAGAGTCATTTGTAAAATCCTGAGTTTCAGTGGAGAGTGACAGTTTGCTGATGTGATACTGAGTGAAAACACGGGTTTCAGAAAGAATTACAAACACATGCAGATCCAGTGGCTACAGGTCCTACTGAAGACAGTTCCCCTGGGATAATGGACACTCCCTCAAAGGAGACCTACCACCTGCGCAGGGAATGAGGCATTAAATCTGACCCAGGCCTCCATCCTCAGCAAGGTCAGGTTCAAACTGTCTTTCCCCATCAGCAATTGGGCTTGGCAGGGAAGAAATCAGACTTAGAAGACAAATGCCTCCCGTAGCACGTGTACATGTATGAACTGTGAGTATTTTAGATTTAAATTTACTTGGTCTTTTTTTTCTTAATGTATTTAGTACAGGGCTTACAGGGTCTCCCTACAGATCGGACCTGTAGTGGTCCTCCCGTTTTCAGCCTCCCAAGCACTGGGATTACAGGTGCATGCCACCACGCCCAGACTCAGTTATTGTCTCAGCGAGCCCCAGGGGAGAGGCTGGCACGACACTACTTGCTTATTTTATCAAAGGAAACATACATGCACACGTGCACAAACACAGAGAACACGAAACTTTCAGCAGGATGCATTTGGTGTCTCCTTGCGGAGAAAAGGCCCGGAAGGTCCCATACCTGGAGAGCTGCAAAGATGAGCATTTCTTCCTCTGTGCAGTCGATTTCTTCCAAGAGCACAGCCCACCTGGCTTGCTCATACAGCTGGTTTATTCTGACAGCATCATACTGGAGAAAGCAACAGATGTGCACATGTGTGCACACATATGGGCATGTCTGGATCCCACAGGCGTTCCTCTGGAATTCCAAAGGCCCTTTCCTGTGGGTGTCGTCACTAAATTCAGGAAGCTGTAAGCAACACTTTTCTGTCTACCTCCCAGGCTTACTTTATTTCTGAATTCAGATCTTTCCTTTTGTGAATGTTTTTCCAGAGTTTCTTCTAGGGGTTGAACTGACCCACTTTTTTTTTTTTTTTTAATGGCTCAGAATGCCTTTAGGGCATTTCTAGTATGGCTTGAGGATCTGGGGATGGAACCACAGCAACCTGAGCCTGACTGCTCTGTTTAAGCAGTCACTTAAACAACTGTTCTAATGGGCAGGCCCCCGACCCACTTTTGATTCCATTATTTTCCTTCTCTTTACCACATTTCTTTGGTAGTAAAACTAGGGAGTTAAAATGCTTTAAAAATGATAGGTAGCATAAAAAGAAGGGACCCTAAATTGATCTGTGAAGGCAGTTTAATCTCAAGCAAAATCTGATAAAGATTTTTAAACAAAAAAAAATTTTCCCCTGTATTTTAGGGAAGGGTCTACAGGGTGTTCAGGGTCTCACTACTAGATTGGACTCGTAGTGATCCGCCTGTTTACAACCTTCCAAGTGCTGGGATTACAGGTGTGTGTCACCACAGCAGGCCTGGGAATTGAACTCCTGCCCCTGTACCTCCTTGCAAAAGTTTTTTGTTTTTCTTTTTGGGGCTGGCTCAGTCTGCTTTAAGGGCAGTTCTGGTAAGGCAGGTGGAGCTGGGGATGAACCATGGTATCCTACTCCTGACTGCATTTGCATAAGCAGGCGCTTAAACAACTGAGCTAACCAGCAGGCCCCCTGAACAAAACTTTATGCGCATGTTCAAGTTAACTGTGGAAGAGACTGTGCTAAAAATTGCCAAGAAAATTTTGAAAGAAAACAGTGTTGGAGGTAGCAAGAGTCCTTATAGACATTAAAAGTAACACTTTATATCCATAAGGACAGAATTCAGCCCTGGATGAAATGTTGAAAATGCCTAGTTATTTGGGGAATAAAAAATTCAAAAGAAAACAAAAATCACAGCATCCAAAAATACATATGTAACCAGTGAGATACCACTTCAAACCCCCGTGCTGGCTCTGATCTAAAACACAGATAATAGCCAGTGTGGGTAAGGGTGTGGAAATGGGCAGCAAGAGCACTTTGGGATGGAAAATGGTGGCGTTTCCAAAGAAAAGCAATCGGTAGCTTCTGGAGAGATAAGTTTGCCAAAAGGGGGAAGTACCCCAATGTCCAACAATGGCTGAGTAGATCAAAAATGATATGCAGCGGGGTGTGGCGGCATACACCTGTTATCCCAGCACTCAGGAGGCTGAGGCAAGAGTTCAAGGCCAGCCTGAAGGACATAATGAGATCCTGTCTCAAATAAAACAAGAACCAAGAAACAAAAGAAAGATGATGTGGTGATACATCTGTGCACATGATAGGATGTTATTCAGCCTTAAAAGGGAATAATTTTTTTTTTTTTTTTTTGGCAGAACGGGGGATTGAACTCAGGCCCTTGCGCTTGCCAGGGAAGTGCTTATTCCACTGAGCCATCTCCCCGGCCCCCTGGGAATAAAATTCTGATACATGACACCACATGGAAACTTGAAGCTCTTTTACTAAGTGAAATATAGCAGACATGAAAGCACAAATACTGTATGGCTTCACTTATATGAACTACCTAGCATAAGCCAATTCACACAAACAGGAAGTAGAAAAGTTTCCTAGGGCTGGAGGGAGGAGGAGGATTTATCATTTAATGAGCAAATGATTTCTTTTTTTCTTTTTGCAGTACCGGGGACTAAATGCAGGCCTTTGTGCTGCCCCAAGATTTCCCTGGCCCCAAGAGCAAATGATTTATTTTTTTTAATTAAAAATTTTTTTTTTGCAAATGATTTCTGATGGAGATGAAGAAAAGGTTTTGGAAATGGGTAGTGATAATAGCCGTACAGCAATATAAATGTACTCTATGCCACTGAATTTCTACCTTGAAAAGTTACAATTTCAGGGCCAGAGAGACAGCTCAGTGGCATAAGTGCCTGCCTGGAAAGTACAAGGTCATGAGCTCGATCCTCATACCACAAAAATAAATAAATAAATAAATAAATAAATAAATAAATAAATAAATAAGGGGCCTGCAGGACAGCTCAGTGGTCTAAAGTGCCCGCTTAAGCAGACACAGGGACTGGGGTTTGACCCAGCAGGCCTGTAATTCCAGCGTTCAGGTAGGTGAAAACAGCAGCTTAGGCAGGTGCCGGGGACCGGGGTTTGATTCCCAGGCACCACATGCCACGCCATTCCCACCCTCAGGGTGGGCTGAGCCAGACCAAAAAAAAAAAAAGTTACAATCTCAAAGGGGTGGATGCATGTATACTTTTAGTACGATAAAAATTTTAAAAAACAAACTGTACAGGAATGTTTATAGCAGTGTTATTCATAACAGCCAAAAAATAAAAATGCCACCCAGTCATCCCGGGTACCCCAAGGGCTGCCACTCAGTTTATGTTGTTTGCCCCTGGCCACGTTGCTGTGGACCTGCAGCTGCGCAGAACAGCTACAGGGAAAGGGCTGAAGCTCATGGCAGTTGCCCACCCTCACTTATCGCCCTAATAAACTTCAGCTGGGTGGTGTGCACCGAAAAGGGTGGGGGAAGCCGCTCAGCCCGTCCCTCCTGTGAATGCAGGCAGCAGCACAGCCTGCATGGGACAGAGGGCCCCGGAGCTTCCTGCCAGCTCAGAGATTGTGCCCTGGGTGCATCGGCTCACCCTGCAGAGACCCCGCCAGATGGCGGATCCTAACTGGATAGCACAGTGACTCAATTTTGTACTTCACACAAAGAAAGGGGATGGGGGGAAGAAAAGGGAAACAGCTTACTTTAGGATTCAAATCAAAGAAAGTGTAGTATTTAAACCGTAGCAGCAGCTGCTCATCCTCTTGGATGCCTTGCTCCATGAGGGAGCGGGAGGAGTCCAGCCACCTAGAAAACAGCGGTGGGCACAGAGTCAGTCAGGCACACAGTTCAATATTTATATTCATATTGTTTATAAGTAGATTACAGGGTCTCCTTGAGCAAAGGCAGAATGTGCGCTATCCCTCCCCCAGCAGCACGCACATAACAGCTTAATTTGCCTATTAAACCAGTTTTAACGTTTCATTTTCTGTATGTCACACATTTTCACACACATACACTTCTACACATATTTATAAATTACACAGACGCTGGTGTCTCTGTTCATGAACTTAACTCGGTGAGTACCTTAGATTCTGACCTTACGGGAAGTTCGATTTGGTTCTCATGCCATTCAGCTTGTGACCAGAGTCATGGAAAGAATTAAGTTAGTGAAGCAAGGCACCATTTACACCATGGATGTAAACTATTAACACTTTGAAGTGAGGCGCTCAAGGAGCCAGGGCAGTTCTTATTGTCTCCGTTTTCTAGAAGGTTCTGGGGCTGAGATGCTCCAACCACATCCTCACTTCCTGCACAGCCTCTCCTCTGTAGCAGGCGGCTCAGCCCACAGAACATGTCTGCTATGAGACAAGCCTTCAGACTGTGCTGCCTAAAGTCTGGGCCTTTAGCCACTCATAGTCATCAGATATTTAAATGTGGTTAATGCCACATTTTAATTTCAATTAAGTCTAAGCAAGTTTAAATGTAGGTAGTCCCAGGCAGCTGGGGCAGTGAGTTTTAGAGCTGGCAACCAGCAGGGAGGTCATGGTGAAGAGTGGAGGTTAGGGGTGAGACCTGGCGGTTCATTCTCTTAGGCCTTGAGCAGGGATGTCCTAGGAGCTGGCAGGCCCTGGGGGAGCTCAGCCTCATGACAGAGTGGCTTGGTGACCTGCGATGAGCCACGGGCAAGCCCAGAACTGCTGGGAAGCAATAGCTTTGGTGACACTTGAGATGGGAGAAAGGCGTATGTCTGGGCCTTTGGGGACAAGGAGAGAATGAGCAGTGGAAATGGCAAAGGGGTAAGTTTAGGAAGCTGGGCAGCAACAGGAGAGGGAGGGAGCCCTGGGACACAGCGGGGACAGATACCTCTGCTACACAGCTGACTGCTGCTGACAAGGTGGGCTTTGGTGGAGCACAAGGCTTGAGAAGTAGGCCGAGTGACTCTCTGAGGTCATTGCCAGTGAGGCCCAGAGCTTGCTCCTTTGTGGCGAGGAGCAGGTTGCTGCAAGACAGCGCAGCTGGCTGGACCACTTGGGGTGATGGGAAGGGCTCACAGGGACCTGCCTCTGGCCTCTGACAAGCTGCGTTGTGCCCCACAAAATACACTTCCCAAGCTTGTGGCCCCAGAGTTACATTCACCCATGGTAGGCCACTGAGTTCCCCCAGCTCACACATCGTCACACCTCTAAAGGGAAAGGGACTGAAATGACCCTTCTGGCTGCCTAAAGTTAACACTGGCTTTTGTTAATGAAGCCCTGTCCCCAGGCCTCTCAACTTAAAATAACCAAAACACTCCCCCTCTTCTCTGTGACCTCTCTCTTGCTAATTCAACATCAGTATAGAGAAACCCCATGGAGTCCCATGGAGCCCCATGCTTACCCTGCATTGAGCTTGGTTTTATCCAACAAGGACCGGGGCTGGAACATATCCGCCAGTGCTTCTGGGGACTGCGGGGGCTGGCTGAAGGCGAGGACACTGCAGCTTTGTTCCGTCAAGGGACTGTCACTGAACCATGTCACGGTGGAGGACACTGGTGTTCCGGTGATGGGGTCATAGGTGGGAGTCATGGTCTTACTGTACAAGCCAGCACTTCCTGTGAGACAACAAGGGAAGAGGTGCTCTGCCATGAGACTCAGAAAGGAGCTCCACACACCCAAGTGAAAAGTACCTATGTGTCGGCGCCACTTGTCACTGAGTAATCATAGCAGTCATGAGGGTAGGGGAGTTAGTTAAATACAGAGAAAGCTCTGCATATTCAGTTTCTAGAAGCTCAAAGGTGTAAAGGCTTCCAAAAATCAAAACAGATGTTGAACATGGCTTCTTTTCTAATAATTGGAAGTTCTCTTATTTTAACAGGTCTTGACACCATGAGAAAACTGAAACATCACAGAACAACACTGCTCAGTGTATCAGGCAGTCCCTTAAAGAAGTGGCAGTACCTGCCATTTTTAAGAAGCTAGCAACTTGCCCATTGGCTCAGGCTTGCACACAGTACAAGTAGCTTGCTTGTTCTTTGCACTGGAATAGCCTACAGGAGCAAGCCCTCAAGGTGGCACACAAGTCAGAGACTTGGCTATTGTGGAGCAAGAAGAAAGGGATGACACCTCTGCAGAGCTCTTACTGCCCTTCGCTAACACACCCAAATAAATTGAATTCAATAAAGAAGCACACAAAGACAGAAAATCAGGAAGAGAGAAAGCCAGCTATCCAGCTCTTCTCCCAGCATTCCTTTATTCCCAACCCATGGACAGCTGCACTGAGATTCTGCATTCACCAGTAACCTAAGATAGGCAATTACAATAATGAGTTTAAATTAGGTATATCTGTTGAGAAAAAGCGGAAATAAATTTTTCGTGGACATCTCATCAATTCTGCAATTTTATTCCTCATTTGGAGAGAGAGAGAGAGAGAGAGAGAGAGAGAGAGAGAGAGAGAGGTTTCCCCCCTAGATTTTAATCCACGCTTACAAATCAAAAGAACCGCTCTTACCTGGGGAACCTGAACTTGTTGGCGAACTCTCTAGGTTCAGGATATCTTCAATAACAGGCTCCTTATTGTTTTTCTCTTTCTTCTTTTTTTTCTTAAAATAGTCACCAAAGGGCTTTAACAAAGAAAGTTCTTCTGATCTTCTAATATCTAAAAACACCAGGGCCAGGGATGTATCTCAGTGGCATAAGTGCCTGCCTGGCAAGCGCAAGGTCCCAAGTTTCTTCCCAGTACTGAGACAAACAAACAAACACAAAAACCAACAAATAGAAGAAAAGAAAACTAAGAAGAAAAAAGAAAGAAAGAAAGAAAGAAAGAAAAAGAAAGAAAGAAAACTAAGTAGAATGAAAATTCCTTTGGAGGCATTTTGTGCTTTGATGAGAAGTGTGGGGAAATTCTGGGGAGGTAAACAGAACTAAACTGCGTCCTTTTTGAAGAAACAGAAGGGGGCAGAGGATAGAAGTGGAGGTACATTCAATCTAGCAAATGTCTAGCTCCCTCACTTCCTTTCTGCCTCTTTCTCCCTTTCTTAAAACCAGCACCCTTGGTCACCTTCCTCTTCCTAGGGATGCAGGACTAAAGCTGTTCCTTCACACCTTATCCCTGCTCCCTTTGGAGTGAAAGCCTCCAGCCTGCGCTCCATGGCCCTCCCCATCTCCCCGACCAACTTCCAATAGCTTCCAGGACCTGTCTCTCTGCCTGAGGGCTTGCAGCAGACCACAGATCAGGGAAGGGAAAACGAGCATGCTCTCAGCAGTAAAGATGCCAAATCCCAAGTGGAGCCAGGTGTGGTGGCACACATGTAAACCCAGAATTTGGGAGGCCAAGGCAAGAGAATCACCACGAGTCTGAGGCCAGTCTGGGGTACACAGTGAGTTCAAGGTGAGGCTGAATGATAAAGGTGAGATCCTGTCTCAGGAAAAGTAGAAATAAGGCTGGGGCAGAAAGCATATCCAGGAGGGCTGTGTCCTTCTGTCCTAGCACAGTGCCTGGCACACATGGGCTGCCTGATGGCTACTGAACAGACCTCCCCCCTGCATTCCAGAGCATCCTGTCCTCTGGGCCCTGGTGTACCAGCTGGGGCCACACACAGTCATGCTTGGTTATCAGTTACAATCTACAGAGAATTTGAAAACAAAGTAAATGATTACATAAAATGGTGCTTTCCTCACCAGATAGTGGACCGGAAGTGCCTGTTAGAATGTAAATTCCAGGGGCGGGATGTGACCGTCATCACAAATGTCCCCCAGGGCTTGCCACACTACCTGTGACTCAATAAGTATTTGTGAGTGAATGAAGTGGTTTATAGCTTAACAGAAGAGATGAGATTGCTCACTGATACTGTATTTAGTCTGTGTTCAAATGCTTACTTTTGACCTTAGTACCAAAGAAGACATCTACATTGTTCCAGAAAATATAAAACCTTAACTTTCTGTCCAGCATAGTGGCATACACTTACAATACCAGCTACTTGGAAGGCTGAGCCAGGAGGATCTCAAGCTTGAGACTAGACTGGGAAAGTTAGCAAAACCTTGTCTCAAAATAAAAATTTAAAAAGGCAGTGGGTATAGCACTGAAACCAGCACACCTTGGTTTCAGCTCCAGTACTACAGAATGAAATAAAACATCAAGACCTTCATGGCACCAGGTTCCCTCCCTTTATGGAATATCAGAAAGAAAGCCTCAGGGTTGTCTCTCTGTTCTACTGTGGGACACCCATCCATAAAAAATTCTGCTTCCATTCACAGGATGAAGGATTTAATAGAGCACCCCTCATCTTAAACACAGCAATGTTTTGCATATAGCTTGGGGACATGAATTTTGGGGCAACCTTAATGGCTCGCCCTGCTGTTTACAAATGACTTTTATTATTATTATTTATTTACTTTTATTGAAAAATAAATACAAATGAGTTTTGAAACTGCTCTGGATAGTGTTGATGGTTTGATCACAGGCAGCGCTGCAGGGCCCAGTCTGGCTTGCAGGTCCTGGGCAATGGGCGCAAGAGAGCATCCTCCTCCTTGTCTGGTTCTGTGAAGGAACCCTGCCAGCGGTACTCACTCAGGACTCTGCAGATGTCACCCACAGCTCGGAACACCATGGCCGAGAAGCTGACGCGCAGCCGCACGGTCTTCAGGTTGGGCAGGCGCAGGCGCAGCATCTTGTGTTGCGGCGTGAAGAGGAGCTTGGCGTCAGCTTGCACCCCGCACTTGTCCAGGGTCCAGTGGGTTTTCAGGAGCCAGCATCGCTTCTGCTCCCACCACAGGGCAAAGTCAGACCAGTCCTGGGACACATCTGCCAATATTGGAAACATAGCTGAATGAAACGAGCCCAGTGAGCAGTGCGTCTGGGTGCCACAGTCGGAAACCAGCACCTGAGTTTTAGCCCCACAGCACTTCATGGGGCAGAGCAGTCCTTGACTTCTCTCCAGAGTCTCCCAGATGGGGTAGGGAGAAGACCTCGGCACTCCATTTCCATTTAAATACCATGGAAGGCAGAAGCCTGAGTTTGCCGCTCAGCATAAATGCTGAAGCTCTTGGTCCCAAAGCCACTGTGTCGCAGGAGTTTCAGTCTTAACCCTCTTATAGAAATGCACTCTTTCACCACTGGCTTGCTAGGGCGAGCGCGCAGCCCTGGGACAGGCACATGCTCAGCCCTGGGATGGGCACACGCTCAGGGAGGTGGTATTTCACTTCACAGCCACCCCTTTCTTCTAGCAGCATCACCACATCGCCAGGTTCTGAAGCACAGAAACTGAAGGGGTTGCTACAGCTTGTGACCAGATGTCCTCAAAGGCTCACAGGCTCATAGGTGGAGCTTTTCCTTGCTGGCAGGGTCACCTGTGTGTGACACTGGGTGAAGGATGTGGTGCTAGGTTAGCCAGCTGATTGGACTTAGCACGATTCTGGGTGGTAGGTAGTCTGGATGGGACAAATGGGAAAGGCAGGTTGGCGGTTGCTGCTTGCTGCCTCCCTGTCTCCTGCCTGCTCTGCCATGAGCTCCTCCTCTCTGATGCCCCTCTACCTTGGAGACAGTCAGCTGTGGACTGAAACTTCTACGAACTGTGAGCTGAAGTAAACTTTTCCTCTTTTAGCTTTAAGTGTCAGATATTTTGTTCAACCAATGAGAAAAGTAACTAAGACACAGGTATAGTGGTGCATACTTGTAACCCTGCACTCAGGAAGCTGAGGCAGGAGGATTACTATGAACTGAAGGCCAGCCTGTGTTACATACTGAATTCAAGGCCAGCATGAACTAAATAGGAAGACCCTGACTCAACAAAACAGGGGGCTGGTGAGATGGCTCAGTGGTCTAAAGCACCTACTTAGAACAAGCTTAGGGCTGGCGAGATGGCTCAGTGGTCTAAGGCACCTACTTGGAACAAGCTTGGCAAAGCACAGGGACTGCAGTTCGATCCCCCAGCACCACATGCCAGCCAGCCCCGCCCCCCTGGTGGGCTGAGCAGGTCATACACACACACACACACACACACACACACACACACACACAATAAATAGATAAATAAAAAAAATTTAAAAAAAAGAACAAGCTTAGCAAAGCACAGGGACCGCGGTTCAATCCCCCAGCACCACATGCCAGCCAGCCCCACCCCCTGGTGGGCTGAGCTGGCAGCGCACACACGCACATAAATAAATAAAAATAAAAAAAAAAACCAACAAAAACAGTGTAAATGAGGAAACTGTGGGTGCACACAATGGAATATTATACAACAATGACATTATTAATACTATATTAATTAACAATATGGGTGAGTCTCTAAGACACAATTTTCTTCTTTTGTCTTTTCTGAGATAGGTTCTCACTGTGCAGCCCAAGCTGTCCTTGAGCTCATATCCTCCTGTCTGTGCCTCTCAAGTGCTGGGATTACAGACGTGTGCCACCACATCCAGCCAGCCTCACAATGTTGAGTGACAGAAAATCTGTGGGAGCATATGCCATCTAATTCATTTTATGGGCAACTCAAATGCAAGCCAAGGGTCGGGGAGCTAGCTCAGTAGAATAAGTGCTTGTCTGGCAAGCGTAAGGGCCTGAGTTTAATCCCTGATTGTGCCAAAAAAAAGAAAAAAAAAAAAAAAAAAAAGCAAGCCAAATGATTCCTGGTGTTAGCAGTGAGGAATAGGGGTCACCCTGTGCAGCAGTGACAGGGAGAGGTCTAGTACATAGCTTGGGTTAGGGAACAGGTGATAGTCTATCTCCTCATTGGGGTTACATGTCTGAAGATCAGTTACATATGCCCTTAGAAAGGCCCTTTAGCTAAGTATTTTGTATTTCAGCTAAGATTTACCTAGCAGAGACTAGCTCACTAGTATACATGAAAAGCCAGCGTGAAAGGCCTGAAAAGAGAACATAATAAGCACAATGAAAATGGAAAGTCATTCTTGGTCTCAGGTGAGGTCTGCTCCTCTTGTGTAACAGGTACAGCAGCCAGGTGGGTAAGCATGAATCAACACCTTAGTGCCAAGCTGACTTATCACTAACCAGGTGAAGGCAGAGAATCGGCACCCTAATGCCATCGCCTAAGGGTACCTTAGATGTCACCAGTGGAATGGGCTGTCCAGCTGATGCCCAGGGAGCTTCCAAGGCCCCACAGACTCAGCTGCACAGAGGTGGTTGGGGCTGAAGCTTCAGGCTGCTCTTTCTCTTCCTCCTCCTGGGAGAGATGGGTGCTAACAGGGAGGTGCCTGCTTTCTGGGCTGCGGGAGGTGGATGGCCAAAGAAACCTGTGATCAGGGTGGCTGGGTTAGCCGGGAAGTGGGGATGCAAGAAAGAGGCACTGCCGGGAAAAGATGACTCACTGATCTTTTCCACCAGCTTGAGCATCACGCCGCCCACGTGCAGGTCCCCGGACACCCTCAATGTGACATCCCTCTGCTCCTCTGCTGTAGGGTGGTCAACTCGGACCACAAGTTCCCAGGAAGCTGCTGTGAGGTCCCCAGGGAGCATTGTGGCACCAGCAGAGTCTGCAGGGAGAAGAGGCAGCCCCAGGTCAGATGGAAGCAGGAGGAGGACATGTGAGCAGACCCTGCAGAGCAGGACATGTTTCGGTTTTGCTTTTCCTTACAGTCTCTTCTTCAAACACTCTGCAGGGCTTCTGGGGTCCAGACATGAAATTCACCATCTTAACTGTAAAGACACAATGTCTTATAAAGGCAGTAAACTATGACCATCTTCCAGATTAAAAAAAAAAAAACAAAAAGCATTCACTTAAGTATAATTTATATACAATTGAATGCACAGATTTTCATCTATACTCATTCACTGCATTTTGCTGTATGAAAATTATTTCTCAAAAAAGTTGATATTGGGGCCCTGGCCTTAGCTCAGTTGTTTAAGTGGCTGCTTCCACATAGCTGTCAGCCTCAGGTTGCTGTAGTCCGATCCCCACAACACTTCAGCCAGCCAAACCACCCCTGAGGGCCTTCGGAGCAAAAAAAAAAAAAAGTTGATATTGCTGGGGAGATAGCTCAGTAGAATAAGTGCTTGCCTGGCAAGTGCAAGGTCCTGAGTTCAATCCCCAGTACTGCAAGAAAAAAAAAAAAAAAAGTTGATATTAAACAAGAATGCCTTAAAACTTTCTTCATCTCTAATATTACTAATAATGTTTATTAGAGCAAGTCCCTGACTCATGAATGAATTCTGTTCTGGGAGGCTATTCTTTTTATTTTTTTTTTATTTATGTGTACGTGTGTGTGTGTGTGTGTGTGTGTGTGTGTGGCCAGCTCAGCCCACCAGAGGGCAGGCTGGCTGGCATGTGGTGCTGGGGGATTGAACCGTGGTCCCTCTGCTTTGCTAAGCTTGTTCTAAGTAGGTGCTTTAGACCACTGAGCCATCTCACCAGCCCCTGGGAGGCTATTCTTAAGTTGAATTTATTCATAAGTCCAACAAAATGAGTTTTATACACTGTTGACACAAATACATGGTGTGAAGCATAAAAAAAAACCCCAAACACACACAAAAATACACTAAGCCCCTGACTGTACCGTACTGTACGCACTGTACTAATACACTGTATGCACGGCAGCACAACTGTGACTATATTTGGCAGATCTGTTACGATTTGATTCAGTTCTCATCCAGCCTAGTGGGCACCACTCTTCCGTGATTTGCCTGTGACCACAGATGTGAGTGATCTTTGTGTGTGATCCTTGGATAGCCGAAATATTTGTAAATCAGGATTTACTGTCTTACACCCCTCCAGTGGATACTGACACCTGGTACGCAAGCTCAAAAAAATGTAGCAGGGGCTGGTGATATGGCTCAGTGGTCTAAAGCACCTACTTAGAACAAGCTTAGCAAAGCACAGGGACCATGGTTCAATCCCTCAGTACCACATGCCAGCCAGCCCGGCCCCCTGGTGGGCTGAGCTGGCCACACACACACACACACACACACACACACACACAAATAAATAAAATTTTAAAAAAAGTGTAGCAAAATAATCTTGAGCTTCATTCATTATTTTCGATAGTTCTGGCCCTAGTGTGAATTGCTGAATTACTATGTGATCATTTAATATGGCTGAAGCCCTTAAAACAACAGCTTATCTTCCCAGAGACCACCTCCCCGCTTCTTCTCCAACCCAGCCCAAGGTACAATTTCTTTTCACCTTTCCTGCCACCTCAGGGAAGACCCCAATCAACTCTGATATTTCTAGACATCCCCCTCAAGCTCCACCCCTAACAGAAGTCCATAAGAGCCCCAGCTTCCTTTGTCTCAGGTGGGGAGGATCTAGCTGACCCATTTGCCCTCTATCCTCTCCGTGCCTTTGGAGTTAATAAAGGCTTCTTTTATCTTTCCCATCTCTTTACTGTACCTCCAAAAAACCTACCAATTTTACTTTAAATGAATATAGACACCATCAATAATTATTGTCAGGTATCTGATTTACTTAGGTTACTGTTTTATGCCATATAAAAATTGATCTGAGCCAAGTGTGGTGGTGCACATCTGTCAACCCAGCACTCGGGAGGCTGGAGGATCACAGGTTCGAGTCCAGCCCAGGAAACTTGGTGAATTAGTGAGACCCTGCCTTCAAATAAAAGGTGCAAAAGGGCTGGGGTGTAGCTCAGAGTGAAGGCCCCAGGTTCAATCCCCACTGCTGAAAATAAAATTAAAAAGATCTGTAAATGAATGAAGTTTTTGGTTATACCTTTGGCAAAAGATTTAAAACAGGGATCATAGATGTAAAAAGAGTGCTTTAAAGTGCAGAGGTGATGGGAACTTCACACCTGCCCGGTTCTCTTTTGGGGGTGCCAGGGGGAAAGAAACTACTGAAATCAAAACTGAAGTGTTTCAGTAGGAACATCGGAATCTAAAACTGGCAGAATTCAAAACAAAATTTGAGATTGTCAGCCTTCTCTTTGAAACAAACAATGATGCTACCAATGAGGGCTGTTTAAGAGATGTAAAACGAGTGTTATGCAAATAACTAAATCATCATTTCCCCCACTTCATTCTGTAACAGTAGCTCATAGCTCAAAAACATGTCTGGTGAGATAGCACACATCCAGCACTCCCAGCATTAGGGAGGCTGAGGCAGGAGGATCTTTGGGAGTTCAACCAGCCTGGATTACATACACAGGGAGCTCAAGGCCAGCCTGAACTGCGGAGGGAGATCTTGTCTCAAAAAGACTTAAAACAAACAAACAAAGAGGAGAAATCCCATTTCTTGAGGCCAGCACTGAGAAGCAAAGCAGCCGCCCACATGGGAGGTAGTTAAGGTCCCTCCAGCTGAGGGGCTCACGCCAGGTGGGTTCCTCAGCAGCCTGTGGGTGGGGGGCCAGTGCTACCCCAGGCTCACACCTTGAGTCACAACCACCCAGTGAAACATGAACTCCAGGACTCCACTTCTCCCTTCAACTTTGCAGACCAACGACCGCATCTGAGGAACGTTATTTTTACCAACAACAACTAAGCACCTGGGATGGGTTCACCTGAAAATGCACTTTCATAAGCACTAAGGGAATCTCAGAAAACACTAAACAGATAAGCTGAACATTGCGAATCCATAAACTAACTGACCACTGCAAATCTTAGCTGGTTTAGGGCAGATTTAATATGTTTTGAAGCAAATTCAGGAGTTTGGAAGTAACTAGTGTTTTATAACCAGGAGGATCCCAAGCCTGCACCCCGTGGCCTCTCACTGCCCGCTGGGTGAGGGCAGGAGTGATTTCAGGGTTTGCCTGGGCCTCAGTCATCACAGCCTGCGGTACTGGGCAGCATTAGGACTGACTGGCTCTGCACTAGCTGTGGTCTTTCTGCGGGCTCCCTACTCCCCTCAGGAATCCCTCTTCAGAGTGAAGAATCCAGTTCTGAAGTCCTGAAGTTGGACCAGGAACACAGACAGGAACCCCAGGCTTTCTCAACCCAAAGCCTCATTCACCTTGCTGGGCCAGGTCTGCGGTAATTAAAAGAAAAGAATTTAAATCCTCCTGAGCTAAACTCCCCGAGGCCCTTACTGGGCGCCTCAATCCACAACCACCTTTCCCAGTGCGGGCATAGTAAAGATACCCTTGATAATCCAGCTCGGAACTCTGCACCCAGCCGTTTGCTCAGAGCCTTACAATTTCTAAAATGATAGAGTAGCAGCTTTCGTTTATAAAAATGTTTTGACTAGAAAAAAGATGACCTTGCTTTAAGACGACTGTTCCCCAGGCGACCAGACACGAGATCTGCTAACCTGGGAGGGCAAACACTGGTCCCACAGGCCAGAGGCGAGGAATCCCTTGCTTGGAGCCCCCATTCCCCCCGCCCCAAATTGGGAGCTCAGGTTCACATCCCCTGCCTGTCGTTCTGCACCTCGCTCGCTTTCCGAACTCATTTCGGGCAGGCAGCAAGCTGTGACTTGCAGGGTACAGCCAGCTCCGTCGGGGAGACCAAAGCGAGCAGCGCGGAGAGAACGCCGGGGAGACAACCCAAGGTGTGGGGGGAAGAAGCCCGGCCGCCTCGCCCTGCGGGCCAGAGGTGCTCGGTGGCCGAGGCCCACCGGCTGTCTTCTGCCAGACTCGGTCTGTCTGCCCACCGTGCTGCAGTGCTGGGTGGACACAAACCTGTCCCTCTTCCAGGCCAGACAGCGCCTGGGGCTTCATTACAAGTGTGTCCCGCGCGGCGCTGCGCAGAACCAGGAAAACATTTCTAGAGCAACCACCTGGAGCTCTAGAGGGCTGCAGCAAGGAAGGGGACATGGGTCTCAGGTCTCGACAGCGCCTCTCCCGGGCTCCCGACCCCAGCCGCGAGCACCCACCTGCTGGCCTGGTCTGCGGCAACATCCAGTCCCGGCCGCGCACGTGCTCACTGGGGCCAGAGACCCGGCAGGGGCCACCCAGGCGGAGCCGACGGCTACGAGGGACGCGGGCGCGCAGTCTGCGCCCAAGCGACTCTGAGAGGCCGGGGCGGCGCAGGTGAGGGCACGCCCAGCCCGGCCTGCCCGAGCTTGCTCCGTGGGGGAGAGGAGGAGGCGCAGCCTGCAGTTTTTAAGGCCAGAGGTGGCCGGACGCAGCTGTGAGTCGGGAGAGCCAGGAGCGCCCCGGACCCCCACCCTGGCGACCTGGCAGGGGGTCCCCAGGCGAGCCCGGGTGGAGTCCAGGTGACTAAGGCCCCGCCACTCCCCCTAGCCTCGGGCGCAGTCTTCGCTCTAACCCCAGGGCAGCAGGCTGAGGCTGCTTCCCAGCTTCGGGAAGAGCCCCGAGCACCTGCGAGCAGCCGGCCCGGAGAGACCTCGGCGACTCACCGCTGAGTCAGAGCGGGATGTGAATCCCCAGCAGGGCGAGGCGCGAGGACGGAAGACCCCGGGACGCCAGGCTGGGCCGCGTCCGCCTTGGCTCACCTCCGGGTTCCCGCCCGGTCTGCGGGTCACCTCCTTATTGGATCTGTTTCCACAGAGAGGGCCACCCAGGAAGGGCGGGCGACCTCGAGCGACGTGCACGAGCTCCTTCCTTCCTCGGGGGAGAGCTGAGGACTGTTTGCTGCGTGTGGGGGTGGAGCTGGCTCCAGGCTGTGTTGGGCAGGTAAACATTAACGAGCAAGGGGGTGGGGGGAGTAGTGCGCTCCACCAGGCGCAGCTAAACGCAACTGGCAGTCACTTTAGCTAGCCTAGCTAAATGAAGAGACCTCAGTGTGATGCCTTTCGGGTCATTTGTTGGGTCTCAGGCCCAAAGCAAGCCTGCACAGCACAAAGGATGTGCTAAGGTTACACGCAGCATACATACCAGGGCGCCCGCCTGTTTATTTCCAGAACAAGGCTTAAGGCATCCTCGGGTGCCATGGCCTGCGCCTAGTGGCATCAGAAAGGGCAACTTATTTCTTGTTTTTTGAGACAGGATCTCGCTTTGTAGTTCAGGCTGGCTTCCAATTCAAGGTGATCCTCCTGCCTCGGCCCGGTCTCCCTCCCTCCGTAGGGCTGGGATTGCAGGCCTGCACCACCACATCTAGCCACAGGCGACATTCTTTAAAGACTCTCCTTCCTCGTTCAAAGACCTGATTCAGATGAGAACTTTTTCTTTTTCTTTTTTTGTGGAACCGGGGACTGAACTCAGGCCCTTGCGCTTAAGCGCTTATTGTACTGAGCCATCTCCCCGGCCCCAGAAATTTTCTTTCGCGATTTCCCTCCAAAATTTCTAGATTAAGGCCCCTCAGGGAACACAGACCACGTGAAAAGAACAGACATTTTTGAGATACTGACATTCCAAAGTACTCTGGAGGAAAACGTTAATAATCAGGTAAATAAAACAGTGCTAATCAGTAGGGTTTCTCAGGAGTAGCTCTCCAGTATGCAGAAAGAGCTAAACTTCACACAGGCATCGCTGTGGTCTGCTTGCCTTCTTGCTTGAGGGTGTAATGTTCTGTGTATTTGCTTACAGTGCACTCCACCTGTACTTCTGCACAGCCACCTTTGCATCTTGAGTGAAGTCTTTCATCAAAGGCCAAAGAACTGAGGACCCGAGTGAGGGGTCAGTTCAGCACAGCCCTGGGACCTGACTCCCTGGAGACAGTCAGAAAATGGAAATGATTGTTTTCTCATCTGTAACATGGGTAGAAATAACTTTCTTTTATGAAGTATCAGAATCACCACTCTGAATCTGTAATTTAATTTAGCAAACTTAGCTTATTTTTTCATTCAGCAACTTTATTAGCCAGGCTCTGAAGTAGACATTTTTTTTTTGGTGGAACCAGGGATTGAACTCAGGCCCTTGCGCTTGCCAGGCAAGCGCTTATTCTACTGAGCCATTTCCCTGGCCCTGAACTAGACATCATATTTGATAAAAATATATAGGGGAGGAGCCTGGGACAGCTGGTTGTGTTGGCACATGCCGATAGTCCCAGCACTCAAGAGGCTGAGGCAGGAAGATCACTACCAGTTTGAGGCCAGCTTGGGCCACAGAGTCAAGTGGCCTAGCCTGAAATGCATAGTGAAACCCTGTCACATCCACACACGACACATATATTAGGCACAGAGTTTATCTGTCAGTTGTGAGGTATGGAGAGATGGAGAAGATCGGCTAGGGTGAGTGTAAAGAGGAGCTATGTCTCCAACCACCAAATCGTAGATGCTTAGGGGACAAATATTGAAATATCTGTTACCAGTTACCCATACATTGATAGCTTCAAAAAAGGAAATTGTGCCTGTCTCACCATGTAGGACATGAATAATCCAAACTGGATGAGAAACACTGTCATGCTGTATAGTCACTGAGGACAAAAGGCAAACAGAGGACCACTGACATCATACTGCAGTGACACATACAGACTCATGTTCAAAGCAGCTCTATTTGGAATAGCTAAAGTATAGCACAGCCGATGTGCCCATCAACAGAAGAATAAAGAAAATGTCTTATATGTATAAATATATAATAGAGTATTATTCAGCCATAAAGAAGGATACATTTGAGTTATTTGTAGGACAATGGATACACCTTGAGCCCATAATGCTAATTGAAATATATCAGGCACAAGCAGGGAAATAGCTTAGTGGTCTAAGCACCTTCCTGGCAAGCGCAAGGACCCAGGTTCAATCGCTGGTCTCACATGCTGTGCCTACCCTGGAACCCTGGCAAGCCATGCGGACCACTGAAATGGCATGGTGGCGCATAGTGGCGCATACCTGTAAATTTCAGAGCTGGGGAGGCAGAAAACAGGAGGTCACTAAGAGTCTGACCTTGTAGTGAGACTCTGTATTAAATAAGTAAATTTCAGGGGTTGGGGAGATGGCTTTGTAGAATAAGTGCTTGCCTGGCAAGCACAAGGGCTTGCGTTCAATCTCTGGTTCCGTAAAAAAAAAAAAAAAGACATAGCTTAAATATCTCACGGTTTCTCTTATGTGAAGAGACTCAGAATTAAAAAACCAAACAAACAAACAAACAAACAAAAAAAAAACCACTAGGTCCGGGGAAATAGCTCAGTAGAATCATAGCTTGCCAGGCAAGGGGATAGTCCTGAATTCAATCCCTGGTACCACCAAAAAAAATAAAAAAGAAAAAAAAATCTAAAAAAGAAAATAAGAGAGAAAGAATGAGGGAAGGCAGGAAGGAGGAGATGGGAAGGGGAAGCAAACATAAAAATAAATTTGCAGCTACAGTTTGCTCACGGTGCACAGCCGCTCTCCTCTTCTAGCACCGCCCCAATTCCCTAGATGAGCCTTTGGCATTCAGAAGATTCTAAATATCCACCCTAAAACTGAGCTACAGTGAAAGTTCTCCTTCAAGGAGAAGAGGAGTGTAGCTTCTTTCCAGTCGATGGCTGTGCTGAGAAAGCGAGCAGGATGTGACCCACCTAAGCCTCCCCGTGGGCCACAGCTCACTAGCTGCTTCAGGCCTGGCAGCTCAGCAAAAAGGGCAACAGACGCCCGCAAAGAGGCCTGATTTGCACCGAGTCCCCGGGACGCGCCAAGTGGGAGCTGCTTTGGATGGGTTTGGCTCCCCGCGAAGAACCGGTGTGTGCTGATTATAGACACAATCTCCTTTCCAGCTGGAGGCTAACCGTGCCGGCTGCGCCCGCCCGGGCAAGTTCTAAAGCGCTCTCCTTCCCTGGGCGGAAAGGGCGAGTCTCGATGTGTCTGCGGCCGGCTGGCGGCGAGGAGAAACAAAGAGGAAAAAAGCCTGCCGTGGGGGCGCGCTGGGTAGAGAGTGAGAGACCCGAGAGGGAGAGAAAGGAGGACCGCGGCTCTCTTCTCCTACTTCTCCCTCTCCTTCTTAGTCTCTCTTAATCAGAAGATGCAAAGCAGGACACGGTGATAATGAAGTCCTCCTCGCACCCTTGATTATAAAGCTTCTTTCCCTGGAGATAATAGTTGTCTGTTTCTCTGGGACCTCCCAGCGATGGCTAATGCCTGCCTGTA
Source organism: Octodon degus (assembly GCF_000260255.1). Taxonomy (NCBI): domain Eukaryota; kingdom Metazoa; phylum Chordata; class Mammalia; order Rodentia; family Octodontidae; genus Octodon; species Octodon degus. The sequence goes on from NW_004524636.1 coordinate 4,429,267, forward strand.
GAGTTCTGCTTCCTAAACAGGTAATGGGAGCCCAAATATATTATTCTGCATTCACTTTTTTCACTTCAGAATATCTTGGTGCTTGTAGCAGGTATCTGTCATAGACGCAGTTTACCATGATCCTTGGAAAGTCCTTTTTAATGTTTGTGGAAATCTCTTTTTTTTTTTTTTTTTTTTTTTTAATTCTTCTTAGACTAGACGTCAGGACGCAATTTCCCGACTCCCTTTGCAGCTGGGACCCTGGTCTCTGACCTCAGCTTCTTCCTTCAGATACTTGGAAGTGGGGAGCGCACACCGGAGGTGCTTGGAACGTCCATCTTTCCATACTGAGGTAGTGGCCAGCGACTAACTTTGGTGGTGGCGGTGGCAGTGCCAGTGGTTTCCTGGTGGCCAGGTTGAATTCCGAAGCAGACATGATGCCAGTGCTGGCTGGTGACACGTTTCTCCCATGGGGTCAGTTCCCTGGCTACGTTTCAGGGGTGACCCAAAGCTTGGTTCCTACTCTCCTTGTTTTCCCCAAGATACCACGAGCGTTAGTATTTTTGCTTAATTATTTTGCTGCTTAACCTAGCCACGGTGGGTGCTGTTATTTGTCCCTGACACAGAATTTGGTCCCTGTAAGAGAGGTTAGCGGCAGGCAGGGCTTCCACCAAGGAGAGGACAATCACTGCAGGCTGGAAAGCCGGTGACTCTTGGGCAGGGACGCAACGTTGGCTTGCAGCGTCATACACTGGTGCAGACTGCAAGCTGAGGGAGGTGTGCTGCATCCAGAATTTGGAGAGTAGAGTTTTTGTTTTTCCTTTGAAGATGAGCAGATTCTCAAAACTTCCTCAAGCCAAGGGTGCAGCAATCACCCTACATCATCTCACCCCAGATGACTACGTGGAATATAGGGACACAGACACCAGGGGGGAAGGCCAGGGCCTGCAGGGAAGGGGGCATGGGAGACGGGTGGGAATGACAAAGCAGGAGCTAAAGGGTCACTGTCTCCCTGAAACCTTCTCCTCTCTGTCCTTTCTATACAAGAGCCAGGCACACTTAACACAATGAATTGGCACCGCAGGCAAACAGATCAGAGGTAGCTTTGAATAAAGGGACCACTTTTCTTCAAACTGCAGCTGGTGAAAGCAACCCTTGAAGGGACACAAAAAGCAGGAGGTCACTGGCCAAAGCTTATGTGTATTTCGAGTTTTGGTATCATTGCCAAATGACTTAACAAAGAGATTATGCCCTTTTACGCTCTCTTCAGCAGTATGCAAGTGGTCTTTTAGGATTACCGCTTGTTGCTATCAGCACTGTCTTAAGTAAAATGTTTGGACTTTCTCAAGTGCTCTGACAGCCTTTTGAAATTTTGTGCAATTCTGTGAAAGTGAGTGTGAGTGTAAGGCAGGCAACCAAAAACAATACTGATAACTAAGGCATTTATTGCCCAACAGTTTACATTTTCCCATACCTTAGGTCAAGGCTTTTCAAACTGCACCTTGACAGAAAGCGTGTGGGGGCTTGCTGAAATGCAGATTCTGCACCAGCAGGTCTGGCTTAGGGGCCAGACATCTGCCTCTAACCCATGTTCCAGGCTGCAGACTCCGTTTTCAATAATGAAGCATAGTTCACCTTAGTTCTAGCCAGGTGGAGTAGTCTAGGCAGGTAGAGCTTATCATGCTTATTTCAACCATAAGGAAATTAAAACTCGGGTTAAGTGACTTCTGGGCAGCGTTGGCGGTGCCACCAGCCTGCAGCTTCTGTTCCAGGCACGTGTGCAGGAACACTCATTGGCTCACTCATTCCTTCAGATTTTTATTTTTTATTTTATTATTTTTTTGTGGAACTGGGGATTGAACTCAGGCCCTTGAGCTTGCCAGGGAAGCGCTTATTCTACTGAGCCATCTCCCCAGCCCCATTCCTTCAGATGTAGCAGTGAGTGACATCTCTGTAGACCTTGTCTTGGTGAAGGAGACAGACAACAGAGTAGGCAAAAACAAACTGAAATCATATAAGGTCATAACCATATTTAAAAGGAAACTAAGCAAGTGCGAGGAGTTGATCATAAACCAAAGGGGTGTTGGGAATCTCAGGTTTACTGTTCCCGCTCCTTGGTTAGAGATATGGCCCCGGCCGGCTGTTGCACAATGCACTGCCACCCACTCCTGTTTAGCTTTTGCATTCCTTTCCCCTCTGTAAGTCTCACAATAACTGTGTGATAAGTTTGGGGCAAGGGTTCCACACAGTCTACTAGGGGAACCTGGAAGCTTCTTGGACCAAGCTACTGAGGGGAAGAGCCCCCCTTCCCTGCCACTGAATAAAAGGAAACCAGAAAACACATTTTGTTTTCATCTGACATGACAAAGGAAATCTTTGGCCTCTAATTGCCAAGGTCGCTTTGGAGGTTGATGGAGAAGGGATACGGTGACACATGAGAGCCCTTGTTTCGGAGGACTGGGTCAAATGTTAGCATAGTATGGCTGTAGGGAGCATAAGCCGACTCAGTGTTACAAAGGGCAGAGATCCAGCACAGAAAGGCATGGTGTGGTCTGCTGCAGGGATGCAGACCACAGAGCTTAGGAAAATCGGAAGCATGGGCTCAAGGGGGAGCAGGGATCTAAGGATGAGTGGATTAGGCTTCACATCTGTCATAAATTGAAATGCATCCTTTGAAAAGTAGTAGATTGAAGTCCGCCCCCCAGAACCTATGTTTCTGTTTGAAGACTGGGTTGTTGCCAATGTAATCATTTTCAGGTGAGTTATACTGGGGCAGGGCGGCTGCAATCCATTACGGTTGATTTTTTTTTTTTTAAAGACAGGGTCTTGCTTTGAAGCCCAGGCTGGCCCCAAATTCTCAGTAATCCTCCTGCCTCATCCTCCTGAGTGCTGGGACTACAGTGGGATTATAGGTATGTACTCCCATAACCAGCAGATTGATTTGTGTCTTTTTAAACAAGGTCTTGCTGTGTAGTTCAGACTGGCCTTGAGTGCACTAGGTAGCCCAGGCTGGCTTGGAACTCACAGTGATCTTCCTGCCTCAGCCTTCTGAGTGCTGGGATTAAGGTGTGTGCCACCATAATTGGCTGGGTATTCTTATAAGAGGGGAAGAGACAGGTATTCAGGGAGAATTTGAGGGCATCAGATGACAGATGCAGATATTAGAATAATACATTCACAACTGAAAAATGCCAAGGACTGTAAGCAAACCCCAAGAGCTATAAGAGATAAGGAAGGTGTCTTCTCTGGCTTGGGCTGCTGTTAACAGTATAAATAGGGTGGCTGAAAAACAACAGGAATTTGTTTCTCATGATGCTGGAAGCTGGCAAGTACATGAACAGGGCCAGCATGGTTGGGCTCTGGTGAGGGCCACCTTCTAGGTTGTAGCTGGTCGCCTTTTTGCTGTATTTTCACATGGTAAGAAGGTAATAAGCTAGGTTCCTGGATTCCTCCTGTAAGTGCACTAATGCCATTTAAAAGGGCTCTGTCCTCATGAATTAAATGTGACAGTTAAACTGGATTGCAAGCTGCTTGGCCTCAGAGCCACTGAGGGGATGAGTAAAGTGACTTCTGGTGTGTCTGGATGGGTCTTGGAGGTGGGACCTTGGGCCTGCGCCTGATCTGCCCCCTTTCCTCCTCCGCTGCTCCCCTGCTCTGCTCCCTGCCAACCACAAACTAAATAGCCTTGCTCTGCCACACTGTTCTGCATGGTGTTTCTACTTGGAGCCAGCTGACCATGGACCAAGTGCCCTGAAGCCAGGAGCTCAATCAAGCCTCTCCTTTAAATTGTAGGCGCCAGGCTGCTTTTGCAATGGAAAAAACTGACCCCTACAGTAAGCATCCCTCAAAGTGATCTCCCTTCCAGATACATATGAGACTTAGGGATCACGACTTCAATATAAAGTTGGGAGAGGGGCCTAAACATCCTGTCCAAAGTAGGAGTCTCTCCTATGGGTTCTAGAAGGAACATGGCCTGACTGATACCTTGATTTTAGAGTTCTGGCTTCCAGAATTGTGAGACGATAAGTTTCTGCTTTTTAAGCTGCAGTTGGTGAGATTTTGTTAGGTCATGACTAGGACGTGAGACGGGGTCTCTACTCCAGGTTTACATTCCCAGGACCACACATCCGAGTGGCCTCATGTCACAGATCTGAAGGCGCCTCAGAGGCACACTGGAGACTCCCCAGCTGGTGACACTACTGGGAAGTAGTGGAACCTCGTTGGAGGAAGTAGTCACTGCAGGTGTGTCATCTGAGGGTATGTGGGGACCCTGGCCCCTTCTTCCTCTGCTTCCTGGCCACCATGATCTAGGCAGCGGTCCTTGGCCATATGTCCTCGCTCTGATGTGCTGGCTCATCACAGACCCAGACAATGGTGCCAAGCAACCACGGACTGAAAGCTCTGACATCAAGAGCCCATGTAGATCTCTTCTTTTAGTTACTTTTCTCAGGCATTTGTCACTGGCCTGGGAAGTTCATTAGCACTCTCAGCTTAAGTTACGTGCCAACCCATGAGAACATATGTTATGGTTTGTGTCTAGGTGTCTCCTCAAAGCCTCATGCAGTCACAGGGCAGACTTCTAGATTTGTTATTAACTCATGATCCCCTGGGATTATGGGCGTGAGTGCTGTACCCAGCCTGGGGTGGATAGCCTGAATGCAACTTGAGGGAGACAGACTTGCTCTCTGTAATCATTTGTTCCTGTTACTCCTCCCTTCTGCTCTTGCTGTTTTGCTGCCTTCTGCTGCCATGAACTGCTGCTCTCTGCCATGTGCCACTCTCCCTTGGAGCCAGCTGAGTATGGACTGAAACCTCCACTAACTGTGAACTAAATAAACCTTTCCTGCCTTCATTTTGAGTGTCAGGTATTTGTCCCAGCAACGAGCGAAGAGTAACTGAGACAGCATAGTTACAAGAGTGGGTGGCTGGGGCTGGTGAGATGGCTCAGTGGTCTAAAGCACCTACTTAGAACAAGCTTAGCAAAGCACAGGGACCACAGTTCAATCCCCCAGCACCACATGCCAGCCCCGCCCCCTGGTGAGCTGAGCTGGCCACACACATACACACACACACACACACACACACACACACACACACACACACACAAATAAGCAAAATTAAAAAATAAATAAAAAAAAAAGAGTGGGTGGCTTTCCAAAAGATGAAGAGACATTCTTGCCAAGTATGAAGAGAATGGGTGAAGAGAGCAAGAATAAGAGATGGCCCTGGTACCAGCCCTTGTGTGCTGCTAGAGTCACATGACCCGGGGTCACCATCTAGGGGCTTGCAGGCCACTCCCTGTGCCAGGTGCCTCTCTGTCATCCAAGCCCCTGATGACCAAAAGTGCTAATGAGTGGAATACATTCCCTTGTTGCTCTCATCCTTGTATGTATCCATGGTTTTTCTCTTTGGCATGGCTGGGAGTTGAACCCAGGGCCTGTGCATGTCAGGCAAGTGCTGTGCCACTGAGCTACACCCCAGCCCTGTGTTCATGGTATTCAATTATTAATATTCATGGGCTGTTTTTCATAAGAGTTCACTAGCTAGATTTCTTCCCTAAAGTCAGAGAATGCCAAAACAGAGGTGAAATGAAGACCCTCAGACAGTGAGGGTTGGACAGAAAGCCCAGTATCCTTGCTCTCAGGTGGGCAGCTCTGATGGTCTACATGGCTCTTGAGTCTCAGAGAGTTCGGGCCTCATGTGCTGATCACAGTAACGTGCTCATGACCACACTCCCGGCTTCTTGCCCTCACTGCTTCATTTCCTCATCTTTCCTGGAGTGCTCCCTGGATTGCTACCCAAAGCTGCCACTCACACTCCAGTTCTCGTTCCAGATGCTGCTCACATGTGGCAGCGCTACTGGTGTGCTTCATTACGGCAGCCAAAAAGCAGCCGAGCAAGCCCTGAGACAGCAGAGACACGAGACCCCTCAGTGGATAGCTGAATCATCAAAGAGTGGGTGCTAGAACAGAGGCTTCTCCCACAGCCACCCCTCATCCAAGGATGGAAACAAAGGACTAAGTTTAACTCTAAGACTGCAAATGGAGAATGGGCTAGAGACCATCTTAGGCCAGATTCCTTGCAGGCAGAGGTTGAGTTCAGGATTCAGGGGGCGCTTGGCTTGCTGATTGGGGGCACAGGGGAGGGTGGCTCTCAGAAGGAAAGGAGTAGGGAAAGCAAGTCAGGCATGGGAAGGAGCCCAGGAAAGGTGTAGAACCATCCAACTGTGAGACAAGTGGGTGGACTTCTGTAGCTGTGCCTGGGTCAGTCATGGGTCGGGTAACCCTGCCAGGAGAGGGAGGTTTTTGGGTACCCACCAGTCAAAGGCTCTTCCTGGAGAAAGATGCACAATGAATGTCAAGGTGGCAACACACAAAAGAGTTGGAAGATGGTTTGCTAGCCTCGGAAGGGGGATCTGGGTCAGTTGGTGAGAGAGAGAGAGAGAGAGAGAGAGAGAGAGAGAGAGAGAGAGAGACAGACAGACAGACACAG
>NW_004524636.1:4435837-4439511 GCF_000260255.1 Octodon degus
AGAGACAGAAATGGAGATAGAGAGAGATGGAGAAAGATGGTGCTAGAGATGGAGAGATGGAGATAGAAATGGAGAGAGAGAGGCAGAGAGGGATAGAGATAGAGAGACAGATGGAGAGAGAGACAGAGAGATGAAAATAGAGGGAGAGACAGAGAGACAAATGGAGAGAGAGACAGAGGCAGACAGACAGAGAGATGGAGATAGGCAGAGAGAGACAGATAGAGAGAGAACTAGAGATAGAGAGAAACAGAGAGAGACAGAGACGAGAGACAGAGAGACAGAGATGGAGAGAGAGAGAGAGAGAGAGAGAGAGAGAGAGAGAGAGAGAGAGAGAGAGAGAGGTGTTTCCATGATAATCTGCTATTGAGGATACATCCACTGCCTCAGTTGTTCCCTTTTTCCTCCTTACTCTTCCTTATAGTTAAGTAAATGGATTATGAAAGAGTAAACACCAAGAAAGAAGTCCTGTGGTTCAGCTCATTCCATGCATCTCTTCATTTGATTTCATTTAGCTGCTCACTCAGAGATTTACTAACGCCTTCCTGTGTGCCACACACTGCTATAAACACATTCAAACTCCAGTCATGTTTCTGTGATTCCTTCCTGACTGGAGCAAGTTGAAATTTCTTTATATTATCACAAGGACCCACATCACCATACTGGAGGGTTCTATCTTCTAAATTATCTGCCTACTCGTGTGTCAATCCAGTCATTCATCCAATTACACACTTGTTCACTTGCCCCACTGGCCATCCATACCTCCATTCATCAACTACCCCATCCATCCATCCATCCATCCATCCATCCATCCATCCATCCATCCATCCATCGATCGATCCTTCCATCGACTCCCTGACCTGTCCACCTTTCCACCCAGTCAATCACCATTAACCCGTCTCTACTCTCATCTTATCTGGTATTCCAGCTATTCATCCATGTAACCATCTATAAATGAGTGTCTACCATCTACTAAGCAATATTCCTAGGTTTAATCAGTCAAGATTTGTTGAATGCTTTCTAAATGTCAGATGCTGACTTAACTGCTGAAGATAAAATTACAAACAAGAGGATATGGTCCTTGACTTCATAGATTTTTGTGATGTGTGTAAAAGCAGGCCCTCAACAAATGAGTAGGAAAGTAAATGTGAAACAAATTCTACACCCCTGGCTGCTCTCTCTTCAGTATGCTTGGAAAGCTATAATTTTATAAAATTTACAGAGCATTTAGCACAGAGGGATGACAATATTAGAGGAAAAAGAAACCTCTTCCAGAGGTAAGTAGGAGTTACCCCTACTACATTCCAAGGTCTTGGGTTTAGCAAGATGGTTGTTTGTTTGTTTATTTATTTATTTGAGACAAGGTTTGGCTACATAGCCCAGGCTGACCTTGAACTAACTCATGGCCTTCTTTTTTTTTTTTTTTTTTTCTGGCTGAACCAGGGATTGAACTCAGGTCCTTGCACTTGCCAGGAAGCACTTATTCTACTGAGCCATCTCCCCGTCCCCGAACTCATGGCCTTCTGACTTAGCCTCCTGAGTGCTGGGATTATAGACATGTACCATCACACCTGGCTCAGAGTGCATATTTTAATTCTTCAGTTATCCCCAAGGTCTGTCCCCTACTAGGCACCCAACATAGTTGATAAATGATGAAGAGGGCTCAGAGTCACTCATAGTTTCTTGAATTTTGGCTCCATGAAATGTTTAAAAATCATTTTAAAGAGAAACTAGTACAACTTTCAGTAATATTCTTACAGATTGTTATAGCTATTCTATGTCAGCCACAGGGGCATTTGGAAATCTGCCTAGAAAACTGAGAGGACATGTAGACTGAAGGATTCAGAAGAAGCTGGGTGTGGTGGTGCATGCCTGGAACTCCAGCAGTATGCTAAGCTGAGGCAGGAAGATCTCAAATTCAAGCCAGCCTGGCCAACTTAGCTATCTTAGCATGACCCTATCTCAAAAAACCAAACCAAACCAAACTAAACTGTAGAAAAGACATTTAAAGTTGGTTGACTTTTTTTTTTTTGGTGGAACCAGGGATTGAACTCAGACCCTTGTGCTTGCCAGGGAAGCGCTTATTCTACTGAGCTATCTCCCCGGCCCCAAAAGTTGGTTGACTTTTAAAGACTCCCAAAGAAATAGTATTCCTAGGGTAGTGTATAGAAAATACTAGTATCATGGAAACAAGTACTGAAATTGAAAAGAATACTCTGAATGTCAGCAAGCTGGGCAGTACTGAGATAGTCAACAACTTTTTGCAGTGCATTTTTAGTATATGTTTCAAAGCTTTTCTTGAACAAATTGACTTTCAAATCTATTTGCTGGTACTAGAAGATGCCCTTGGTGCAGAGGACATAGAAGGCCCAGTGTGGAAGCCTGTGTCAGGCTCCAAGGCCACTGTGTTGAGCTTGGTTGCTGATGGTCTTTTGTGAACTGAGGGTCTCCCGAGGCACCAAATGCCATGGTGGGCGAATAATTTGATGGCCTTGTTGGGAGGGGATGAAGACAGGGCCCCATGGAGGGGAGCAGATCAGACAGGGCCCTACTTGTTCCTCACCTCTTTCTTTCTGGCTCTTTCCTACTCTGTTCCCTGGCTGCTTGGAGGTGAGCAGCTTTCTCTATCATTCCCTTCCACATGATACTTCTGCCTCCCTACAGGCCTAATGCTATGAAGCAGCTGACCTTGGGCTGAGACCTCTGAAAGCATGAGCCAGAAAGAGCATTTCCTCATTTTCTTTTATAATGTATTTACTACAGGGTCTACAGGGCCTTACTACACAGATTGGACTCATAGTGATCGTGTTTCCTCCTTGAAGACATTACTGTCAAGTATTTTGTCACAGTGAGGAAAAGCTGACTGATCCACCCAGCAGGGACACTCACTCTCCTTCCTCAGAGGATCCTTGAATTCTCTTCCTCTCTTCAGGAAAGCTCCCCATAAAACCCATGCTGTTGTCACACCCTTCTGACAATCTATACTGAAAGGACGCTGAAGAGAAGTCTAGGATAGTGTTGGAAGATAGTGCCTCCTGTCAGCAGCTAAAACCCAACCAAGCCACAGCTGCCAGGTGCCTGTAGAAAGAGTTGCTGTGCCCCAAAGGTGTTTCCCAGAAGCTTAGGGCCTAGCATCTTAATTCCTCCCCAAAGCCATGTTGGGGGGTGAGGCCTTGTGGGAGAGGCATGAGTCTTGGAGGCAGAGATCTCAGGATGGGCCTGTGCTCTTCTTCCAGGGACAGCCAGCTCGGGAGAGTTTCTCTCATGTGTGTGCCTTCTCTTCCTGCTTCACTTCCACCATGCCAGGAGGCAGCACGGGGCTCTCAGCAGACACAGCCATCCTTTGTGGGCGGGCTTCCAGGCTCCAGACCAAGAACGAAGTAAACTTCCCCCCTCTAGAAGTTACCAGTCTCTGGTGTTCTGTGCTAGCAATAAAAATGCATTCAGAGAGGATGTTAATAAACATAGGCTCTGGGTTTAACCCCACTTCCGGCAGAGGGCACTCCTGGGACCTGCCAGCCCTCAGGCAGCAGCAGGGAGTATGAAGGTGGAAGAGCTCTGTACCCCACCTCTGCCAGCTGTTAAGTCTCTGGAATCTCTCAGTTAAAACCTCATACAGACAAAAACAAGATGTTCATCACCATATATTTTTTCTTTATTCTTAATATTTTGAAGGG
>NW_004524636.1:4440497-4441821 GCF_000260255.1 Octodon degus
CTATTTCTTTATTTCTGAGACAAGTTCTCACTATGTAGTTCAGCTGGCCTTGAACTCATTATACAATCTACACTGGCTTCAAATTCATGGTGATCCTCCTGCCTCAGCCTCTGAGCACTGGGATCACAGGTGTGTGCCACTACACTTGGCCTGAGGAGTTTTAAAAATGGATTAATCAGAATTCCTAATGTCAAAGAGAGTAGAGCTTAGTTAACGAGAGCACTGCCTCAGTCCATTTTCTGTGGCTCTAATTAATTACCTCAGATCAGATAAATTCAACAGAATAAATGATTTTCTGGCTTGTGATGGCGAAGACTGGCAAGTCCAAGAGCCCTGCTGCTGCCATGGGAGGGCCTCTGGCTATGCTGTCGCAGGTGGGGCTGCCGTGTTGGAGACAGAGCAAGTTGGCTCAGGTTTGTGCATGTCCTTAGAATGCCACCAGTGTCACACAGAAGTCCCTCTCCTGATGACTTGTCCAGTCTAAATTATCTCCCAAAGCTCACATGTCCAAGGATGCATTCTGAGGTTAAGTTTCTGGGACACACATTTTTGGGAGAAACATTCTGATCAAGAAAGAGGTCATATTCATTAAACTTGATATAACAACATAGTAACTGGATACTAGGCTTAGAGAAGACTGTTGCTCCGGACATGGAGAGAGGAGACCTGAGGTTTTCTCGGAGATGCTGTTCACTAGGTAAGTTGCCACACAATGATTTTCTTTCTCCTCTATAAAACAGGCATGCAGGCAATAACAACAACAACAGCAACAACAACAACAACAACAACAACAACAACAACACTGACATTGAGGAGTTGCTCTGGGGGATGAAAGAGTACGGAGAATAACAGCAGACACACCTACAGATCTTACCACATGCCAGGCACTTCTCTAAGAATGTCACATATGCTAACTAACCTAGCATCATGACAGTGTCGTCATCGCCCATGTCAAAGGGAACACTGAGGGGCAGAGTCGCTGGCCCAGCACCATGCAGCTGAGAAGCTGCCAAGGTGACATTTGAGCTCCTGCGGTGCAGCAGAGCATGTTTGGAGGCTTTGCAACTGGAGACAGTGCACGAACCAGGCTAGGATCCCTTACTGCTGTAAGGAAAGGGTCCTTAGTGGACAGCCTGGTCTGTCAGGGCTTTGTGTTGGTCACGGGACAGTCCTGGGGACAGTGGAGCTGGGCACCGGGGCAGTGGCTTGGCCTTTTGGGAATCAGGTCGATCTTCACCTGTGTCCACTGCAGGGGACAGATGAGGCCATTCCAAGTAACTAGGAGCACGGGTTCTGTGCTCATCACCGAGAAGACCGAGGCTTC
>NW_004524636.1:4450020-4451275 GCF_000260255.1 Octodon degus
TGTCAAAGATAAGATGGTTGAGTGTGTTCATAGGGGATTCAGTGTCTTCTAATCTATTCCATTGATCCTCAGGTCTATTTTGATGCCAATGCCATGCTGATTTTTATCACAATAGCCTTGTAGTATAATTTCAAGTCAGGAATAGTAATGCCACCTGCCTTGTCTTTATTGCCCAGAATTGCCTTTGCTATTCTAGGTCTTTTCTGGGCTTCAGAAGTATTTTGATAGCTGCATTCTGGGGGACTGGTTTCTAGTGTCATCACACAGAAACTATTTTATGCCCTTAAAACACTGTTATCCCAATGAGGGGGCTGTAGCACTCAGCAGCTGACAGGGGCAGGTAGAATAACAGCTCCCGGAGGCCTCTGTGTCTTAGCCCCAGAGCGTGGGAGTTGTTAGCACACACGGGAAGGGGAACTGAGGCTGCAGATGGGGTGAAGGCAGCCTGGTCACTGACGGGAAGGTGAGCAGTGGCCAGGGGAGAGCAGTGTGATCCCAAGCATCTTTGTCCATGAGAGAAGCAGGCGGGGGATCCGGGAATCAGTGTCTACTGTAGCTTGGGTTGGCCAAGGCCCTTGGGGGCCATGTGGTAGAGGCTTGTCTCCAACTGATGGGCTGGGGGGAATGATCAGGTCATGGCGGCTCTAGCTTCATTGCTAGAGGAGTCCACTCAGTGCATAGCCTGTTGGGCTATCAGGAGGGAGGTTCTAACCGTAGGAGACAGGTCATGGAGGTGTGCCCTGGTGACTTATCTGGGCCTGAATCAGTTCCTTTCTGGCCATTCCGTCTCTTTCTGACTCCTTGCTGCTGTAAAGTGAGCAAATTTTTTCCATCTCATCCTCCTGGGCCTAAAGCAATGGAAGCAGGTCACCATGGACTGAGCGTTCTGAAATCATGAGCCAAGATATATCATGAAAGCATCCATCCTTTTGGGTTATTTGGATCAGGTATTTTTCCACAGCAATAGCAAGCTGGATAACCCAGTGTCAGAGATGGGTGATTTCTGGCCTTGAGGACGGGAGAAGGCCATAAACCATGGCAGCTTCCAGGAGAAAGAGCCCTGCAGATACCTACATTTTAGTCCCACACAACCCAGATTTGACTTCTAGACTCCAGAACTGAAGAGAACTCTGTGTAGTTTAAGACACTAAATTTGTAATTAGTTATAGTAGTGATAGAAAGCTAAATACACTGACAAAAGGGTCTGCAGTTGCTCCATGTGGTGACTTGGGGGCTTAGAAGTTCCCTCCATCTG
>NW_004524636.1:4455615-4457069 GCF_000260255.1 Octodon degus
AGTGAGTTTGTTATCTGTGAAGAGGAATGCTATTGACTTTTGGGTATTGATTTTGTATCTTGCTATGCTACTGAATTTGTTTCTTCATTTTAGGAGCTTCTTGGTGGAGGTTTTGGGGTCTTACAAGTAGAGTATCATGTCATCTGCATATAATGATAGCTTAACTTCTTTGGACATTTGTCAGTTGTGCTGATAACTCACTACTATTATGGACTATTGAACTATATTGGGTTATTTTGCTGAGTTCAAGCATCTACAGTATTTAGATTGGCATCAGGTATGAAAAGGTCCTTTAAAGACTTCTCCAAATACAGCTTCTCTAACAGCACACCCATCTCTGTGAGGTATGTTGGTGGTATTTTGATAGGGATTCTCTAACAGAACACCCATCTCTGACAAAACAAAACAAAAAAGGGGAGTATATATAAAGGACCATTTTGTTGTGAAAAATATATATGTGGGGCTGGGGAGATGGTTCAGTAGAATAAGTGCTTCCCTGAGTTCAATGTGTGTGTGTGTGTGTGTGTGTACATGATAATTAGGATAGGTACACAGCTACTTTCTCTTAGTTCAATGAGAAGAAAGATTTTTTTTTTTTTTAAACCGGGGATTGAACTCAGATCCTTGTGCTTGCCAGGCAAGTGCTTATTCTACTGAGCCATCTCCCTGGCCCCCGAGAAGAAAGGTTTGTTACTAATATTGCTTAGACAAGATATCATGTCTGCATCTTGTCCTCAAATAACTACTATGAAGACAACAATATGCAGTGTATTAATTATTGTAACTGTCCTACTAACCTGTTTTGAAACTGTTTCATTGCTCTTTTTTTCCTCATTAAAATGAATAATAATAAAAAAAATGTTACCCCAATGTACAGGTTAAGCTCTTTCATTCCATGTGGTTTCGGTGGGGCAGGAATTTGGGAATGGCTTTAGTGAGGTTGTGGAGATGTCAGCTGGGCGGTATCACCTGAAGGCAGGACTGTGCTGGAGACTCTGCTTCCAGGATGGCACCTTTGTCCATGCCTGTGTGGTTGTAGGCAGGAGGCCTCAGTTCCTCACCACACAGACTCATAGTGGCTTGATGTCCTTGTGCATGGATGCTGGCTTCCCTGTGACTGGGTCATCAGGGAGGAGGGAGGGAGGGAAGGAGGGAGTGAGAGAGGGAGAGAAGGAAAGAGAGAGAGGTGGTGTGGGAGGGAGGGAAGAGAGGGAGAGAGCAAGGAAGAGAGAGGGAGGGAGGAAGGGGGAAGAGAGAGAGAGAAAGAGAGAGAGGGGGTGTGGGAGGGAAGGAAGAGGGAGGAAAGACAGAGAGGTAGGGAGGGGGAAGGGAGAGAGTGAGACAGAGGGAGGGAGATGGAGGGAGAGAGGAGGGAGAAAGAGAGAGGGAGAGAGAGGGGATGTGGGAGGGAGGAAGGAGGAGAGGGAGGGAGGGAGGAGGAAGGGAGAGAGAGT
>NW_004524636.1:4458064-4459071 GCF_000260255.1 Octodon degus
GCCTCTGCTAGGTTTTGACATGTTGGCTAAGGAGGGACAACTGTTATCAGGCAGGTGCTTATGCAGCTGAGCTATCTCTTGGCCCTAGGGGACAACTATTATTACTGCATTAAACTTGGGGTTTTCTGAGAGCAGCTGACCTAGAAGTAGATACTTCCTACAAAATGCTGCAAGTGGCATGTCCCACATGGCTGAGGAGGGGGTGAGGCATGGGGTGTAATGAATCTGGCTCTCTGAGGAGGCTACCTGAACTGGTTCTTGCTGGCAGGAGGAGCATCAGGGTAAGGAAGGATCCCAGCAGCAGAAGGCATCCCGGGGGAGCCGGCCTGCAGTGGCGTTGTGCGGAGTCTGCACTGCGTGGCTCCAGAGCTGGCCCAGGAGGTCACAGGCTGGCCGGGAGCTCGGCTGTCCCCTCTGCTGGTGGCAGTAGGGAGCTGCTGCTGCACTTTCAGCAGGGAAGACTCCTAGGGGCTTGTAGAAGGGAGCTGAGGGGAAGCTGACCAGCGCTGGCACATCCCACCGAGGAGGTGTGAGGATGCCCGGTGCGGTGCGGGAAAGGCAGCCACACCTGGCGCCCTGCAGGGCATGTGGGCTGCGCTCCCTGCCGAAGAGGCTAGAAATGGGTTCTCACAGCTCTAGGGCCAGAGGTCTGCAGTCAAGGCATCAGCGGGTCGTGCTTCCTCGAAGGGCTCTGGGGCAGTCCTTTGCGGCCCCTCAGCTTGGGCAGCGTCACCACAAGCCCGGCCAGCTTCCCGAGTCTGTGTCCTTCCCTGGTGCAAGGGTACCACGGCTTGGTTCAGGCCCACCTAATCCCAGGGTTATTACATTCTCAGACATGGAGACGGAAGGAAATGAAATTATGCCAAGTGTTAGTTTACTGCTTAATCTTGCACTACAGGTAGAAATCTTGAGAAATCTTTCAAGAAACTACTTATTTTCTTTTTTTAAAATTTTATTTATTTATTTATTTGAGAGAGAGAGAGAGAGAGAGAGAGAGAGAGAGAGAG
>NW_004524636.1:4462441-4488413 GCF_000260255.1 Octodon degus
TGTTGTATACAATGGATCTTTTTTGGAATATGTGTAAAATCAATTAACAGTTTGAGATTAGAATAAGGTTCTCTCCTGCTTAGGCAGACCCAGCGGCCGGGGTTTGATCCTTGGCATGCAGTGCCGGCCCCGCCCCTGGAATGCACTGAGACTGCGATTGAGACTGGGCGTGATGGTGTGTGCCTGTAATCCCAGCGCTTGGGAGGCTGAACACAGGAGAATCACTACAAGTCCAATCTACATAGCGAGACCCTGTAGACCCTTACTAAAATACAAAACAAAACGAACAAAAAAAGAATAAGGCTCTCTAAAATTGGTTTTTTTACATACTGCTGTGTGTTTTGCTGCTCATAGTCTTCCCTATACAATTCAAAGTTTTAGTTTTTAATTTCATTGTATAATTGTATATTGTGGGCTGGTGAGATGGCTCAGTGTTCTAAAGCACCTACTTAGAACAAGTTTAGCAAAGCACAGGGACCGCGGTTCAATCCCCAGCACCACATGCCAGCCCGCCCCGCCCCCTGGTGGGCTGAGCTGGACACACACACACACACACACACACACACACACATAAATAAATAAATAAAATTAAAAAAAATTGCATATTGTGTCTTTTCCTTTTGAAAACTGATCTTATTAAGAATTAGGATTTTAACCAGATGTGGTAGTACATGCCATAATTTCAACACTTGGGAGGTTGAGGCAGGTGGATCACCATGGGTTTGAAGCCAGCCTGGGTTACAGAGTGAGTTCAAGGCCAGCCTGAACTACATGTTGAAATTCTCTTAAAAAAAAAAAAAAGGCATTTTTGACTAAGCATTCCCTTGAAAAGTTCTTGAGCAAGATGTTTACTTCTTTTTAGCATCCTAAACTGTAGAAACATATTCTGCTATGGAAAAAACTGGAAAGCCAAGAACATCATGAAAAGTGCTATACTTTTGGAGCTCCACCTTTGGCATTACATTCTTCCTTCAAAGGTCTGCCTTTCAGGATTACTTTTAAAACCCCTACATAAAGGCCGACCTGATAGCTCAGCAGACTAACATGCCTACTTAGGCAGAGTGCATCGGCTGGGGTTCAATCCCTGGCATGCCGTGCTGGCCCCGCCCCTGGTGCTAGCTGAGACAGCATGCTGAGACTACGATTGAGACTGGGCGTGGTGGTGAGCACCTATAATCCCAGCACTTGGGAGGCTGAAAACAGGAGAATCACTGTGAGTTTAATCTGTATAGTGAGACCCTGAGGATCTTGTAACCCCCGTACTAAATGCATAAAAATAAAATAAAATCCATACATAGGATATACAGATAGCTTGGTATTTATGAAGAGAGATTAAAGTACTGGGTAGAAAGTGAAAATACAATGCCTGTGTGCCCCAAATTGTGTTTTAAGTTTGTCAGTTGATTTTGAAAGGCACAGTTGCTTTCCATGCTGCCCATGCAGGGTCCATACAGTGTTGTTCTTGATTCCCATCGTAACTTAAAGGGAAACTTCACAATGTCTGGAGTCCTTGATGTCCTGCAAATGAAGGAGGAAGACGTCCTCAAGTTCCTTGCTGCAGGAACCCTCTTAGGTGGCACCAACCTGGAGCAGTATATCTATAAAAGGAAAAGTGATGGAATCTACATCATAAATCTAAAGTGGACTTGGGAGAAGCTCCTCCTGGCAGCTCGAGCCACAGCGGCCATTGGAAACCCTGCTGACGTTAGCGTCACATCCTCTAGGAACACCAGCCAGTGGGCTCTGCTGAAGTTTTCTGCTGCCACTGGAGCTACTCCTACTGCTGGCAGCTTCACGCCTGGAATCTTCACTAACCAGATCCAGGCAGCCTTCTGAGAGCCACATCTTCTGGTGGTTACTGACCCCAGGGCTGACCACCAGCCCCTAACGGAGGCATCTTACATCAATCTGCCAACCATTGCTCTGTGCAACACAGATTCTCCTCTGCACTATGTGGACATTGCCATCCCATGCAACAATAAGGGAGCTCACTCTGTGGGTCTGATGTGGTGGATGCTGGCCCGAGAAGTGCTGCGCATGCGTGGCATCATCTCCTGTGAACACCCGTGGGAAGTCATGCCTGATCTCTACTTCTACTGGGATCCTGAAGAGATTGAAAAGCAAGAGCAGGCTGCTGCTGAAAAGGCTGTGACCAAGGAGGAATTTCAGGGAGAATGGACTGCACCAGCTCGAGTTCACTGCTGCTCAGCCTGAGGTTGCAGACTGGTCCGAGGGCGTGCAGGTGCCCTCTGTGCCCATTCAGCAGTTCCCTACTGAAGACTGGAGTGTTCACCCGGCCACAGATTGGTCTGCAGCCCCCACCGTGCAGGCCACTGAGTGTGGTCTCGAACTGTTCTGCCAATGCTTAAGCAAAATGTGAATGGGACTGATGAAAATTCAAACAATTTCTAAGACAAAAAAGAAAAGAAAGTCATGGTTGTCATGAGGACTCTGGTGGCCTCAGTCCCTGAGTCCTGTCCTGCGCAGAGTTTGGGGCTGACAACAGCGCCACATTAGAAGATGGTTCCTCCTCATGCCAGTGTGTGTGGCAACAATGGTCTCCAGGATATCCATGGAGGTCAGGCGCCCTGAGTGCCCCCCAAGTGTCCTTGTGGAGGTTTGGGGTCTGTGTATGGCTATGGATTAGGGATGCGCAGTGGAGAACATTTAATGGAGGTGACCTCGGAGTGACGTTTAGAGTGGCTGCTTCACACTGACAGCCTCCAGAGCTGGGCATCTTGGAGCGCCTCCTGCCATGGTGCCCCTGCCTTGGGGCCCACGAGACCTGCCAGGAATCCCCTTGGGCATTCTGTCCAGCAACTGGATGATGCCCATGATGGCTGCTCAGTGGAGGTGGCTCTGCTCCTTAGGAAATCTGGCCAGCTCTGCCTTGAGCCTACTCAGAGCCCACACCTCCTGGCATCACATTGTTCCCACCCTGTGCTCGGCCCCCAGCGCCCCTCACCTGCTCTGCCTCGGTGGGCTCCTCACTGCCCTGTTTCCATCTCTTCTCTCCTGTGGGTGCTCTTCATGCTGCGGCTGGACATACCTTAGGTCACAAGATCTGTCACTCCTCTGCTGGAAGCTGCCCTGGTAGTGTCCCACCCAGAGCAGAAGCCACTGTGCAGAAGAGCCCTCCCAGGATCCTTAGGAGCTACTGGCCACCTTTCCTATCTGCCCCTGCCCTGTTTACTCCTCTTTTCTGGCTCCCGGCTCTTGCTGCTCTTCGGGGCCAGTTGCAGGCTGCCCCGGTCCTTTGCACTTCCTGTTCCCTCTGCCTGCAACACTTTTGCCCAAGATATGCAGGTCCGCACCCTACTTTGTCAAAATAACACTTTTTGAACATTTCATATAAAACAGAGTTCCTCCCTCCCACCACATAGTGCTTGCCATCTCCCTTATTTTGATTTGTGCTAACCACAGGCCTTAGCAGATGTATTATGTCATCAGATACCGCCCATACTGGCTTGCTGTCTGTCCTCCCACTACAAGGTGGACTCTGACAAGTCACAGGGCTAGGCTCAGGATAAGTGCAGACAGCTCTGGGTAGAGCTGTTGAGGGACTGAGTGAGTAAATGAGAGCCAGATGCACCTTCGCCTGCACTCCTTGCATTCATTCCCCATGGCATCCCTACACATCCCTGGGAACTGCTCCATCGTACAGCTTGGGAGGGCGGAAACCTGAGGGGGTCTCATGGGACAGAGCTGAGGTCTTCCTGGGCGCCATCTTCCCAGCCCATCTTATTTCCTCCAGTCTCTGTCTCCTCACTGTTTTAGGCCTGGAGGAGGCTGTAGTGGGAAGGTTTCCCTGTCCCTAGCTGGGATGAGGCTTGGGCTATGTCCCCTCTCTGAGTGCTGTGGCTGTCCTCACCCTACCCATGTCCTGCAGGCCACAGGGGTGCTCTCTCAGGCTCCCCACATGACAGCCCTGTGGGGCAGAGTCAGACCTGCCCTCACACCATCCACAGCCATGCTCCAGGAGTCACCGGGCACACTCCTGGATGCCTCTGCCTCCACCTGCATCCCCTGCAGCAGCTTCTGTTTCAGGGCCACTTGGTTTCTCTGCATACGTCTGTTCCACCACAGTTCCAGGTGGAGTTTTGCTCTGAGAGTTCGGTTTGCAGCAGGTCCACACAGTGTTGGAATCCAGTTTGCGCAGCATTGTTTTATGAGGAAGGGAGTGCTGTCTTCCAAGCTCTTTGACAGTTGGGGCCAAAATCAGAGCCATATTGTAACTTGCAAAGCATTTCTGGTCACATACTGAGGTCCTAGGCTGAGAGGGCTCTCGTGGGTTCCTGGCCTGACCTCAGAAGATTGAATCTGGCTGGCAGGAGCTCCATGCCCTCAGCAGACAGTGACTTCCTGGCTGGCTAAGACAGTGGCAGCCCCTGCAAGGGCCCAGAGCACAGCAAAGGCACCAGCATGCTTTGAGTTGCCTGCGGTGTCCAGACAGACACACTCCATCTCTGAGCCATGGCCTCTGGGGGGCAGTGATGGGGCCTCTGTGGGACTGGCAGCACTGTACTGCCTTTGTCGCTCCCTACCTGGCCCTTGTCTCTCGGTCACGCTGTGTGAAATGGCAGCCTGAGACCTGGCTGCTCCCAGATCATCTGTCTGTCTCTTCATTCCCTCCGACACCCACAGTTCACGCTCACACACACAAACACGTATGCACACAGCCCATCCAACACGTTCTGGGCATTAAGAACCATGTGCTGTCCTCTCAGCAGAAACGGGAGCTCACTGGAATCCCCTGAGGACTCCTGGGATCCGGCCTGAGGCCTGGCTCCCAGGGGACCCTCTCTGGACCCCAAGTGATGCCCGCATATGCCAGTGCCAGTCCCTCCTGCCCTTGCCAGCCCTTCTCATTCCACATCTGCTCCATGGCACTGGATGACCTCCAAAGTCAGCTCTAGCCTGCCAGCAGCAGGGACTTTTCCTGAGCTGGGCCACCCGAGGGATGGCTGGTTAGCCGTTCTGGTTCCAAAGCAGAACAGTGGAGCTGTGGAAAGGTCGTCAGCTCAGAATCTGTGCGCTCCCCCCCAGCCATTAAATAAATGTTCCATTCATTTGGGTATGCTTTATATTTCAAAGTTCAATTTAGCATTTTTGAAAACAAGGTAGAGTATTTCAGAGGTTGGTAACACACAAAGCCACTGCAAACTCTGTCTGAAGGGCACCCTGGTGAGGCTGCTGCTGGAGGCCTGGCAGAGTGTCTCACTGCTCCTTGGACCACCTTTCCCAGAGGAGTGGTATTGCAGTCCCCAGGAGCCAATACTTCCCACCCCCATTTTCTGGATGGTGTCATCATCCCACATGAGTACCTCAGGCAGAAGGGCCGTAAGATGCTGCCTCTGACGTCACTCAGTGGACAGCTGGTTTCCTTCAGGTGTGGAGAAGGTCGAGTCTCTCCCTCATGTGAAGTGAAGCCGACTTTGGGGAAACTGCTGCTAGCCCCTGGGAGAAGAACAGATCCCATGGATGCTGAGGTGGTGCATCCGCAGGTATGGGGTTGCCAGCACTCAGACTCTTCTGGAGAAAGGGCAAACACTTCTTTCCTTCCCCCATTTCATACACACTCTGTATGAAGCCCATTTAATTTTAATTTATTTATTTTACTTCAGCATTGGGGATTGAACTCAGAGCCTCACACAGAGCTACATTCCCAGCCCTTTTAAAATCTGAGATAGGAGTTCACTAAGACACCCAGGCTGGTCTCCATCTTGTGATTCCCCCTGCTTCAGCCTTCCAGAGTGCTGGGATTACAGGCATGTGCCACCATGCTTGGCTGGTTATGACCATTTTAGAGATAAAGAAACTAAGGCAAGCTGTTCTCACATAGAAAGTAGATCAGCAGTTGCCAGAGACTGGGAGGAGGAGTAAGGGAGAGCAGAGTAGAGAGGCTGAACAGTGGGTAGCAAGACACAGACATGAGGAATACGTTCTAGCTTTCTACAGGATAGTAGGATTATAGCATTGATGGGTCTGCGCCCATGCAAAGGTCCACCGGATCCTTGTGGTGGTGGGTCAGCGTGGGGTGGCGAGCCCAACACCAACCACCCGCCGCTCCTAGGCTGACTTCCGTCTTCTTGTCTTCTTCTTCCGGGCTAACCTGCGAACTTCTTTTGTTTTTCCGCAGGCGGGAAGCTGTCCCCAATCAGACCCTGTTAGGACACTGGACGGGCCATGCAAGCTCCACCCACAACCCAGCCCGATAAACTCTTTGCCTGCCTGCCCCCTCCCTGAGGGTCTCTGCTTCTCTCTGGCAGCCTTCCTGCAACAAGCAATAAAGGATTTTACGTTCTTCTGCTTCTTTTTCACACCAGAGGAAGTGAGCTCATAAATCTGGAACCTTGTAAGTATACAATAATATATCATGTATTTTATAAAGAACTAGGAGAGAGGAATTAAAAGATTCCCAGACTAAAGAAATTATCAATTAAAGAGATGCAAATGTTAGTTACCAGATTTGAGTATGATGCTTTGTATAGTTCTATGGAATGATCACACTGAGCCCCCCCAAAACACACATTATGTGTCAGTTAAAGACGAAAGAATGCAAAGGAAGAGAAAAGAAACTCTATTTCTTAAGTCCATGCCTCCCCTCCATACACTATGAAGCACGGGAGAAAGTGAGGAGGAATGAACAGATGCTGTGACCTAAGGAAACTCAGCAGACGGAGAAAGTTGAAACACGCCCGAGGGGATCTGCGGAAAGGAGGGTTTACAAACTGTGTTTTGGACAAGTGCTCTCTGGAAGACCATTTCAGATGTCAAGTTCTGCTCTGGAATGCTTTTGGTCAGACCGGTATCATTAATATTTGTTTTGGCCAGTCAGAGTTAGAAGGTTTCTCTTTTAACAGTCATTGGAATTTTGGAAAAGAAATCTATAAATGGATTGAGAGATTTGATAGTTTATTTCAACTGAGCACTTTTTTGGGATAAGGTTTAAACACTGGATTTAATGATTGGTTTCAAACTTAACACTGTGTTTGGTAAAATAATAATTCTTCAGACAGAGTTCAGTGTTTCAAGTGGGCGGACAGTGGGGATTCTGAGGCAGACCCCTCACATGAGCCCTCTAAGTACATCTTTGAGGACAACCTCTATCTCTTCCCTTGCTTTACAATTTTAGTAAATGATGTTCAACAAATGTCTGGGATGGAGAAATCCAGGGTCTGTTCTGGGTCCTGGCAAATCCTGTGATCGTCGGCAGATGTCATTCCTTTTTTAAGTTAAATGACAGGGGCTGTGGAAGTAGGTTAGACAGTATGCAAGGGTGCATGTGGGTTAAAAGCTCAGTGAGTCTGTCGCTGCAGATGGGTCCCTGGTCCCTCTTGTGCAGCTCTTCCTCTTCAGGAATAGTGGCAGAGCAGCGCGGCAGGCGGGACACCTGCGCGGCCTGTCTGACAGGTGGCCCTGGGCTTGAGCGGCCCCTGTGTGCAGCAGCTACCCACCCTGAGCCTGGAGCCTGCAGCCGGCCTTGCTGGCTTCGTGGGTCCTTTGGCTGAGTTTGCGTCAGCCTTTGGCTCCTCTGACTCTCCGGCAAGTGTTCGATAGTTTGCTTTTTCTCCTCCTAAGAGACAGCCAGGGTGCAGGGGGCTTGCTGTTTGGGAAGCCTGCCACACTTCCAAGTGCCTGGGAACCTCCACCACGGGACACGTTTGTTTGACCATTTTTGATAAGTGGCTGTTTGCGGCTCTGATGGAATTATTTGTAATTTCAGCTCGAGAGTCAGACCATCTGAGAGCTGTGACTGAGAGCGTGGATTAAAGGATCATTCATCATGGCCTGACATGTTCTCGTATATCATCTTAGGATCTCTGTTTTATTGTTTTGATCTAAAAAAATCCCACCTTCTTAAAATGTGAGAGGTGGAAATTGGGAAATGATGGAGCTAGTTATGGACTCTGTGAGCAGCTGATCCACTTCAGTGATGAATGTTATAAATATGTTGTGTTAAAAATCCCAGCCCTTTGCTTTTGATTTTAATGACTTAGATTTCATTGAACTTGAGGCTCGCTGGACTGTGTTTCCTGCTGCGATTCGGTCATGGTGACCTTCTGACTTGGCAGGGTGAGCGGCGCTCAGCTGAGTCATGCTTCTCTTAACTTCGTCCAGGTCTCCACAAACCTAAGGGCTAGAATTTGGTCACTTTGCAGGTGTCTGGCATGGGTCCCAGTATCTATTGCTAAGGAAAAGGACTGAGTATGAACTTCTGGCTTTAAAGAAATGCAAAGTAATTTCTTCTTTTCCTCTGGGGCTCCACTTCTAGTAATTTAGGTGTTTAAATTTTATAACTATTGAAGGTTGGCTGTAAGACTGGTTGATTGGTTTGGATTCCAGGCACTTTATATGAGTCCGTCTCATTTAACCCTCGCAAGGCTCTGGAGGGTATCGCCGTCACTGGTCCTGTCTCCAGGTGGTGGCTGGTGAGCTGTCTTGGCTGATGCTGTCGGGGAGCAGGTGGCAGAGCCAGATGTGAGCCCCAGGAGGCCTGGTGCCAGGGCTTGTGTTATTATGCATGCTGGGCCTCGGTGAGGCTAGTTCTTGGTCCCTTGCCTTAGGCAGCCACCTGGGAGATGTGTAGAACAGGTCACAGTTGGAGGAGGGCGGCAAGCATGACAGGGGCAGACCAGGTGAGGAGGGAAGCTACCCAGAGGAATCGATTCCCAAGCAAACAGCCAAACAACAGGGCAAAGAACTCGCCACTGCACAGCATAATTATTTCCAGATAAAATATAATACTTTGTGATTCCAAGATCCCAAAGTAAAGTGAACACCTTTTTTCCTCAATAAAAAGGCCAAAGGGAAAGGTAAGATTTCAAAGGTGGAAGGCAGGCTGCAGACAACAAACTGCAGGGGGCTGTTGGCCTCAGTAGCTGATGGCTTTTTCTGAATCATTCCCTGTTCATGCACACCTTTCTATTGCTCTGCTTTCTGGCCCTGTGTGACTCAGACCTCAGAAAACATGTTTCATCAGGTGTGCATGAACAGGGAATGTGAGCTCGTTAGTTCAGGGGTTTACTTGTGCATTTCATGTGTATGTGTGTGTGTGTTTGCTTAAAGTGTAACATATTCAAGAGCACAGCTAAAGAGCAGAAAAAGATGGCAGAAAAAGAAAAGGAATCAGAATTCTTTGAATTTTCATCCTAAGGAATAAGTCTTTTCATAATCAATCCAGAGTCTTGCAGAGAGAAAAGAAGAGGAGGAAAACGTTTAAACTTCTGGCTGCATGATGTTTTGAGCAGTTGTTCGTGTGAGAGCATGTAAATCTATCTGGCTCCATGTAGGAGTGCACTGCTTGGGGCCAAGGAGATGGCTCAGTAGAATAAGCATTTGCCTGGCAAGCGCAAGGACCTGAGTTCAATCCCCGGTTCTGCAAACAAAAAGAAAAAGTGCACTGCTGTTCCATGTGGATAGTGTCTACCTTGCTGCCCATTTACCCATGCATTAGGATTATGTATTTATTTGGCGGCATGATGCTGCTGAGAGCATCCTTGGCACCTGCTGTCAGCCGGCGGGTGCTGGAGGCGACTCACCCACAGCCCCGTTCCCACATCTGCCCTGCACCAGGCGGCTCCCAGTCAGGGCCTGTAACTGGACTATTTCCGCCTGATGCCCAATTCTAAGGCAACCCTGGCTGGCACCTCCCTGAGGTCTGGCCTGCCTTCTCTCAGACTGCCCTTCCTTTTCAAGCCTTCCCAGCTGCCAGTGGCAGGGGTCGCTGTGCCTTCTGTGGCATCTCCCTTGTTCTCCGCATCTCTAGGCGTCTCTGGCTTGCCTGGTCGTGTCTGGGTACCTGCTTCTCAGAGGACCTGCACTGACTCACCCCCAACCACCTCCGTAGGAGGCTTTTTTCTCTAGAGAAAACCTTAGAGAAAAAAATAGGGACAGTCAAGAATGCACATATTTATATGTCTATGCATTTATTTAACTTTTTCCTGGTACAGTGCATGAAAAAAGAAGTATACATATCACAAATAAGCAGCTTAAGGAATGAAATATCCTTATTTGGAAACAGAACATTATCAGCCCCTTCTATCCATTTTTTGCCTTCCCAAATGCTAAGCCCCTCTGACATTTAAGACTGCAGGGTAATTCGGTCTGTTTTGTACATTCAGTATGTGTTACATCATGTAACATGTATTCTTTAGTGCTGTCTTTCTCAACATCATATTTGTGTGATTAACTGTGCTCATGGTTATTTCTGCTGTATAATATTCCACCATGTGACTAAACGATGCATTCATTTGTTTTACCATAACTGTCATTTCTGGTTTTGAGCTACAGAAAATACTGCTGCAATGAGCAACTTTGTGCCAGCCCTGCTCAGCACATGTGTGCGTTTCTGCGGGGTGTGTATGTAGAGGTGGAAGGGTGGGGCCCCTTCGTTATGGAGATATACCTAAAATGAGAGCCCTTCTTACTGAACCTTTACTATTAAATTCTTGAGGGAAAAACCTCCAAACTACTTGTATCGCCCAGGATGTATCTGGGAGGTAGAAAAAACATAGTAATGTGAGCTTGGGAAGCATAATATGGAGAGTTAGTAACTCTACCAGGGGGTTGAAGTAGCAGGAATTTGGCTGATAGGGAGTAACCAGGGCTCTACGGAGCGCTAAGAGGCAGAGGTGACGGTAGCTGAAAAGATTCCCAAGACGGGTCCGGTTGTTCCTTTCACTTGCTGGAAGACATGGCTGTGGCTCCCAGCTCAGGCCCTGCGCCTGTGGTCCTGCTGCGAGGTCACCCTCCTGGTCACTGGAGTCCATAGAGAGTGCCCTGGCAGTGTTTAGGAAGGTGGTGGCTGCCAGGAGATGCGGCTGCTGTGAGCTGCAAGAATTCTTTACCTCAGAAGCCAGAGGCACTGCAGAAGCGGGGCTGAGGAGCACTGGACAGGGAGGAGCAGAGTTCCTTTTTCTTCTGGTGGTTCCCTGTGCTCCCAAAACATCCCTGGATATCGCACAACTAACAAAGGGGATCAGTTTACAGGGACCACCTCCATTTCTGCAGAGCAGATGAGGAAGGGTGAACTTGGAGCTGCAAGTCCTCACACTGCTAATGAGAGTACAATTATCTGCAACTGGCAGGTGCTTAGTAAGGTGGTGTTTCTCATTTCTGTGGAGCCCAGTATCTGTGGTCCACAAGGATGTCATGGTGTGTTTCAACAAGGAATTTCTAACCTTCCACAAGTGTGTATGTCACTGAAGTAGATGGCTGCACAAAGGGAGACAGAATCCTCTCAATGGAAGAGCTTAAGCGCTGTGGTACAATGGTGTGGACATCGGATGCCATTATTTGGGACATCAGCACAGGCAGTTGACAACAGTGGGATTTATTCTGCCTCCATCAGTTAGTACAGGATTTATTAAATGCCTCAGGGTACCTTAGAGAGTCAGGAAAGACTGAGCTATTTCTCTTTTTATTTGTGAAAATCATGCATGTTCAGCTTGTTTTTTTCTTCAGTGGACTGGACCTTATCCTACAGTTACATCTCGAGTCCTTTTTTTGTTTTGAAGCAGGATCTTGCTAACTCACTAACTTGCCAGTCAGGGCTTCAACTTGAGATCCTCCTATCTCAGGCTTCTAATTAACTGGAAATTTAGCCATGTACTACCACACACAGCTGATTCTATCTTGATTTATTTGTTTATTTCTTAGATGTAGAGGACACCCGGGTGACTCTCCTTACAAGAAGAGCAAGTGTCTCCATCTTGGCTTAGCCTGACCCCACTTCCATGTATTGATATGCACAGAGCTGGCTAGGACTTTTCCTTATCCTTTCAGTTGGCTTTAAGCAATGCCTATCGGTCCAGCCGAGGTGCTGAAGGTAGTCTTTGAAGACAGCAGGCAGTGTTTCCACAGACACTCACCCCTTCCCTTGTGTGGTGAACAGCCAGTACACAACACTGTCTGCTGGGATCTAGCCTCAGGACAGAGGCTACGACTTTCTGGGGCTTGAAAGCTTCCACATCTGAGCTGAAGCTCCAACCCCCAAACATGGGTCAAGTGTGTCATGCAGGTTACTCCTATATATCCTCCTCTCTGCATATTGCAGAGGTGACATGGGGCCTCCTACCTCGACAGCTCATAGCACACACTCCCTGCCATTCTCAGTCACTCATCCTCAAGCCATTCCCTTCTTCACAAAGATGAGTAAAATCCAGGTTCAGTCCTGGATTAAGGCCTTGGCTCCAGAAGCTATGGCTGTGGCCAGACTCAGGATCCCCTGATTAACACCCCATTTTTTTTTCTTTAGTTTAGGCTGGCCTGGAGCTCATTTTGTAGGCCAGGCTGGTCTCATACTCACAATGATCTTCCTACCTCAGCCTCCCGACTGCTGGGATTACAGATATGCACCACTAGGCCTGACCTCTCCACCATCTTGGATATATTATTGTGCCTTTATTTACACTATGGGTTGCACTAGACATGGTAGATTGAAATTAGTTTACTAGAATTGTAATAACTTTTCCATGGGGTTACAAATATAAACTTTCTGGGCCATAGTGAGGACTGGGAAGGGCTCCTTATAGTTAAATACGAGTATAAGAATTAAAGATGGCATTTCTTTCCCGTATTTTCTTTTCTTTTCTTTTTTTTGCAGAACCGGGGATTGAACTCAGGCCCTTGCGCTTGCCAGGGAAGCGCTTATTCCACTGAGCCATCTCCCCGGCCCTACTTTCCCGTATTTTCAAAAAATACATTGACACATGCACACTTACATTTTTCTTTCTTGAACTCCTGAAATACATACAGATTTAAAAAAAAATGTATTTAGTACAAGGTCTACAGGGTCTCACTACACAGGACTTGTAGTAATCCTCCTGTTTTCAGCCTCCCAAGCACTTGGATTACCAGTGTGTGCCACCATGCCCAGTCTCAAATCACCGTCTCAGGGAGCCCTGAGGGTGGGGCCAGCACAGCATCCTGGGATTGAACAATGGTGCCTACATCTGCCTAAGCAGGCCCTTTAGTCCACTGAACTATCTGCCTGGCCCTTGAGATCTTTTGTTAACTCCATAGCATTTATGTTATTGACATTCATGACTTGTGAGTTGACTTATGTCCTTCCATCTCCCAAATTAACTTGAATTCCTTACCCCCAGTACTCAAAATATTACCTTATTTTGAGATAGGATCTTGTCTTTATTTAGCTATTTTTCTTGTTGCTGAGGCAAAATTCCCAACATTCAAAGTTAAAGGAGGAGAAATTTATGTAGCTCACAGTGTATAGAGGTTTCAGTCCATAGTCAGCTGGCTCCAAGGCAGGATGGCATGGCAGAGGGGCATCGCAGAGGAGAAACAGTCCAGGGCTGGCAGAGGCAGTAAAGCTGTGAAGTAGGAAAGAGGCAGCGGGGGCAGCAGCTGCCCTCCTTCTGCCCCTGTATCCCATACAGACTGGTAGCTCCCATGCCCAGGTGGGCACCCTTGATCTTAGCATCGCACCATGAATCCGCCCCGGCATTGTATCTTTAATCCCAGAATTCCATGCTCTAGATCCAGCCACCTCCGCAAAGCCCCACCTATGACTGCATGAGTGTTTTTGGAGGACGTCTAGACACAAACCATAATGGTCTTTATAGAGGTGAAACAGTTAAGTCCAATACGATCTGTGTCCTTTCAGAAGCTGGAAAGATGGACGCGGATGTGCACACAGGCCGAGCACCGTGAGAAGATGGAGCCGGAGTGCGGGTGCTGCTACGAGCCAAGTGATGCCAAGATGGTCAGGAAGGGACCAAAAGACCAGGGGAGGAAAGGACCAGGTTCCCCACACAGTCCTCCACCTTGGCCTTGGCCTTCTAATCTCTAGGACAATGAAGCAACGGTTTTGTATTGTTGTACAGCTTAGTGTGTGGTGCTTTGCTAGCGTAGCCCTGCAGACTAACACATCAACCCACACACTAGTGCCGTACCCAGCCCAGCGCACAGCACTTCCACGCTTCCTGATGCACTCAGTCAGCTCCTCGAGACTGACTGGATTGGGGCTCAGTTTCCCACCGCTGGGGCCTCTCCACTGAGCTGCAAATAACAGGGCAGGCGACTTTGATCATAGTGAGCAAGTGAGAGAGAAAGAGACGCCAAGGAACAGAAAGCCAGAGTCTTCTTAAAATTTAATTTCAGAAGTGGCAACCCAATACTTTTTTATCGTTGACTCATTAGACCCGAGTCACTAGAGGTCATGGTGTGCTCAGGCGGCTAGAACAAAATCCCATACGCTGGTGGTTTAAACAACAGATGACTGTGTCCTCTGGGTTCTGGAGGCTGGGGGTCTAAGAGGAGGGTGCAGCATGGTGGGGTGCTGATGAGGGCCCTCTTCACAGCTTGCTGAGTGACTGAGAATGGCAGGAAGTAGGTGAGTGCTGTGAACTGGGCTAGTAGGAGGCTGCATTCACCTCTGCAACATGTGGACAAAAGGATATGCAGAGAGTGATCTGCGTAACACAACCGAGATAGCATCTCATGCTTTGGGTCTGGTGCTTCAGCTCTGATGTGTCAGTTTTTGAGCCCCAGGAAGTCAGAGCCTCTACTTGGATAACAGAGGACAGAGTGGTGCTTTGGCTCTTCATCCCACTTCATCCCAGCTCACACAAGGGAAGGAGTGGGTGCCTGGGGAGACAGCGCCTGCTGACTCCCATCAGCACCTGGGCTGGAACAACATGCATTGCTTAAAGCCAACTGAAAGGATAAGGAAAAGCCCTAGCCAGCTCTGTGTGCATACATGGGAGTGGGGTCAGGCAAGACAGAGATATCTTCTCTTCTTGCAAGGAGAGTTGCCCAGGTGGTCCTCCAGAGCTTTAACGTGTGTGTTGACATTTCCTGTAACTACAACGGGACTTCCCTATTGTTCCCAGATTGTGACACTATATTCACTTTGTTTAGGAATGTGGAATTTAATGTGGAATTATTCATGTTTATAAAATGTTAGGTCTTTGTTGCTCTCCCCCCCCCTTTAATACTGGAGATTAAAGCCAATGACTTCAGACTGAATATTGTAGTTTGTATCTAGTTGTCCCCCCCAAAGCCTTGTATAGTCATGGGGCAGACTTCCAGAGTTTGCAATTAACTGATGATTCATTGGGATTATGGGTGTGAGTGCTGCTGGGATTATGGGTCTAAATGGTGCTGGGATTATGGGTGTGGGTATTATAGCCAGCCTGGGGGGATAGCCTGAATGCAACATAAGGGAGACAGAGCTGCTCTCTGTTGCCATTGCTGCTGCTACTCCTCCCTTGCTCTCTTGCTCTTTGCCGCTGCTATGAAAGGTTGCCCTCTGCCATGTGCCACTCTGCCTTGGAGCCAGCTGAGTATGGACTGAAACTTTCACTAACTGTGACCTAAATAAACCTTTCTTTCCCTCATTTTGGGTGTTGGGTATTTGTCTCAGCAGTGAAAGAACAGTAACTGAGACACTGAGATACATTGCAAGTTTTTTTCCTTTCTTTTTTTTTTTTTTTTTTTTTTTTTTGTGGTACCAGGGATTGGACTCAGAACCCTGCGCTTGCCAGGCAAGCGCTTATTCTACTGAGCGATCTCCCCAGGCCCTCCTTTCATTTTTTTCAGACAGAATCTTAACAAAGTTTGCTAAGGTGCCCAGGTTTGTTGTAGACACTAAGTTAGAAATATAAGCAGTCAGACAGGGCTAGACCCTCAGAGGAGCCCGTATGGAAGATAAGATACCTCAGAACTGTGGGAGAGACAGGCGTCTCTGCTGTGGGCCAGCCCTAAAGACAATAGATGAAACACATGCAGCCGCATACCCACCTAGGGATGGACATCAGGGATTGATATTCTAAATAGGTATCAATCCCCTTGAAAAAGCCAGGAAGGGCCACTAGCCCAACCCCCTACAGGAAAGGCCTCTGCTCTGTATTCATGCCCACTTGCTACATAGTTGCTTCCCCTTTTGATCCTGATTTAATCAATTTTACTCCCACAATTATACTCATGATCTTATTGGCTGATCTCAGTTTTGTCCCACCTCATGCCCACCTTGTGATTCTTATTTTTGCCCACCTTGGCCCCACCTCACCTTGTGATTTTGCTTTATAAAAATCCCTAGAAAAGGCAATGTACTCGGGTCCCCCTCTGTCTCTCTCTTGGACAGAAGCTTTCTTTCCCCAAATAAATATATTATGCTCTTATTTTTCTTGGTATTGGGGATCAAACTCAAGACCTTGGGCTTGCCAGGCAGGTGCTTATGCTGCTGAGCTATCTCCCTGGCTCAATATTATGCTTTTCACCTCTGTTGTTCCTAACATTCACACTTTGATTTTAGAGAACATGAACTCATACCAGATATCTGGCAGGTCAGGAGTTTCTTTTCCCTCTATCAGCATTGGCTCAAACTTTTGACTCTCCTGCCTCAGCCTCTGAGTACTGGGGTTATAGGTGTATATATGCCATTGTAGTGGACAGTTGCTTATGAGCAACATGTGATCTTATTTTTAAAAATTTATTATTATTGTGAATGTATTAAGTTGCTGCAGGATCTTACTATGCAGCCCAAACTTGTGGTGATCCTTTTCCTTTCAGCCTCCCCAGTGCTGGGATTACAGGCATGTGCCACTCCATCTGGACTTTGGCTGGCTCAGTGTACTTGGGAGTGTGGCTGGTGCAGCTTGTGGTGCCAGGGATCGAACTGCTATCTAAGCTTGCCTAAGCAGGAACTTGGTCTGCTGAACTATCTCACCGGCCCCAAGGGCAACATTTTATTTTATTTTAGCAGTTTTTCATTAAAGTTGCACACAAGAGGATTTTAGTCCTGCATCTTCTCAATTGTTTCTTCCTTGTGTTTGCCCTTTTCCTTTCCTACTTGGCAAGACTTGGCTTTCCGTTTCAGGATCTTTTTGTGGTCTTTGTCTAGATTTAGCCTGGTGATAACCAACCACCTCACTGGGGTGAATGCCCATGTGGACAGCTGTGTCATTGGCCTTTTCCTGCTGCACCCGTTCAGTATAGATGACGTACTTCTCCCTGTAAACCTGGACTACTTTGCCGATCTGCTGCCCTTTATAGTGAACTTCATCATCCTTTCAGATGGGCATAGAGCCAACATTGTATTTCTATCACAGCTCTTTGGGAAGAGGAGAAGACAAAATTTTCCTGTAAATTTGGGAAGGCTCATTGAAATGCCTTTTATGGTTTTTGCTTTGGTCCAAAGTCACAAAAGGATGAAACTGCATTTTGGCTGCTGCAGCTCCAGCGATGGCCGCAAAAGGGCCCACGGGCAACATTTTAAAAAGCGTTTTTCTATCATACTTGTTTATTCACTTACCAAATACTTATGGGTGAGATTAGGTGTGTTGATGCACTCCTGTAATCCCAGTGCTTGGGAGGCTGAAAACAGGAGAATCACTAAGAGTCCAAGCTACATAGTGAGAACCTGTAGACACTGTACTAAATACATTAAAAAATACTCATGGGTATTTACAATATGCTAATGTACAGCATGCTAGTTACAGACATCTCTGCTCATACAAAGCTTCAAGTCTAATCAGGGAGCAGAACTAAGGATAATTACTAAGGCTGGACAACCTCAAAGGAAGTGCACTTCGGGTGTTGGGAAGGCAGAGATGGGTTTTATTTTGATTGCAGGTTTAGGAGATTTCTAAACCTGCAATCAAAAGTGACATGTCATTGGATACTGGGGAGCCAATAGTCATTTCTTGGTGGTAAGTTTTTTTTTTTTTTGGTATTTTAGGGAAAGGTCTACAGGGTATTCAGGGTCTCATTGCTAGATTGGACTTGCAGTGATCCACCTGTTTACAGCCTCCCAAGAGCTGGGATTACAGGTGCACCACCACACCCAGTCTTAATTGCTGTCTCAGTATGCCCCAGGGATGGGGTGGAGTGGGGCGGGGCCAGCACAACAGCTGGGGATCACCCCTGCTCCCCCCCCCCTTGCAGGTGCTTTAATTCACTGAGCTATTTGGCCAGCCCTTAGGGTAGGTATGTTTGGGACACTGCAGGCCCCAAGAGCAAGAGACATGCTATGTTCAGGGGCCTGAAGGAAGCCCAGTGTGACTGGTGCACAGGGGGGCAGAGGAGGATGCTGAGGGAGACCAGCACAGTGAGGTGGGCTAGGCTGGGGAAGGACTAAACTAAGCAGTATGGATCCCAGGCCCCTGGCCGGACCACATGGGGATGGAGCTATCATTTCTACACATGGGGCACACCAGCTGGGGATGTAGTGGTCATTTTGTTTTTGACAGGTTAAGGTTGGCTTCTAAGTTGAGATGTCAAATGGGTATCTGGCATCTCCAGAGTCTGGGAGCAGAATGTGTAAAGGCTTTGCCCACAGAAGGCCTTCAAATGACTGGAATAGGTGAGATTACCTGCAGGAGGATGGGCAGAGCCTAGAAAATGGGGCAAGGCCAAGGCTCTGGGGACCCTGGAGGAGGAGGTCGGCAGAAGAGGTGGAGAAGTGATGATAGCCAGCTAAGGGAGAGATGGGCCAGGCAGCCCAAGCCAGCTTTGAGGAGGTGTGAAGGGTCAAGTGAGGCAAGTCATTAATGGGCCATCAGACAGGCAACACGGTGGCCCTTGGTGACTCCGTGAGAGCTGCTCTAAGAGAGTAAGGAGGGGACAGAATTTTGACCAAAACAAGCTGAATCCTGATTCTTGAGAATTTTACAGAAAAATTATAAGCAATAGAACATGTGAAAGGAGAAGAAGGGAGAGGAAGGGAGGAACGGAGGGGCAGCTGGAAGAAATCAGGAGGGAGGTTCTTCGCAGGACGTAGGCTCTCACTGGACCATCTTTCACCACTGGGGAGGAGGCTGTCAGAGGAAAAGAGGGAGACGGCAAGTGGGCAAGGACAGCAGGTGGGGGAGGCCTGGGGGCTGCAGGTGTGTGTGCGGAGCCACGTCTGGCTGGCCAGGGGGAGAAGGGCGCTCTGCCTTCCGCCTGTGCAGTGCGGAGAGAGGGCGGAGGGGAGGGAGAACTGGGCCATGCAGAGCGCATCAGGCCCCACCTGGTTTCTATTTTCTCTATGAGATTTGACAGCAAGCATCTTTCTCTCGGATGAGGCCAAGAAGTTAGGAAATGTTCAGAATGCAGTAACTTGGCAAGGTGAGTTAAATTATTCAGCTTTTCATTTCTATAAGAAGTTTTACTTTTTTACCTTAAACATTGAGTGTGTTTTCTGACTCTGATAATGGCAAGAATGATGGGATAATGGTGTTCAAAGTAATGGGGGGAATCATTTTTTTGGGGGGAGATTAGTGGCAGTGTGTCTTCTGTAATAAATTTAAAAAACAATCTAAAAAAAGAAGTGAGGCCAGCTTCTTGTCATTTCCTCCAGCTGGTTCCATCCTGTGGTGCGGTTCATCTAGGCTGGCATGCATAGGCACTGGGCCTCTGGGCTAAGTGGGGGAGCAGAGTTTCAGGGAACTTTGCAGCCTCTCTTGGCCCCTGGCTGGACCTCTGACCTCCTCTGTGTCCTTTCCCTGCTGTGACCCCGTGGCTGGCTCCTTCTAGCTTTGCCTTGAGCCTCCCTCCAGCCGCACAGATGGGGCAACCAGAGCCAAGCACCCAGCTTTGCTGTAGACGCGTGGTTGTCACTTCCCTAAGAGAGCAGAAAGAAGGTCGTGGAGATTGCTCCTCGAGAGGTAAAGTATTGGGGAGCGATGGGAGCTCCTGACAGGCCAGTTCGGGCAGTTGGAATGATGGGCTTGGCAGCTAGGTCTTTGGTAATGACTGGAGTGGCCTCAGACAGTTATGAAGAGTAGGATAAGGAGCAGGAAAGAGAGGAATTTTGGCAGTGCTCACCCAAAGCCTGTCCTCTGGTAGAGGAGCTTTAGGTACTAACTTTAGTTATGGGGTAAAGTGGAACTGGGCATGAATCACCGAGCTAAGTGATTCTCACAGTGTCAAACCAGGGTCCTCCAAGGCAACTTGCTGGATGGACAAAGGCCAGTCTTCTTCTACCTCAATGAGCCAGGACCTCTGTATGTCTTCACCCTTCGTGTGCTTCTGATGCCTGTTGAAGTATGGGAACCACAGCTCCAGCCTCCTAACGTCCAGCACTCTGGCTCTTTTTGTAAGACTCTCCATCCACAAGGATATGGCAGGCTCTCAGTCCCACTGATTCTTCTTATTCATCGTATTCTTATTTCAGCTTCCCTTCTGATTATGAACTGGCTCTACACACTCATCCGGATTGGCACGCACATGCAATGGAACGAGCCTACAGCCGCGTGCCCTTCCACTCCACAACGATGCTTCCTCACTCTCAGCTGAGAACGAGTCCCTGGCCTGCATTCGTGTGACTAGTCGTCCTCAACCCAGAGCTGTCATTAGACTCAATGTGGGGAACTTCTAAAAGTCCTATTGACAGGCCATGCCCAGACCAGGTAAATAGGAACTGGTGATGATGGGCGCCCAGTGCCACAGCTCTGAGAGGTCCTCAAGTGATTGCCGGATGGAAGGGTTCCAGCACAGAGGCAGGACCCATTGCTGACCTGGAAGGCCCACGTGCCAGGCTTTGCTCTGTTGCTCTCGCAAGGTGGGTGATGGCTGTGTCTCTGAGACCTTTTGGGGAGCAGCCAGATGGGCTTTTCTGAAGATGGACAACATATTACTCAGGTGGTCCTTTTTACCATTCCCCAGAAGGTTCTATTTAATTTCAGGCAACACCAACCCAAGCCACCTTCGCTAAGCCACAGACTAGAGCCCCTTGTCTATGAGGTCTGCTAGCAACTCTGGCTGCTTCCCCTAGGAACTGGACTGAAGGGAAAGGGGTAGACTACATCAGTGCTTCTGGAGAAGGGGTCCGGGGGGGAGGAGGTGGGAGAGGAGCAGGCCCTGAGCAGTGTAGAGAGACCTCTTTCTTCCTAGAGGAAAGGTGCCCCAGAGCATGAATCATAAATCAGGACACCAGAATTTTGCTAAACCTCAGGACTGATGTCTAAAGAGACACCTCTGCATTCCAGCCACCTCTGCTGTGTTCAAGGTAAATGTTCCACCCCCATATTGCTGGGGTTCCAGCCCCTCCGCTGCTGGTTAGAGCTATAGGTGTTGGGATGATGCTTTTAACCCTTCTTATGCCACTGGCCGCAAGGTTTATAGGAAGAGAAAATTCCTGACTCTCGCAAAGTGGTAGGAAACGGGAAAGGCTTCCTACAAACATTTGTTCATGAGACCGTAAACCATTTAACTGGGGTAAGGAGACCAAGCTGGAGAGTGGGGAGGAGGACAGGAACTTCTAGGCTTTAGAACTCAATGATTAGTAGTCTGCTTCCAACATTACTAAGACCAGGTTGGGCAGGAGGTGAGCAATTCTCCTTGTTCAATTGAAATGGAGGGAAAAGGTACCAGAATATAATTTCACAGCTGGAACTCAGCCAAGGGGCTGGATTTAGCACTTCTGATCCCAGACATATCAGCCCAGATTACAGTCTCTAAGACAGCATTGCTGGGATAAAAGTGGGCAGGCAGGAAATATCCTCTGTGCGTTGGGATCCGAATACCTTTCTCATCCAAGTTTTCCCACCAAGGTGTCTTTTGTCCTGTGCTTTAGTTTGAAGTGATTCTGTTTAAAGTGAGAGAGGAATGGCAGGCTAAGATCATTTGTTAGCGTTTACGGGTCCTTTTAACACGTTAAACACATTAGGATGCAAGAGTCTGTGCCGTTCTCTTTTTTTGGTAGGCAGTGTGAAGCGCAGGTGAGGCCACAGGAGTTGCCCTTCATGTGCGTGGAAAAGACGCTTGCCAGCAGAGGGCAGCCTTACGTAATGAATTTCTCTTCAGCGGTAGACTCATGTGCAGCTATGGAAGGGTATTAGGGAACAGCTTTTGCTGCTCCAGGCTTTGAAGCTTAGCTTGCTTTTGGCAAGTCACTTACACCTAAGGTGTTAAAGTGTTAGGAAGACTTGTTCCAATACTTTTCTTACTTGGGTAAGTGATAAACCATACTATTAATGACAGTGGTAGCAGGTCATACGATGGTCTAGCCAGATTTCTGCAAATTTTATTTACTCATAAATTCCACAAATATTGATAGAATGGAATACCTCTGTGTGTAGGGCATGGAAGAGGGAGTGGGTGTGTGGGGGTAGCCTGCCTCTAACCTTCCTGGAAAAGAACTTCCCACATATAAGGGGGCAAGACATGAGTGAAGGAGGTGAAGGTGAAAAGAAATATCACACACACACACACACACACACACACACACACACACATTCATACATTCATTTGTTGGTAGGCTTTCACATTCTCTCCATTCCCTGATGTAGATAGCACCAGGATACTCAAGCTGTGTTCCAGTGTTTTAGCTTCTGCCAAAATTAATTTGTGTCTCTTTGCTTCCTATTTTCAAACTCCATCTATATTTTAAAGGAAATGAATCTGTGCATTGCATTTCCACCCTTGATTTTTATTATTTGGAAAGACTTGTTTATTGTTGTGATTTCTCTCAAAAAGTCAGTCAGTCTCTCTCTCTCTCTCTCTCTCTCTCTCTCTCTCTCTCTCTCTGTCTCTCTTGTCTTTTTGAGGCAGAATCTCTATGCAGTTCAGGCTGGCTTCAAACTTGCCAGGATCCTTCTGCCTCAGCCTCCTGAGTGCTGGGAGTCTTTTCATTTCTAGAGAAAAAAAGTAATTGTTACGGTTGCTAGGCGCTCCTGCTCCCAGAGGAAATCAGCAGAGGCATTTAAAAGAGGAAGAGTGTTTACTGTTTACCTGCCAGGGAGTTGGCAGTGAGGGTTGGTTGACAGGATGCAAGTTCTTAGGAAGCACAGTGACTGAAGTTTGATCCCTGGTACCACATGCTGAGCTGGTCTCACCCCGGGGTGTGCTGAGTCGGCCACCAAGACCCGGCACAGGGGAGCACACCTGTAACCCCAGTGCTGGGGAGGCTGAAAACAGGAGGATCACTACAAGTCCAATTTGTGTAGTGAGACCCTGTACCAAATACATTCAAAGAAAAGAAAAGAAAAAAAGAAAGGATGTGAGTTGGATGAAATGCTGGAAGCCCAAGAGGGGACACGGGCTCTCATCCATTTCGCCCTACGCTAGCTATTTATCACCAGGTGGAAGCGAGAGGCTCCAGGTGCAGCTGCATTCCCTGCCTCCAGGACGAGCCACCATGAGAACCCACCAGCAGTTGTAGAGCGTGTTGGAGGGTGACGTGGCTTAAGCAGCTCCCCACAGGTGGGCACGAACACTGATGCGTCTCCCCTGGGATCCATGTCCTGTAAGATGTGGTAGGAGCAGCAGCTGGAGCACAGGCGGAACCGCTGTGGAGCTCACAGGCAGGCTCGGCTCCTCCTGAGGATGAGCAGGTGTTTGCTCAGTGGCTGGTGTCCACAGGCTCTGTGATGGCTGAGCTATGAGAGAAGCCAGGTGGCTCCATGCACCATCCATGCACCAGGCACCTTGCAGACAGCACCATCCTGGGGTTGTGCTGAGCTCCTCAGTCCTCAGATCTGCCCCTGGTGGGCTTGGGCAGCTCCCGGCCAGATTCTTTTTCCTGGTTTGGTACACACATACCCAGATGCTGGGGATGGCAGCTGCTGATGGCTCAGAGCTGCTCTTTTCCCCAGAGAATTCCCGCTCCCCACCCCACCCCTGTCTCTGTCACTTTCTTATCACTGGGACAAAATACCTGATGCTCACAACTTAAAGTGGAGAAGTTTATTTGGATGCATGGGTTTTAGAGGATTCTGTCCCTGGTCAGCCAACTCAGAGGCAGGAGGGGTTGAGGGAGGGGTCTAGTGGAGTACAGTGGCTCATATCACAGTGGCAGGGAAGCAGAAAGAGGGGAAGGGAAGAGCTGGGGAGGGAGGAGTAGGGGCACCTTTCCATGTCACAGTTCAGTGACTGCTGCTAGTGACCAGGCCTCACCCTTGGGTCAGCTCTGCTGTCCCTCTGATCCGGCTCTCTCCCAACAGCACCACCTCTGAACATGAGGGTTTTGGCGACACCCACTGAGGGAGTCACCATGCCCTGGAGTTTAGGTCCCTTCCAGCAATGCACAGATAGTGACAGACCAACAGTGGGGTACAAATGCCAGTCCTCGTGCTCCCAGGTAGAGCTCCCAGTGATATGAGGTGAAGTCCCCTGAGACCCATGCTCCTCGCTTAGCAAACTGCCATCCCCTTCTGTTCACTCTGTTCTCCCAGAAAGCTCTCTGGAGGACGTGTCCTTGTTCCAGGCTCTGCTCCCAGAGGCTTCTTCAGACAGCAGCCCTCTGGCTTGCAGTGTCAAATAACAGACCTTACTGCAGCCATCTTGTGACCGTGAGGGACAGCCAAGATAATCTCAGGCTCTGGATTTTATGATGCTGTTGAGCCAGTCAGTCAAGTAATCTTTGAGGTTCCCCACCTTTGTTATATAAAATAACTTAAGTTTGTATTCTTAGCTCTCCTGACATTTGTAAATGAGTGCGTAGTAGGTACCTACCTATAAATTTAGGCTTACTACAAAGAATCGACAAATGGGGTCTCACCTTATCAGAAAGCTTTTGCATAACACAAGAAACCATCAACAGAGTGAAAAGACAACCCACAGAGTGGGAAAAATTATAGTCAGTTGTTTCTCAGACAAAGAAAGGTCTTATGTCTAGATGATAACAAGAATTGAAAAAAATCAGGACCCCCAAATTCAAAGACCCAATCAAAAAATGGGCCTCTGAGATGAGTACTCACATGAAGAAGACAAATGGCCAATAAATGCATGAAAAGATGTTCAACAGCACTGGTGAAATTAAAACAACACTGAGATTTCATTTCACTCCAGAAAGAATGGCTATTATCAAGAAGCCAACCAATAACAAATGCTGGAGGGGCTGTGGGAAAAAAGTAGCCCTTCTCCACTATTAGTGGTAGCGCAGACTGGTGCAACCACTATGGAAATCAGTGTGAAAATTCCTCAGAGAACTTGGGTTAGAGTTCCCATTCAACCCAGCTATTCCTTTTGTGGGTATCTTCCTGAAACAATTAAAAACATCATACCATAACAATATATGTACACCCATGTTTACAGCAACAGTTTGTAATAGCTAAATCTTGGAAACAACTCAAATGTCCATCAACTAAGAAATGGATAAAAACCTGTTTTTTTTTTTTTTTTTTTTTTAAGTATAATGGAGTGTTACTCAGCCAAAATGAAGGATAAACTTGAGAGTTTTATAGGTAAGTGGATGCAACTAGAGACCATACTCATAAGTGAAATGAATCAGATCCACATATGTAAACATCGTATTGTCTCACTAGTGTGAGAAGCTGAAAGGATAAGCAGGCTCCACAATGTACAATAGATAGTGTGAATAGGCAAGAAACCAATCAAAAGCAAAGAGAAACTGGGGTGGGAGAAAGGGAAAAGGAAGGAAGGGAAGAGGAAAAACTGTATACACAAGATAGTAAGATAGTTACACGGCTGATTTCTTTTAGTTAACTGAAAAGAAGCCTTTAT
This sequence comes from Octodon degus, assembly GCF_000260255.1. Taxonomy (NCBI): domain Eukaryota; kingdom Metazoa; phylum Chordata; class Mammalia; order Rodentia; family Octodontidae; genus Octodon; species Octodon degus. Next base: position 4,487,855 of record NW_004524636.1, read on the forward strand.
GCTAATGTTGTTTGCACAATATTTCATGCCTATATCTTGTTCTTTGCATAACTACTATGAAACTTCTTTGCAATGTTGTAATTATTGGTACTCTTCTATTAGCCTGCTTTGAAACTTTTATTTTTATTCTCTTAAAAATAAAATTAGAAAAAAAAAAGTTAGTTTTGAAAAAGACTGACTTCTAGTGGCCCATGCATATTAGGGACAGAGAATAGAAGAAAGTCCTGTCTCTTTCTCTCTGGCTCTCTCTCTCTTTAAATGTATTTAGTACAGGATCTACAGGGTCTCACTACATGGATCGGACTCATAGTAATCCTCCTGTTTTCAGCCTCCCAAGTGCTGGGATTACAGGCCCGTGCCACCACGCCCAGTCTCAGTCACCATTTCAGCACACCCCGGCGGCAGGACTGGCACGGCATGCTGGGGATCAAACACCGGGGATTGAACCCTGGCTGCTGTGCTCTGCTGCAGCAGGAGCTTTAGTTTGCTGAGCTATCTGGCAGCCTTTGGCTTTCTTTTTTTTCTGTGTCTTTCTTTCTTTCTTTCTTTCTTTCTTTCT
>NW_004524636.1:4489036-4493385 GCF_000260255.1 Octodon degus
AAAAAAAAAAAAATTCAGTGAAAATATAAGCATAGCAAACAATTTCATTCTACATAGGTGGATGGATGAGTGGTCAGGCAGAACAATCTGAAGTGGACAATATACTATGAGTCTAATCAACTGCTTATCAGTTGTCATGTATGAACCTGCAACATACTCATTTTGTTTCAGATTTCAAATACGTCAGATGAATCTCTGAATGAGCAATGAAATTCTTTCTAAAAGCGCAAGGAAAATATGCCATTCTTATTCAGTTGTTTATTTATTTATTTACTTTTTAAAATTAATTTTAATGAGAAACATAGCAATGAGACAGTTTCAAAACTGATTAGTAGGAAAGTTTAAATAATTAATACATTGCATATTGTTGTCTTTGTAGTGGTTATTCATAGTACAAGATGCAGACATGATATGCTGCCCAAACACTATTAGTACAAATCTTTCTTCTCATTGAATTAAGAGACAATAACTGTATATCTCTCCTATTTTGTGTATACACATACGAACTGGTCCTTCCTTTATAACCCCTTTTTTGTTTAGTTTTGTTGGAGATGGGTATTCCATTGCTATTTAAATATCATAGGTGCATTAATTTGGCAAAGAAAGTGATCAGTGATGTAGAGTGTGCCTAAGGAGAGTCTCATGGAGAGAAAACATTCTCTCAGGCTTTCACAGAGAGCAAATTGGTCAAGCAATGGCCGTAACTTATACATATGACTGACACTGACAAAGGATCTACAAACTGTGGTATAGGGTTTCCAGCTAAATCCTGAGGGGATTTGACTGACCTTGTAATATACAAAAGTTACATTTCTTGTTATATAGGTCTTGCTGTATCTTGGTCTTAGCCATCCTACAGAAAAGTATAAAAATGAGATATAAAAAGTAAAGCCATATTAGTATGCTGAGCTGTAAAAGGCTCAAGTCAACAACTTCTGACATTGCCGGTCATGTGGATAACCCTCTACTGTTATGGACTATGGGACCTTCTTTTTCTACAGCTCAGGCTGAAGATTCATGGCTTGGAGTGTGGAAAGGGGAGAGGAGTTGTGGCTTCTCTCCTCATTGCTTTCCTGCATCTACACCCAGTTTCCAGGTTTACTCTCTCTCTGTATCCTCCCCTTGGTGGCCTCCTGCTGGCCACAGTTTGTCCTGATGGGCCCTGAGTGCCACTCTTCCATGGGCACAGGCTCGTGGGGGCACCTGGCTGCCCTGCTGGGGCTCTCGCCTTTGCACTGCTCATACTGCCAACGTGCTCTTTACATGGTCTCAGGCTCCTTCCTGAGCTCTTATCCTCCTCCCTCTACTAGCTGTTTATCCACAGAGCCTCTCTCTCCTCCCAAAAGCCATCTCTGCTTTGGGCACCAAGAAGATGCATTGGGCTTGTGCTCCTGTCATCTCCTTAGGACCTAGGATTTCACTGTCTGAAATCTTTCCCAACGTTGCCTTTCCCATTGCACATGGCTGTATTCTTTCTTTCTTTCTTGCTTGCTTCCTTCCCTCTTTTATCCCGCCCTCCCATCCCTTCCTCTCTGTCTCTCTGTCTGTCTCAGTCTCTGTCTCTCTGTCTATTTCTCTGTCTCTCTCTCTCTCTCTCTCTCTCTCTCTCTCTCTCTCTCTCACCAGGAATCGAACTCAGGACCTCTCACTTTCCAGGCAGACACTGTACCACAGAGCTACATCCTTAGCACTTTTGTCTTTTTCAACACAGAGTCTCACTGTGCAGTTCAACCTGGCCTTGAACTCTCTTTGTAGCCCAGACTGGTCTCAAACTCACAGTGATCCTCCTGCCTCAGCCCCTCAGCAGGGGATGATAGGCATGCACCACTGCAGATGGCATTAGCTGTTCCCTCATCTTCCACATTCAGATTTCTCCTGGTGGGGAGCAGACACCAGTCTCTACCTGTGTGTGCTATGTGTTCCAGAGGGCAAGGCCAGATTCCCCTGTACACCCTTTAAAAAGCTTCACCACAGTGGTCGTACCAAGTGGGCGTTCACAGTTCCACTTTCTAGTGAGAAGCCAGGCTCGCTTGTTCTCCTTGTTCTCTGAGTGGGACCTTGTTCTCCACTCCAAGTCTTGTGGGTAATAGGTTTTTCAGAGGTGCAGTACAGATAGGAAAGATAAAAGAAGCCTTTATTAACTCCAAAGACAGGGAGAGGATCGAGGGCAGGTGGGTCAGGTGGATCCTCGGGCCTGAGACAAAGAAACCTGGGGCTTTTATGAACTTGTGTTAGGGTTGGAGTTTGAGGGGGATGTTTAGAAATATCTGAGGAGCTTATTGGGGTCTTCATTGAGGTGGTGGGAAAGGTGAAAGGAAATTGCACCTTGGGCCGGGTTGGAGAAGAAGGAGGGAGATGCTCTCTGGGAAGATAAGGGCTTCTTCCGTCATATTAGATGACCACCATAATAATACAGCAATTTATACTAGGGCCAGAACCTATCAGTGGGCCTCTCTTCCCTTGGCTTGTGGGATGACACAGGAACCAAACCTGGAGAAAGTTCTACTCCAGTATATTCCTGCTACCATTCGGACTTTAAATTTTGAGCTTTCTGATTTAGGCCGGTGATGGGGTGGGGGTGGAGTTCAGGAGGCAGTTTCGTCAGCTCTGAACCCTGGTGGGTGACTGTAACCTGTTTGAGCTGCCATAACAAAATGGTACAGACTGAGTAGCTTAGAAACAACAGAAATCTCTCTCACAGTTCTGAAGGCTGAAAAGCTGGAAGGCCCAGGTTCCAACCATGACCACCTTCCAGGTTGCAGGCTGTTGCCTGTGGCATCTGGGAGGATGCGAGAGCCCCTTGGAGTCTCTGCACAAAGGCACCAGTCCCAGACAGGACGGCGCAGCCCCGTGTCAGGCCCCACTGCATGGCCCTGCCTCCTTGTCCTAACTTCAGTGCTTAGGATTTCAGCATGTGAACTGCAGGGGGACAGAAGTACCTAGTCTATTGCATTATGGATGCTGTAACAAATTACCACAGACTTGGTGGCTTAGAAACAAGCTTATTACTTTAACTTTCTGGAGGTTGGATGTCCACATCAGACTTTATGAGCAAAAGGTCACCCTGGAATCTCCGCAGGAGCGGGTGTGGTGTCTGAGTTCTCTGACTCACAGACTCGTCTCCATTCTCAAGGCCAGAAGCTTGTGTCTCCACACTTCTCTGCTTCCCAGTGTGCTGCCTATTCCGTTCTCAGCCCCGTGCACCATTCTGTAAGGACCATGTGAGGCCACCGAGTGGACTCAGGTAATGCCAGGTGCTCTCTGGTCAACATTGTGAGAGTTCAATGACCTTTGCAAAGTCCCTTCTGGCACACGGGGTAATGTGCTCGTGGGTTCTGGGGCTTAGGCCCCAGACATCCCTAGAGCTGGTACAGAGCCTTCTTAGGCTATACAATATGACAAGTGGTTCATCTATTCTGTGAGACACACAGGGGACTAAATTCTGTCACTTTCAAGTTACATGTAGCTATGTGACTAATTCTGGCCCACGAAATGTGAGTAGCAAACGTGTGTGTCCCTTCTGGGTGGAAATATTTAATTTCAAGGGCCTGACTCCTTACCTCCCTTTTCCCCTCACGACAAGCTCTGAAAACTCATTTTTGAACATTGGAATTATTAGACAATGGTGCCACTGTTAGTGTGGGTCCCTGAGTGACAACATGAAGAAGTGGCAACATGAAGTTTCCCCACATGCTCTACACATATAGTGGAAGCGAACCAAGCCAACCGCACCAGCAGAAAAGCTACAACAACCTTTGTCCCCACAGTACTGCTTTGCCCATCTTGGCTGATAAAGTTCTCAGCTTTGGGTCTTTCACTAACACTTAGAGATAAAAGGGAAATCACTTTCAACGTGCAGCCACCATTATAACTGAGGTGTATGTGTTGTGTGTGTGTGTGCACAATTTCTGTACATTTCCTAGGAACACCCACATCTTAGTCCTATAATGGCAAGAAAATTTTCATACGTGAACTTTTTTTTGTGTGGCTGGCTCAGCCCACCCTGGGGGCAGGGATGGCCTGGCCTGTGGTACCAGGGATCAAACCGTGGTCCCTGTGCTTGCCTAAGCTTGCCTAAGCAGGTGCTTTAGACCACTGAGCTATCTTGCCAGCTCATATGAGCTTCTTTGTACTATTCTACCAAATCCCTTGAGAAACCTCTGAGGATTTCCTGGGTGCGATCATTGCCCTGGACACCTGGTCTCACCTGGCCTGCTCAACATTTTTTGGAAAAGGGTCTCACTATGCAGTTCAGGCTGGTCTTGAGCTCACTGCATAGCCCAGGCTGGTCTGGAACTTGCAACAATCTTCCTGCTTCAGCTTCCAGAGTGCTGGGGTTACAGGCATGC
>NW_004524636.1:4495040-4495530 GCF_000260255.1 Octodon degus
TTGCACTTGCCAGGTAGGCACTTGTTCACTGATATCCCTGGCCCCCATGAAACTGACTTTAAGACAAAGACTCCAGAGCAGGTAGGTATTTGAAAGGTGCTCCCGGAGAACACTGGCAGGGAGGTGGGGGTGACTGCGAGGTGAGAAGGGAGCTGAAGCGGGTACATTACTGAGCAGGCAGGAACAAAGTACTGCCTGGACGTGACATGCATGACTGCCTGCCTGTCCTCCTCAACCCTAAATGCCTGGAGGCTCCAGGCCAGTGCTCAGAGCACAGGACACCAGCTGCAGCAGATGGCACCAGCTGAGCAGGTTATTTATGCTCAAAACAGCTGGAACTCAAACCTCCTGCAGATGTCTCTCAGATTGGTGGAACACGCATGCTTTACCCAAAGGGCAAGGGGGAGTTGAGATTATCATCCCACCAATCTGTGGCCATAATTGGTTGAGGGCTGTCCCAAGTGGCGGTTATCTGTTTTCGTTTTCTTCA
>NW_004524636.1:4496730-4508546 GCF_000260255.1 Octodon degus
ATTTCACTGGCTTTGTCCGCTTGCACTGTAGTGGTGATGGCCGTCTTGAGCTAGCATCATCCTGGCTTGGCCTCCCTCCCTTGCTTGTGTTCTGCTTCCTGCTCCAGATGCTGTGTCCCGATGCTCTGACAGCCCTTTGCTGGCAGGTCTTTCTTTTATGCCATTACAATGGATTATTAAACCTTTATTTAATAATTACAATCTAAAAAGGTGTTTAAAAAACTACTGTCCTTGAGTCTGCTGTAGCTATAGACTTGTGCAAAAAATTACTTTTATTCTTTAGAATGTGTTTTAAATCACAGGAAATCATGTTAGTCTTTTCTTTGATGGATCATTGTTTCATATGTAGTATTTGAGAACAGATTAATAACATGATAAAATAACAGAATAAATTGATATGTAGTGCTTTCCTTTTTCCAGAATGCTGCCTAGGGAGCATAAATTATGATGAATAAAAGCAGTATGAAAATAATTTGTTGTCTTCATCTTTCATTGGTTCATAATTGTCACAGAAAACTTTTATAATTTAAGTACCATTTTACTGTTTATATAATTAATGTTTTCAACCATTATGGCCATTCTAAGAGGTAGTCCTGCTGTTATTCCTTCTTGAGAAACAAGAAACGGAGACTAAGGAAAGTTATTTGTCTCAGGACACACATTTTCTTCTTTCTTTCTTTCTTTCTTTCTTTCTTTCTTTCTTTCTTTCTTTCTTTCTTTCTCTTTTTTTTTGTGGTATTGGGGATTGAACTCAGGACCTTGTGCTTGCCAGCCAGGCACTTATTCTACTGAACTATCTCCCTGGCCACAGGACACACATTTTCTAAGGAGCAGAGTTGAAGCTGCGTCATGACACTGGATCGGAGTTTTCCTTGATGCACACCATGCTCTTCTCCACAGCCTGCACCTCTATGGATCTCATCCGAACACCTGGGGAGAGGTGAGCAAGGCAAGTACTCTGACCATGTCTGCCCTGACTCAGTTGGAAATTTGGGGTGGGGCCCAGCACACTGCGCAGCCGGTCCTCGGATCGACCTGGCACATGCTGGCCTTGACACTGCTGCTAGACTGTGTCTCTGCCACAAGTGGTTTGGGTGGACCTTGAGCTACGTGTCTCCTCTCCTTCAGATCCATGGCAGCAACTTCTATCTAAACAGTCTCCTTGGAAATGGGTTCTACCATTGAGGCAGGAGGATGCTACCAGGGTCGTCTTAGACCTGTGCCTTTGGTCTGTTGCTGTGGCCTCTTTTCCCACTTCTCTGGAAGCCTTGAGAAGGGTGCAGGAAGTGCTGTCTGTGATTGGTTTTTTAAATCTCAGATTGTACTGATCAAATGTGAAGTCCTAGGGTGAGTCATGGAGTTGGTCATTCATAGCTGGGGATTAGCTCTAATTATACTCCCGCTAACTGAACAGGGAAAAGGGAAGAAGTTTTGCTTCCTTTCTTTTAAGTTGTAACTTTTACTGGCATATTATTTACTGTTGACAGATATGGCTAGAATAAAGCATCTTTTCACATTCCTTTCACAAACCCATACAGTGAGTGTACTGTTACCCCTGGCCTCACTCGATGAGAGGCAATTTTGCTGTCTTGTTTGATTTTTGTCTTTTAAGGCAGGTCTTCTCTGACACCCTAATGTTTACTGATCACCCCCTGGAGTTCTTGATTTCTCTTTGACACAAGGAGAGGTTATTTGTTCTTCCTGCTTTTCCCCACCTGTCGCTTCAGGTTTTCTTTCCCCTCATCTTTTTGATATTTCGAAGAACCACTTTGTAAAATGCTAAGCTTAGCTTTTCTCTCCGCAGCAGCTGTGGTTTGGGCAGCACACATCCCATGAACCCATGTGTTTGATGTTCAGCTGCTGCCCATAACAGGTGTGGTCTGGCCTAGGGATTAGAGCCGTACTTCTCAGACTTTAATGTTGCATGAGGCATCTGGGCAGTCTTTTTTAAAAATGTATTTAGTATAAGGTCTACAGGGCCTCACTACACAGATCAGATTCGTAGTGATCCTCCTGTTTTCAGCCTCCCAAACTCTGGGATTACAGGTGTGTGCCACCACACCCAGTCTCAATTGCTGTCACAGTGCGCCCTGGGGGCGGGGCTGGCACGGCACACCAGTTACCAAACCTGGTCCCTGTGTCTGCCTAAGCAGGTGCTTTAATCCGCTGAGCTATCTGGTTGGCCCTGCAGTTTTACTGACATACAAATTCTGTTCTGAACATGTCACCGGGCCTGCACTTGGGTGGTAACAAAACTCCAGCTCCACATTGGAACCAGCTGGGGGCGGAGCAGGGCATGTAAAGGCTCCCCTTGCTTGGCTTCCACCTCATAGACTGCCTCAGATTGTCTTGGATGGGGGAGAGTAAAAGGAAGTCATCTGCCTCCTAGTGACTTCCCAAAGCTATCCTTCAAGATGGCTACCCACAGAGATGTGTTCTACCTGATCTGAAGTGAAGCAGCATCTGAGAGCAAGATACCAAACCCTGGCTTTCTAGGTTTGAATCTCTCTCCACTCTTATGCCTGTTCACTGTGTGACTGCAAACAAGTTAACTACCTTCTCTGTGTCTTGGTTTGCCTATCTGTAAAGTGGAAGCAAAGTAGTAGGTTCTATTAAAGGATTGTTTTTTTTTTTAATAGTTTATTTTTAAGCATTTGAAAAGTAATGGAAGATATGTGCAGGTTCTATCTATCTATCTATCTATCTATCTATCTATCTATCTATCTATCTATCTTTTGGTACTGGGGATCGAACTCAGGACCTTGCATTTGCCAGAAAGTGCGTATGCTGCTGAGCTATAATCCCAGCCTCTATCTGCAGGTTTAAACCATCTGTAAATCAGAAAGGGAAATTCTGATTGGCCTGTCCATTAACTGGTCTAAGGTGGCCTGGGTGTATCCTGGGTCACCACTACAGCCCAGCCAAGCTTATTAAAGGATTGTTATGAGTTAAAATATGGAAAGTATGTGACTTACCTATTGGCTATAGCTACTCAAAAACTTAATGACTTAAAGCAGCAAGAGTTTATAATCTTAGCTTCTGTGGGTAGAGATTTAAACCCCTGTGTTGACTGTCCTGCTTCAAGGTTGTATAAGGTTAGATTTTTGGACTTATGTGTAAACATAAGAAGTATATAATTCTTTATGCCTATTTTTAAAAATATATTCTAATTTTTAAATGTTTTTTCATCGTATTCTATAGGGACTTAAAGTTCAACATATCAATACTTGATGAAAAATACCTGTTCCATGTTATGCCTAAGATGTTTGATATTCAGACAGATAGTGAGGTTAAGCTTAACAGCCTAGGTTGTATGGTAATAACAATAAATTTCTCTTCTGGATGGTTAACAACCTAAGTTTGCAGACCAAAACTAGAGAAAAAGCAGGGCCACAAGGAAAGCCAACATTTTGGCCCTAGCCTTCCAAGGTCAATTAAGGCTCAGGACATATGAGAACTTGTACTGTAATGTCATGTAACTCGGTAATGTCCCAAATTTTCTGATCAAGTAGATTATGGGGCCAAAGAGGAAAGTGATCGATGATGTAGAGTGTGCCTAAGGAGAGTCACATGGAGAGAAAACATTCTCTCAGGCTTTCATGGAGAGCACATTGACCAAGCAATGGCCGTGACTCATCCACATGGCTGACACTGACAAAGGTTCTACAATCTGAGGTACAGGATCTCAGGATAAATCCTGAGGGGATTTCACTGACCTTATCAGACCAAAAGCTACAACTCTTGTTGCATAGGTCCTGCTTTACCTTGGTCTTAACCATCAAGCAGAAAAGTATAAAAACGAAGTATAAGAAGTAAAACCATGGTGTTAGGTTCAGCTGTAGGGGATTCAGGTCAACAATTTCTGACATTGCCAGTGAAGTGGAAGACCCAATACTATTATGGACTACTGAACTCTTTTGGAATATTTTGCTGAGTTTACACACCTATAATATTTAAATGATGGAACTTAACAAAAAAAGGGGATACAGATGAATATCCATTTTGTATCTGTGTATTCAAAATGGTTAGGATAGATATATAGTTACATTCTCTTAATGAATAGAGGGATTTGTTCTAATAGTGTTTGTAAATAGGATATCAAGTCCGCATCTTGTACAGCAATTAACCACTAGGAAGAATGTATGCAATGTGTTAATTATTGAAACTGTCCTACCAATTTGGTTTGAAACTGTCTCATTGTTGTTTCTCAATAAAATTATGGAAAAAAATAAACCCCTGTGTTGCTTTGTGACTCAGTGGAAACTTCCTCAGTGATGGTCATTATCCTAGCTCTGCATGGTACAATATTGTAGTACTTTGTGGTTATTGAGCATTTGAAATGGCTTTGGCAAAACCGAAAGAGCTAACTTTTCACTTTATTTTAGAATAATTATAATTTAAGCAGCACATGTGGTGGTGGCTACCATGTTGGGTATCTTGGTTCTAAAGGTTTGCTTTTAACAGTGGGCTACTGTGTCCAGTCACATCTGTGTCTTTTCAGAGCTAATCAGAAATGCAGAACCTCCGGCCATACCCGAGGATTCTTCAGTTGGAATCTTAGCAGGATTCCCTAGTGATTCTTACACACATGAGAGTTTTGGAATCATTGGGTTAAAGCCCAAAATCTTTAGTTTGCAGAGCCTGTGAGAACTCAGGACTTTTCTCCCCTTTCCGAGTCCCTCTCCACCATGCTTTCCCTGGGTATCTCACTCAGTTGATGTCTCCTGAAATAAAGGATTTGTCTGAGCATTGTCTGTGGCTGGAGGGTCTTCACCTGGCATAACTGCAGTCTCCAAGACCTGGCTCAAATGTGGCATCTTCTGGGATTGCCCCCTTCATCATACTCAAGAAGTAACTGCTCCTTGTTTTGGATCCCTGGAGAACTCTGTGTGTGTTCCTGGTAAGATTTCCAGACTGTAACATGGTTACATGCTTATATGAGTTATCTGAGGCTTAGGACTACATCTTGAGTTGTTTTTCTGCTGTTTGCACCTGGTAGAATGCTTCCCTTTTCTAAACCTCTTAGATTTTAGAACATGATTATGGCAAATATATTGAATTTTTTTTTTTTTTCGGAACCAGGGATTGGACTCAGGCCCTTGCGCTTGCCAGGGAAGTGCTTATTCCACTGAGCCATCTCCCCGGCCCCATTGAAGAATTTCTAATGGTCTATAATTCAGTATATGATTATGTCCATAGAGAAACATGGATACTTGTGCTGAATGGGCTAACTCAGACTAATAGTCCAAGTCAGCCAAGCAGATTTTTTTTCAAGCAGATTTTTCTTTTTAAAGCACAGGTTTTTTTTTTCTCCCCACCAAATAGGTTGTGAGCCTATACTTGATTGAGACTTTTAAAAGAACTTAAATCAAATTAGATGCTAAGAGCAATTCAGAGGCCTGGAAGAGAGATAGTTTAGGGCTATCTCAATCATGTTCTTTTTGTTGTGTGTGGAAAGCCCTAGAGAAGGAGAGGCCTGTGGACAGCCAAGGTGGTCCTTGGTCCTTGGACAGAATTCTTGAACTCTGCTGCACTCAGAAAGCTTTTAAAATTCCTCATGTCCAAGCCACACTTTATGACCATTACATCCCAATATTCTCTGAGGTGGGACCCAGGCATCAGTGTTCTTAAGTCTCTCCAGATGTGGAATGGAGTTGGAGACCCAGTGTTACAGGATTTCCTGGTAGAGCAAACATTATTCACTCTGGATACAGAAGCTGTATTTAGGCATCAAAGATTTAATAAGGTTGGAGGTCAAGTCAAAAGTCTCTGCCACCCAGGCACATGTGTCATGTGCTCTTCTTTGCAATGCCCTTGGTAGCCTACACATACCAATCCCCTCCTCCCACCCAGGAACCCATGGTCACTAAGGAAATTCCCAGCTTCTAGGCCTAGAATCTTGTCTATGTGTAGAACAGAGATTAATAATTTGGCTGAATCCTACTTACTGGCAAGTTACATAACAGGCTGTTTCTTAGTGTGTTCCCAGAGCCGTGAGGGACACAGACAGAGCAGCCAGGCAGCGACGGTCCTGTGTGCCTCTGTATGGGCTGCCTGAAGTCCTTTGGACAAGGCCTTGCTGCTGACAGCTGGACTCATCAAGCTGCCATCCTGGATGCTCAGCCCTCCTGGTGGCTGAGGGCCAGGAGTGCTTTAAAGCACTCACCTTTCATTCTTCAGTGTCTCTATGACTGAGTCATCCTAGAAGCAAATTGGGATTCCCCAGGTTAGGGACAAGCTGCATCTTGTCGCTCATCACAGGAATGGCACCGTCTCACATTTTCTTGTATGCAGGAACCCAGAGATTCCTGTCTGTCAGGGACAGAGCCTGGAGAAGGGGAGAAGCCTGGACTGAAGGCCAGCCAGACTCGGGGCCTCACCCAGGGCTGCCATTGTTCCCATCAACCTAAGTGTCCTTCGGAATGAGTCTCAGATCTGTGTTTGCTAAGGAGGCAAGTAGTTGAGATCCTACTTTTGTTTTTCAGTTGAACTTAAAACAGGAAAAGTGATATAAGTGGTTCCAGGCAAGGCTGATTCCCAAGGACGAGAAAGCAGGCAAAAAGCAAGAGAGCTGTGCGATGCTTTTGGATGAAAGGCATCGGTCTCAATGTCTCTGTGATTAACTTCAACTCAATAGTACTTCTATTTTTATTAGTCCTAAAGTATCACTCTATTGACCTTTTATTCCTCAGTGCTGCCTCTGCAAAGCTATAACTTGTCAGGAGGTTTACATTGGCCCTACTTAGCTCTACAGTTTGTTATCGCTGGTACAATAATTTTTAAAAATGCAATTTCTATATGAATGTGTGTGTGTGTGTGTGTGTGTGTGTGTGTGTGTGTAGGTATTGGGAGTCAAACTAAGGGCCTGCGCAATGAGTCATATTCCCAGTCCTTCTTTATATTTTATTTTGAGACAAGGTCTTGCTGAACCACTAAATTATACTCACTGGGCTTGAAGTTGCAATTCTCCTGCCTCAGCATCCCAGGGTGCTAGGATTATGGGTATGCACCACCTGTGCCTAGTTTGAACTTTTCAATATGTACGGAGAGCAGTTATAAATTCTCATCCATTAAATCTTTGTTTTTGTGGTACTGGGGATTGAACTCAGGACCTTGCGCTTACCAGGCAGGTGCTTATTCCACTGAACTATCTTCCCAGCCTCTCATCCATTAAATCTTATTTCTCAGTGCAAATCAAATTCTTTTTGTACTTCTCTTTTCATACGGTGTACCTAGCAGGTGAAAATTTTAGTAGGAATGACATAAAAATAGATTTATCTTCTTATTCTTTTATGTCTTGAAAATAGGGATCCAATTTTTTTTAATAACTGATAACTGAACGCATGGCTTTGGGGTGGGGGTAGGTGGACACTCTGCTGCGGAGGCAGGCCCTCTTCCTATTCTTGTTAATATCCATGTCTGACACCATGTCGCACCTATAGTATGCAGTTATGCAGACACAGGCTATCCGTACAAATCCACAAGACTCACTTGGAGGATCTGTGTGCAGAATCTGACGCGTGGGCTCTTGGGCTAGCACTGAGCGATCGCACCCGCTCCAGGCTCTTTTCTCAGGCCACAGAAGGACCGCAGATCGCATGTTCAGCCCAAGCGCTTGTGACAGTCACATCCCAATGGTCTCTGAGGATTCTGAGTTGACACAGAATGATCATACATGCTACAGAGAAGCTCCGTGGAGCAAAATGTTGTCGGGGGTGGGGGGAGGAGGGCGGGAACAGACACGTCTGACTGGGGCACTCAGTAGGGAGCAATTGCTGTGTGAGTGAGGCGCAGGGAAGGCACAGAAGAGCCACGTCTAAGCTAGGTCTCAAAGGAAGATTTGCTGGGCTCAGGCAGTTCAGCCAGACACTCCTCACATTCCCATATCTGAATTTGCACCTCAGTCCTGAGCAGATGAAGCCAGAGTGGTGAAGGCCTCAGGGCCCTAAGAGCTTGGAGAGAAACTCAGCAACTCTCTAGCTGCAAACTCCGCCCTGTGGAATAACATACTTGGGCATGCGCAGTTCACACTTGGCCATAAGCGCTGGAGACCCCCAGATCTTCATCCATGGTACAGACTTCTTCCCTCAGCCCAGGGCGGTAGGCCATCTGCCTGCTGCGTGTCCACAGGACGCCCTGCAGGTGTCTACACTGCTCCTGCAGGTGTCTACACTGCTCCGCACTGAACTCTTTCCTTGCTCCAGCCTTTTTCCACCTTCCAGAAACTTGGGATCCTCCCAGAGGCCTCCACGTCCCTTAGCTTCCAGGGTCAGCAGCATTCAGAGATAAAGACCAGAAAGTCTTGTTATACTCGTTTTGCCAACTTGTTTTCTACAAACAGTTGTCTCATTCTATATTCCGATCAGCAGTGTTGAGAATTTGTTTTCCTTCATCCTCTCAAACATCTGGAATATTAGGCTTGACTTTCTTTTATTTATTTTTTTTACCAATAATAAGTGTGAAATGGTAACTCATGTAAATTTTATCTCAAGCTTCCCTGAGTATCAGTGAGATCGAGGATACTTTCATATTTCTTTCCTCTGTGAGCCGCCTTACAATGTATTTGGTACAGTGTTACCCTACACAGTCTCGGTGGTCAGCTCAGTGCACCCAGGGGCGGGGCCGGCGCTGCATATGATGCCTGGGATCGAACCCATGCCCCTGCGCTTGCCTAAGTAGGTGATTAGTCCACTGAACTATCTTGCCAACCTCTGTCTACTAAGTCTTTTTGCCTGTTCTGCCATTGGGTTGTTTGTGAGTACTAATTTTTTTTTTTTTTTTTAAATGTATTTAGTACAGGATCTACAGGGTCTCACTACGTAAATCAGACTCGTAGTGATTCTACTGTTTTCAGCCTCCCAAGCGCTGGGATTACAGCCGCACCATGCCTAGTCTCAACTGCAGTCTCAGTGCACCCTGGGAGCAGGGCTGGCATGGCATGCCAGGGATCACTCGAACCCTGGCCACTGCACAAGGGTACTAATTCTTCATCAGTGTAATGGAGGATTGTCACTTGTCATTTCTCTTCCTTATGCTGAGTTTTATGAGAGGTTAAAAAAAATCAATGTAGTAAGTTTATCAACATTTGTTATTGTTACAATGCTTCGTGTCCCTTGTTTAAAAGGGGCTTATCTTACCTCAAGGTCATGAAGACATTCTCTTATCTCTTATTCTAATTTAAAAACATTTTTAAGTTTTGCATGTCTTTAATTCATCTGGAATTCATTTATGTGTAGACAGAAAACTAATCTGCTTTTAAAGTATCAAAAACTCTTTACAGAAATTATTGATAATTTTCTTTCCTTATTGATCATGTCAATTACTGTGTAAATTTGTATATGTCCATATCTGGACTTTCTATTTTGAACTACTAGTGAATTTATCTCTCTTTGTGCTAACATACTTCCTCCATTTCTGTAGATTTAATATAAGACTTGGTCTGTGGGGAGGCAAGTTCCTTTACTTTATCTTCAAATATTTGTTTTTGAGTCTTTTTTTTCCATGAAAGTTTTAGAATCAGCATATTAAATATGGTAAAAATTTATAGATTTATTTGGGGACTACTGATTTTCAAATTTGGTCTTCCTATTGATATTATATTTTATTTTGAAAAAAAACCCCATTATTTTCTAACTCCTACTGGTACATAAAAAATGCAGTTGGCTTTTTGGATTGACTCTGTTTTGGTGGCCTTGCTAATCTTTCTTATTAATTATAGTAAACTGTACACATATTCTTTTAGATTTTCTATCTTAATGATTCTTGCTTTGCAAATGTACACAATTCTTTGGTACTTCTTTGTTCAAGAGGTGGAAACTTAATCCTATGCCTTTAAAGTAACTGGGCTAGGCTCAGTGAAGTGATTTTTGTTTTTGTTTTTCTTTTTTTTTTTGGCAGAACCGCGGATTGAACTCAGACCCTTGTGCTTGCCAAGGATGTGCTTATTCTACTGAGCCATCTCTCTGGCCCCTAAAGTGAAGTGATTTCAATGGAGAAAGAAATGGAAGTGATTATTATTTCTGAGATCTTGTACTAAAAGACCCTGCAGCACCCATATCCCGCCCCCCACATGATTTACTTTGGTGAAGCCAACTGTAAGGACATCCAGACAGCCCTGTGGGAGGCAGCTAAGGCCTTCTGCCAGCAGGAAAGAAGATGGACCATCTTGCCAACAGCCAAGGAGGGAACCATCTTGGAAATGGATCCTCTGGTTTCTGTCAGAATTGTGAAGGGCTGAGGCCTCTCAGACATTTTGGCTACAGTCTCCTGAGAAACTTGGTGCTTCTAAGTTGTTTCTAGACTTACAACCTTCAGCAACTACTTGAAGTAATACAGTGTTTTTTAGGGAAAATTTCAGCACTTATTATATTATGAATATATAGATATTATTCACATTCAAGTTGCATAGTGCACACAGAAAAACTTGACTTTCTTATAGAACCTTTTGCTTTTTCTAGAGTTAAGAGTTGTTTCCTGTCTTTTCTTTTTCTTTTTTTTTTTTTTTTTAAAGAGAAGAACTTTATTCTTTATTAAGATACCATGCTAGAAGTTATGAAGGATTTCTGTTGGAACACATTTGGAAAATAGAATAGCTTTTGTTTAATAACTTGCACTGCAGAGAAAATTGTTAAAGAAATTCATATCAAAGTCCAAGTATTAGTTCAATGTCCCGTATTTGATTCCATGATCTTCACAGGAAGGTCTTCTGCAATAGAATATGCTCCTATACAGCCGAGATATTTAAGGTTGCTTGATTTCCTTACCACTACTCCACTGCAAGCTTCTGGTGTAATCCCACATAGCAAGTCAGTCTTCATTGTAACAGGTCAGGACCGGCCTCGACCCCTTTTCCCTGCCCATGGCCTCTTTGTTGTTGGGCACCTCCTCTCGCACCACGGACACCTCTTGCTGATCCAGGACCTCCTCTCTGTGAATAACCGGCTCTACTGTGGGGAGGAGCAGCCCCACGACCTCTGGATGGAGCAGCACCCCTTGCTCCTCTACCACCCCTTCCTCTAGCTCCAACTTGAAAATCTTCATAACCATAGTATGGATCTTCATATCCACCACGGTAGTTATGGTAATCATAGCCATAATAATCATAATAATCTTCATATAAATAATAATCTGGAGGATATCCATAACCACCTCTACCTCCACGCCCTCGACCTCTTGCTGGAGGGGGCATATGAGGTGGACCATAATAGTAGTAATCATCATACATTTGATTCTTTGCTGCTTGCCTCTGAGCTTTTCTTTCTTTCCTTTTCTGATCTGGTGGCTTAGCAAAAACAATTTCAATATTTTCTCCTTCCAAGTCTTTGCCATTCATTTCTTCCATAGCCTTGACAGCACCATCTCGTTCATCAAAATGAATGAAAGCATAATCTTTTAGTTTCTTCACTCGTTCCAATTTCCCAAACTGACTAAATGCCTTTTCTAAAATCTCTTCTGTTACAGTATTGGCAAGGTTGCATACAAACAACACTTTTACATTCGCCATAACTTCAGGATCAGGATCTTCTATAGGGTCAGCCCATTCAACTGTTCCAACATTTCCCCAGACCTTGACTTTACCACTCATTAGCCTACACCTTGCCTGGGCAGCTGTTTTGTGATCTTCATATTCAAGAAAACAAAAGCCTCTGTTTTTTTTCTTGTCATCCGGTTGGTGGTATAAAATGACATCGGTAAGACCCTCCGTTACTTTGCTAAATTCTTCAAGAATCTGTTCCTTAGTTTTACTCTTAGGAATAGAGCCCACAAAAAGCCTATTGTTGGCAACTGAGATGCAGACACCAATGTGTTTTCCAGAA
>NW_004524636.1:4509787-4511075 GCF_000260255.1 Octodon degus
TGAAGAGAAATGATTTTTTTTTTTTGTTTTCATTACTGGGGATCACACTCAGGACCTTGTGCTAGCCAGGCAGACACTTATGCCCCTGAGATATATACCCCTGGCCCTGAAGGTGTACAATTTGATAATGTACATATACATTGTGAAATTATCACCACATTCCAGGTAATCACTATATCTAGTATCTTTATATATTTACTATTTTTATATATGTATGTGGTAAAAAGATTTATTTATTTATTTGGCTTTTTGAGACAGGTTCTCACTATGAGTTCAGGGTGGCCATGAACTCCTTTTGTAGCCCAGGCTGGCCTCACACCTTGGTGAACCTCCTGCCTCAGCCTCCTGAGTACTGAGATTATAGACATGTGCCATTTACCAAGAATTGTTTATTTTTATTTGCTTAAATTTATTTTTTTTTAAGGGGGAAAGGTTTATTTATTTATTATTATTATTATTTTCTTTTTGGTGGAACTGGGGATTGAACTTGGGCCCTCATGCTTGCCAGGCAAGTGCTTATTCCATTGAACCATCTCCCTGGCCTGGAAAGGTTTATTTGGCTCCTGGTTTGTAGAGGTTTCAGCACATAATCAACTGACTCCCAGGGAGCATGGCTTGGCCTGGGGCATCGCAGAGGAGGAGCAGTCCAGGCCCATCACAAGGCAGCAAAAGCAGCAAAGGTGCATGCTTGCTCTTGAGTCAAAGGAATTCTTGTCTCTTTTATTTTTCCTTTTATGTGTTTGGTGCGGGGTCTTACTACACAGCTTGGACTCATAGTGATTCTCCTGTTTTCAGCCTCCTCAGTGCTGGGATTACAGGCATGAGCCACCACGCCTGGACTCTAGCCCTGGCTCAGCGTGCCCTGGGGGTGGGGCTGGCACAGCATACAGGATCAGGGATCGAACCCTTGCCCCCGTGCTTGCTGAAGCAGGTGCTTAGTCTGCTGAGCTATCTCGCCAGCCCTTCTATTTTTGATATTGAAGCCTCATCAAATGTGTGGTTTGTAAGTACTCTCTCCCATTCTCATGGTTGCTTTTTTATTTTGTAAATTGTTTCTTTATACAGAAGCTCTTTATGTTGATGTAACCCATCTTCTCTACTTTTTTTTTTTTTTCTGGTGGAACCGGTTATTAAACTCAGACCCTTGCACTTGCCAAGGAAGCACTTATTCCACTGAGCCGGGGGTGGCTCCTCAAAGAACTGAGCTAAGGTACTTTCTGGTGTTATATCCAAGAAATTATGTGAGACCAGTATCAAGTTGTTTTCCCCCAGGGCCAGCCAAGTAGCT
>NW_004524636.1:4512050-4514506 GCF_000260255.1 Octodon degus
TGGTGCTGGGGGATTGAACCGCGGTCCCTGATGCTTTGCTAAGCTTGTTCTAAGTAGGTGCTTTAGACCACTGAGCCATCTCTCCAGCCCTGAAGTTAGCTCTTGACTTTATGAACATTTTCACAATATTGAGTTTTCTAATTTATGACAATGACACATGTTTTTCTTTCTTTCTTTCTTTCTTTCTTTCTTTCTTTCTTTCTTTCTTTCTTTCTTTCTTTCTTTTTTTTGTATCTCCTAATTATTCTTCATGAGCTTGCCTTTTATATCGCCTAGTCTTTCTTTACTCTATTTGTTCTTTTTCTTTGATTGGGTAATTTTAAATGATATTTTTCAGTCCACCAATTCTTTCTTCTGCTTGCTTAGGTCCACTACAGAAGCTCTCTACTAATTTTTACTTTTGTCATTATATTCTTTAGCTTCAGAACTTGTGCTTGGTCTTTTTGTTTTATCTTTTTGCTGATTTTCACATTTTACCTTTATATTATCTTCCTGATTTCAGTAAATTTGTTTACCTATGTTGTCTTTTTTTTTTTTTTTTTTTTTTTTTAGACGGCATACGAGATTTTTCGGGGTCTCAGTACTAGATTGGACTCCTATTCATCCGCCTGCTTATAGACTCCCAAGAGCTGGGATTACAGGTGTGCGCCACCATGCCCAGTCTCAATTGCTCTCATGCGTCCTAGGGGCAGGGCCTGGCATGGTAGGCCTGGAGATCAAACCCCTGACCCCTGCGCCTGCTTGCAGGTGCTTTAATCCTCTGAGCTATTTGGCCAGCCCTATCTATGTTGTCTTGTAGCTCACTGACTTTTAGAGAACAATTGTTTTGAGTTGTCATGTAATTCATGGAGTTCCATTTCTTTGGTGGTTCTTTGGGACTGGTGGGGTTACACTTCTTTGATTTTTTGTGTTCCTGATATTCTTGCTTTGGAGTCAGTGAATTTGAAGAAACAATCACCTTTTCTAGATTTTGTGGGCTAGTTTTTTCTTTTTTTTTTTCGGAACCAGGTATTGAACTCAGACCCTTGCGCTTGCCAGGCAAGGGTTATTCTACTGAGCCATCTCCCTGGCCTCCGTGGGCTAGTTTTGGTAAGGAGAGGCCTTTACCTGCTGGGTACTAAGAGCATGGGCATGGTGACCAGGGATGCATGCTACCATTGATCTAAGGTCTAGGGGTGCACTTGGTACCAATTGTGAAAGTGGGCAACAGCTTCCAGCCCCAGGGGACTTGGTGATTTGAGTCTCAGGGAGCTGGTATCTGTGGATCTGGCACCTTTTTGTGTTTTATCCACAAAAGCAGCAAGGGAGTCTGTTATACCTGGGAGGGCTGTTAGAGTCCTTAGTTGTGCCTGTGGGCCCAGTGGTGAGTGGTCCTTTATAAGGGGGGCCAAGGTAGGGGAAGGCACGGTGCATGCATTCTTGACCCTGGGGTTTGTGCCAGTGGCATGGGTGGCTACAGGGGTGTGTGCAGTGGGGTAGGCTGGCATGAAAGTTGAGGTTGGCTGCACTCATGTGGGCCAAGCAAGTACTGCACTGGGGCCTGGATCCAGGGTGCCCACAGCAGTGCCACCTTTGGCGGCTCTCATGGTGAGGCCACAGATAAGGCCACTGGGATCTGCAGTGGCAAAAAAATGTGAATCTTCAGTGGAAAAAGTTGCAGGGTGTCTGTGCTAGCTGTTGGCTTTCTCATAGTGAATACCTCTTGGGTCATCTGCAGAGGAAACTCTGGGACCTGGGTAGCACCATTGCATGACCAATAATGACAGCTCTGCTCTTGCTCCTTGTCCTGAGTCGGATCCACAGATCTTGGTTTACTGATCTCCTCACCTTATTTGGGAAAAGCCCCCAAAGACTGCAGAAGTTGATCTCTTGTTTTACTTTTCTTTCCCAAGAGAGGGCAACCTACAAGTTAAGGGATCTCTTTTAGTGCCGAGTTGCGGCACTCTGGGGGATGGGACAATCCATGCAAAATGAAACTGCTCTTTTTGCCCTTTTTTTGTTGTTTTTGAGTCAGGGTTTCACTATGTAGTTCAGACTGGCTTGAACTTGTGGATTATCCTGCCTCAGCCTCCTGATTGCTGGGATTACAGGTCTGGACCACTATGCCTGACTTTGCCTTTTTTTGTATGGTCATTCTCATTTAAAAATTTCATTCTGCTGTGGGGCTTCAGCTTCTTTAATGGGTTACCCAACTATTCCAGAACTGTTTTTGCTCAAGGCTAGCTGTTTAGTTTTTTTTTTTTTTTCAAAAAGGAGGTGAAAGCTGATATCTCCTACTTCATCCTGTCAATGCCTTCCAAAGTTTTTTTTTTTTTTAGTCTGTTCAATTTTGCAGTTATTCGATACACAGCAATAAATAGCTAATACAGTTGTCATGAATTTGCTAATCAGGACAGCTCTCTCTCTCTCTCTCTTTCTCTCTCTCTCTCTCTCTCTGTCTTTCTGTCTCTCTCTGT
>NW_004524636.1:4514735-4516701 GCF_000260255.1 Octodon degus
ATCATGAGCTATATCATAATGTTTTGGTCATTGTCTTGTTGCTTTTGTAACTGCTGGGACAACATACCAGACACAAGTCCAAGGAGGAAAGGCTTACTTTGGCTTATAGGTTGTAGAGGTTTCAGTCCGTAGTCAGCTGGCTCCAAGGCAGAGGGACATCCCAGAGGAGAAGCAGTCCATGGAATTGCAGGCAGTGAAGAGGCAGCCAGCTTGTTTTCCTTCTTTCCTTTTCTCTTCCCCTAGGCTGCAAGCCTGTTGGTGGGTGCCGCCCACACCCAGGGTGGGGCTTCCCATTACCCACACCAGGAACAGTGCTAAGCCAATCAGTAGACGAATCCAACTGTGACACCCTTATGCCATATTCACACACCCTAGACTCAGCAACCTCTGAAGGGCACATAAGGCTCTGCAGGGACATCCAGATATAAGCCGTAACAGTCATTGGTAGGCTATATACCCAACTGTGGCCTTGTAGAATTATATGCCTAGGGACATTGTAGCCATCTCAGTTTGGGTTACTCCTGTATGATGGTCCCACAAAGATGAAGTCATCTAAGGATACATAGCTCAAGACATATTCTTGTCATTAAGTGATGTATGAATATATCTTGAATTTCTTTTTCTGTACAAGGTTGAGGCCGGCCAAATAGTTCAGCATATTAAAGTGCCTGCAAGCAGGTGCAGGGGCCTGGGGTTGGATCTGAGGGCCTGCTGTGCCGGCCCCGCCCCTGGGGTGTGGTGAGACAGCGATTGAGAGTAGGCATAGTGGCGCGTGCCTGTAATCCCAGCTCTTGGGAGGCTGTAAACAGGCAGATCACTATGAGCCCGATCTAGTAGTGTACACCTGAACACCCTGTAGACATTTCCCTAAAATACAGAAAAACCAAAACAAAAAACAAGGTTGAACTGAATCAGGGATAGTGGCATACTTGAATTCATGCTGATATTTATTTATTTATTTATTTATTTATTTATTTATTTTTCATGCTGATTTTAGTTTCCTAGCACTATATCTTTAAGTTTATTGTTTATTGTAGATCTTGGGGAGCTTTTCAGTATTGTGTCATTTCCACTCAATTTCTTATGTATTTATTTTTTAGCTATTGAGGATTGAACCTAGCGTCTTTGCACTGACTTACTTCCCTAGACTTGTTATTTTATTTTATTTTATTTTGAGACAGGATCTCATTAAATTGCTAAGTTGCCCAGGTTAGGATCAAATTTGAGCTCTTTCTGCCATGGCCTTCCAGAGTTCTGGGATGACAAGCACATATCACCGTGGGCAGAGCTTTTTTTTACTTACTTACTTTTTTACTTACTTTATAGATCAAGTATGGATGTTATGTTTAGAAAAGACCTTCAACAAAACATGCTGTAGCACTCACATGGAGTTTCTCTGTAACATGTTAATCTATTGAATTACAGCTCACTTTGTTTTTTAAAAGGTGAAGAATCTGCTTGGTCATATCCAGTGTAATCATGACATATCTACTGTTAACACACTGGGTTTAATCTGAGCTTTGTATTTAAGGCTTTTGCATGATTGTTTGTAAAGGGAGATATTCTATAATTTTCTTCTCTTTTTCTCTTTATGTCTGATTTTGGTTTCAAGATTGTAAAAAATTTATAAGAAAAACCAGGGATCATTTCCAATTCTGATATTTTCTGGAAGAGTTAGGACAATGTAGAAATATATCTTTGAATATTTATACATCTTACGTATAAAACCATCTGGACATGTGTTTTTTCTATGACTGAAAAAAATTTTAAATAATTGCTGGTTCAGTTTCTTCATCACTTGCAAGACTCTTCTTGTCTTGAATCAGTTTGGTAAGTTATATTTTTCTAGGAAATGCTTATTCCAGCTAAATGTTCAAATTCTTTAGCACAAAAGTTTGCATACTTTTCGTGATTATTTTAATCTTTGCTCTTCCAACAGTTTTGGTACCCATTTTATTCTTAAATT
>NW_004524636.1:4518381-4519337 GCF_000260255.1 Octodon degus
TGTCTTTGGATAGTGGTTTCCAGGAAGCCTCTTTCATTCTTCTTGTGCAGACTCTTCAGCTTTCCAGTACAGAAACTTCAGTTTTTTGACACAGGCTCACACTGAACCTAGCAGTGAGATTCCAGGCCTTTTTGTATTCATGGATATTTGATACTCCAAAGACTGTCACTGACTCTTTCCCTTCTGATCCTGTAGTGCTACCTTCCTCTAGTGTACCCTAATTAATATAGACTTTGGTATCAGGAGTGGGGGTGTTGATGACACTACCTGACTATATGGTTTAGAAGCCTTTGTTGTTGGTCCGTGGGAAGAATTTGGAATGTTGGAGGTACTGATTGGATAATACCTAGAATGCTTTAAGATGAATTTGACAGGAGATTCTGGTTAGAGCTCAGAAAAGCAGAATGCTGATTAAAGGTGGATAGTAAAGATTAAGGTCAGAAAAATTCATTTGGGAAGAAGAACTCTACTGGCATTTGAACTTGAGACTATGTGTATTACACTATGGCAGAAATTTTGTCTATATTTTGCTTATGTTCTGAGCCTTTGCAAGAGACTGGGATTTAAGGGCAGTGGACCAATTAATATGGTAGAAGGATTTCTGGGAAGCCCCATGTTCATGTGTTGTGTGAGTACTGCAGGGGGCCTTTAGCCAGTTGTACATAGAGAATTAAGAGCAAGCAACACAGTTGAGTGATTTTAAAAGTTTGCAGCATGGACAGAAGGAAAGCACTTGCAAGGTAGTGAGGCAACTGAAAAGATAAAAAAGAAATCAATTACTCTGTATTAGGACAATAGAAAATATTTCTTTTTTTTTTTAGAATATTATGTAGGACTTCAGTGTTTGTACACTTAAGCCTCAGTTTCTTTTTTTTCTTTTTTTCCATAATTTTATTGAGAAACAAATAGCAATGAGACAATTTCAAACCAAATTGGTAAGACAGTTTCAATAATCA
>NW_004524636.1:4519972-4520831 GCF_000260255.1 Octodon degus
ATGCACCTTTCTAGGGCAAATAACCTACAGCAAAGCTACCTCATGAGAAGGGCTATGAGGATTATGGTTCATGGTACCATAGACTCAGGGCCACTAGAGCCACTTGGAATTTCAACCTTACCATGACTTACTCTGGGTGCTGGAAAGGGAGGTACAAGTTTTCATGTCTGCCCTGCTGAGTTTTGGTCCCATTCCTTTCTATTTTCTCCACTGCCCTTTGGAGTGGGAATGTTTAGACCCATGCAATTGCATGTTGGCAGTGTTTAAATTATTTCTGATATTTATAGGGACTCACAGCTAAGAGTTTGCCTTGAGTTTCAAATGAGACTTTGGATTTAGACTTTTCTGCCATGCTGGAACTGTTAAGACTTTGGTGACTTAGAAAGAGATTAAATGTATTTTGTATGAGAGATGTGCATAGACCTTTTTTTGGGGTCAGGAGTAAAATGTTATTGTGCATCTGGATGTTTTTCCAAAGTGTCATGCATTCAGAGGCAGGGTTTGTGCAAGGTGATTGGATTGTGGAGATGCTACAGTTGAGCTGGTGTTAGGAGGCGTGGTCTGAAGAAGAGTTGGGTCACTAGGGCCACAGCCTAGAAGGATATGTCTCCCTCCCTGGCTTTGCCCTTCACTCTCTGACTCCTGAATGCCATGACATGAGCAGTTCCTCCTCCGCTAAACTCCCCTGGTGTGCTACTCCCTGTGGCAGCAGACTATGGAATACGAGTGTGTGCTAAAATGAACTTCTCATCCTTTAAGTTTGGGTGCTGGGTGCTGTGTTCGAATGATGAAAACAATGATTGGAATAGTTTTTAAAGTTAGGAAGAGACCTGGATTTTGAAAAATATTATTTATTTTA
>NW_004524636.1:4522937-4524954 GCF_000260255.1 Octodon degus
CGTTAGAGTTGAACCCTTTGTGTCTCTCTGGCAAGATGTTCTGCTCCTGAATCAGCTGGGTAGGTCTTGCCTCTAGCCTCTTTGCAGGGAGTTCTGCTGAAGGGTTCCTTGCTGGGCCTGCAGCCTGAGTCGAATGAGGATCCACGGCCCAGGTTGTCTCACTCACTCCCTGGGCCTGCAGCCTGTGTCAAATGAGGATCCACGGGCCCGGGTCGTCTCATTCACTTTCCAGGCCTGTGCTCTGGGTCTGTTCAGGTTCCCGCGGCCCCTGGTCATCTCACTCACTTGCCGGGCCTGAGCTCTGGGTCTGTTCAGGATCCCGCAGCCTGGGTCATCTCTTACTAGCTATTTTGAGATGTACAATTAATTATTGTTAATCTATTTTGGTATTCCTGATATTTTATGGGAAATATGTATCACCCAATATTGCTTTTTCTAGGGCAAATAACTTGCCCTCCCTTAACCCTTTTTGTTGGCTGGTTTTTGTGATTTTCTTGTGTCAGTGCTATGACTTTACCAGGTCACCTCCAGTTTTCCTTTTCTGGTCACAGCACTTCTCTCTAAGCAGCCTGTGGACTCTGGGCTGAATCACTAATCCGCTGAGACTCATCACTAACTCAGTTGTGAAAGTCTTGGGTCATGGAGGTTTTCCATAAGTTTTGGGAAAGAATTACTCTTTGCTTTTATGATTGTGAGTGCTAAGGCTATTGTTAGCCTTAGCTGGTGACCAACACTGATGTCATTTGGAAAGAAGCAGCACAGAAGAAAGCAGCATCAAGACAACCCCCTTCCTCAAAATACACGCACATACTCAGGTGCAGACTATGTGCTGACGACAGTATTTGATGCTTCCAAAGAAGCTGTTGCCAATAATATATTCTTCAGTTATATAACTGGTACACTTTCCTTGCCTTAAGGTAGTTTCAAATAGATTTTTACCACTTGCCACTAAAATAACCCTCTTAACTTCTAAACGTGTAATCTATTGTGAACATTATTATTATGCTTAAGATTAGAGAATAATTAAAGACAAATCACCTGGAACTAAAGTTTTTCTTAGGCTGTACAGCATAGAAAGATCATGAATAAAATAGACTGTATCCCTTGGCACACAGAGCAGGAGTGCAGTGACTCAAATTTTATTCTGCATAAGAATTTTCAGATGAGCTTGTTAAGTATATAGATTCCTACACTTCATGCATAAAGGCGCTCTTTCAGTAGATTGGCCCAGAGCCCAGAGCTGTGCATTAAAAACATTATTTCAAGGGCAGGCAAAATAATCTATGATAGAAAAAAAAATTGAGAACAATGGGTGCCTGTGAGATGGGGTGGGGATTTACTGAGAAGGGGATGAAGGATATTTTGAAGGGTGGCAATGTTCGCTACTATGTTTTGATAAAAGTTTGGGCTGTGCTAGTATACATGGTTGGTGAAATCCATTGACTGACACACTTAAAATCTGCACATTCAGTTGTGTTAAACTTTGCTTAAAGGAAATAACTGGAAATAAATGCTAAGCTCCAACTAATGGGCAACAAGCACTGGTGCCTTCAATTTATTTTGAAATGCATGAGAAATAAGATAGGCTTATGGTAGATAAAGGGATGGATGGGGGGGTTCTGTATGATGGAACAAGTATAGTTAAATATCAGTTGTAGGGTGTGGGGGCAGATACATAAACGTTTGTCACATTCTTTCAAATTTTCTGAACATTTGACATTTTTCATAGCAACATGTCGGGGAAATAGAGTCTGTCTGGCAATTTCAGTAAGTATAAAGATGGAAACTTCTCAGTGTACTGAACAGTGGTGCTATTCTCCTATACTCTTGTTTTGAAATTTTATACCATTGTTTTTATTGTTTATTTTTCTTTTCTTTAAAAAAATGGCAACTTGGGAGCTAGTGGACATAGATATCAACTCCAGTTTGCCACTGACTAGTTGTGGGATGTGCAAGTTGTCTCTTGTTTTTGCCCTCCTGTTTCCTCAATTTTAGGAAGATTTTTTTTTTTTTTTTT
>NW_004524636.1:4525209-4534281 GCF_000260255.1 Octodon degus
AAAAAAATCAGCAAGGTGGCTGCCCAGCAGTGACCGCAGTGTGGGAGTCACTCTAGACCAGTGCTGACGCCCGAGTCCTGAGAGGCTGAAGGTGAATCTAGCAAGTGCATCCCTAGGGGGCACTAAGAGTAATATTCCTTTGTTGTGCCAAGGCTAAATTTTTTTGTTATGCAATTTCACTTGTAAAACTTAGCAAGTAATGTGACATCCCTTTTCTGGTTTATTTCCTTTCCTGGCAAGTTTTTTTTGGGAGGTGCCCCACCTGTTCAGTGGTCTCTTGCTTCTCACAGAGATTATGTTCCACACCCCCCTCGATAAGTGAAAACCAGCGGAGTAGCGATGTTATATTTATTTTACTATTTATATATGTTCTAAGGATTTATAAACCTTTCCTATGCTCTTATAAGCCTTTCCCACACTATTAAAAACACTCCTAGTGTTCTTTCTTTCTTTTTTTTTTTTTTAATTTATGTGGTCCAGAGTCTCACTATGGAGCTTGGACTCATAGCGATCCTCCTGCTTTCAGCCTCCCCAGTGCTGGGATTACAGGGCTGCACCATCACACCTGGTCCTGGTGGCCTGCTCAGCACACCTGGGGGTGCAGGTGGGGCTGCACGTGGTGCAGGGGAACGAATCCTCGTCCCTGCACTTGCTTAAGCAGGCTCACAGTCTGCTGAGCGATCTTGCCGGACCTGATAACTCTTCTAATGTTTTTAACCATTTTCTAAACTCATAAACCTACATAATTTTAACACCATTGATATACTGTACAGTACTGTGAAACCCCATGATATAGCAAAAAATCCATGATAAATAATTTATATTTTTGCTTTTTGAAAACCCGTGAACCAGGGAGTCTGTGAAAGTCAGACTGTGAAATAGCGAGGGACTACTGCACTGTGTAACCAACCTCATTTTGAGGATCAGTTTTCACTTTTTTGTCCTTTGCTCTTTTGGTGCTACCAGTGTGATTTATTATCCCCAAGTTATCAGTCCCTGCATATGCTGCATCATGTTTAATTTACATTTACCTAAATGTGATTTAAGCCAGGATCTTCCTGAGTCACACTGCTATCTCCTCATTGTGTTTCAGATCTAGCGCGCCCCTCAGAAGACATGCATGTATTTGCAGCTGAGATCTAGTGGGGCTGGGCAGGTGAGCGGGGACACGAACTAGAAGGGTGTACGCTTGCCCTTCCCGCTTGCTCAGCTTCTCCTCCTCCTCCTTCTCCTTCTCCTTCTTCTTCTTTGGAACCAGAGATTGAACTCAGGCCCTTGAGCTTACCAGGCAAGCCCTTATTCTACTGAGCCATCTCCCCGACCCTTTCCCTATGTTCTTAAGCATATACATTGTGAGTTCAGACCCATTGTCAAAGAATAAAACAATATAACAGGTATGTAAAGATAAAGCCTGGAGGGGCATGGATATAGCAAACCACACCTACAAGTAGGACTAGACACACAATTTACTGGATTTTCTCTCTTTTTTATTCTCTTCTATGAATTTGTTCTTTTCTATGTGAAATACATTTTGGTTGTACATAAGTGATAGAAAAGCAAGTGAAGTGACTCTTCTATATCGGAGGTTATATTTTCCCCCAAGCCAGAGGAATGGTTATTTGCCTATATTAATGGAAGAGAACCACTGGTTTTTATTTTTACAGTTTCTATTTAAAAGTTATTTGAGTTTATATGAGGCAGAATTAAACCTGATGTTTCCAATGATGGACTTTTTAAATGTGGTTTTTCTTATATGTACTAGGGGCCCAATTTTTCCACTAGTACAGGACAATAGAATTATGTAAGTGCTAATAGGCATTTATAGAGATGTGCATGCATTTGTCTAGTTTGCTCTTTTTTATTGGACACAGTTGCAATGTGAAGAGAAACAAATATATAGACTTTTGGGTCAGACAGTTAACGAGGGAGCAGCATAGATCAGTTTTTCTTTAAAAACTCAGACTGTCTTTTCTATTTTCCAAGTGTGTTATTAATTCTCCTGGCATGTTACACAGAAAAATGGAAGTATTTATGAATGTGACTACTTCTTTTAACAAATTCCAATCACTGCTTCCTAAACCTCGTGTTTTCATATCAATTACATACTGTAAGCAATGAAACCGATGAAAGAGAACAGCAGAGTCCAACTTGAGATATTCAAGTTCAATGAAGACTTCTGACTGCCAAAAGTAAAATGTGGATATAATTTTATAACACCATTTTATAATTAAAGGCATAAGTGAGGTTTCCTGCTATTGTTTAAAAATATGTCATGATAAATTTAAATCAAAGATGCAGGCAAAGAAAGGTTTGCAAAGTACCAGATGAAGGCAACTAAGATGGCACAGGAGTAAGGCCCAGTGCAGGAGAGAAACACATGCAAACAATTTTAGTGAAATAATTACATTTATTGTAGATGGAGCTCTGTTTGAGAAACTATAACCACTTAGAAATGGTTTTCATTCATGTCAGATTGAGGTTAACTTGTTGGTACTGGTTGACTATAGAAAGATGTTTTACTAGTAGGGGAACTTAATACATTGATTAGGTGATAAGACCAGATCTTCTGGCCAAACACCCAACAAACAAAATCCTCCAAAACTGAAGAATTTGACCTCAGGATGTGGACATTCACAGTAATTAGTGTTGCCAGAATTAACAAATAAAAATACAGGCCACCCCATTAAATTTGCATTTCTGATTAACGAACAAATATATTTTCAGTGTAAATATGTGCCATGCAGTATTTGGGACATACTTATGCTGAAAATGACTTGTTGTTTATCTAAAATTCAACCTTAACTAGGTGTTCTGTGGTTTGTCTGGCAAGTAAAACTTCAGTGTGCATTTTGGCAATAGAGTTTGTACTTTCAAGCTAAGTATTTGAAGAAGAGTAAATTAAAGTGACTAGAGCAGTGAATAAGATAAATTCAGTTTTGAACTGTCAGCTCAGTAAATTTCTACTGTTGATAGTTACATCAACGAATGATGATTTTTCTTATGTGATGAAGAAGCTTTTTTGCTTTTCTACTTGCGTTGATAGCACAAACAACTCCTCTCCCAAGGAGAGATGCCGGTTCATGTTCATGCATAGAGTCAATCATTGAGATATTTCTGGCTTTAGGGAGTTGTGTTCATCCATTGTGAAAGCTATTCCCATGGTATCAAGTCATCCACCTCATCTCTAATAGAAGCATGTGTTCCATATGGGAGTTGAAAGGACATTAATCAGAGTCTCCCCTCCAAGCAGGCCAAGAGAATGCAAAGTCTATGGTTACATCTTGGATATCAAGACACAGGGAAATGGATAGTGATGTTCTAAGCATATCATTTGTAAAACTTATGTTTGTAACAATTGCTGTGAGGTGTGTTGGGGATGGGGAGGCAGTGTACCATGGAGTGGTGTCTACTCCATAGAACTGTGTCTGGAAAGGGTGTTAGGTTCGTATCTGCTTTCCTTAACAGACCAAGTTCCCCTAGAATCCAGGAGAAGAAGGAAGGTACCCAAGCTCATGGCAGGTTGACTATCCTTTAGAGTAGAGTAAATGTCTATAACAAGGTAATGATGAGTGGTTTTCAGTCTCAGCTACACATAGGCACCACCTCAGAACCTTTAATGCCAACAGCATCCCACCCATACATCAGACCAGTTAAATTATAATCTCTAGGTCTGTGACCCAGCACCTGTCCTTATCAAATCTCCTCAAGGGGTGCCAATGTGCAGTCAAGCTTGAGATCCACTGGATCATCAAAGGAAATTCTTGGTATAGGTGGGAGAACACCTACTGATTTCTAGTCATTCAGAACATTTGATGTATTTTTTCCATAATTTTATTGAGAAACAAATAACAATGAGACAGTTTCAAACCAAATTGGTAGGACAGTTTCAATAAATAACACATTGCATACATTCTTCCTAGTGGTTATTTGCTGTACAAGATGCGGACATGATATCCTATTTACAAACACTATTAGAACAAATCCCTCTATTCATTAAGAGAATGTAACTATATATCTATCCTAACCACTTTGAATACACAGATACAAAACGGACATTCATCTGTATCCCCTTTTTTGTTAAGTTCCGTTATTTGAATATTATAGGTGTGTTAACTCAGCAAAATATTCTAAGAGTCCAGTAGTCCATAATAGTATTGGGTCTTCCGCTTGACTGATAATGTCAGAAACTATTGACCTGAGTCCCCTACAGCTCAACACCAATGATGTTATATTTGGTGATTGCTTTGTCTACACATTTTCATAGTTCATTACAATCACTGTCACATCCTTATGGTCATCATCTCCTACAGTCTTGGGAAAATGATGATTAAAAAAATAAGCAACTTGTAATAAGATGTCCAAATGTAGACTAGATGAAATGCACCAGGTGCTGGGTTAATGGTCAGAGAGATTCCCTTTGAAGAGGACTTTTAAGTAAAACTGTAAAGTAGTGGCTCTCAGACTGTGGCTCTAAGACCATCAGCTTCAAGCCAGGCAGCACTTCTGAATCAGAAACTCTGAAGGTGGAGTCTGGCAATCTTTTTTTTTTTTCCCCTCTGTTTGGTACTGGGGACTGAACCTAGGGCCTTTTGCACTGAGCTATATCCCCAGCCTTATTTATTTGTCTGTTTATTTATTTAGTTATTTATGACATAAGGCCTCACTGAGTTGCTAAATTGCTGGGGTGGGACTTAAACTTGTGATCTTGCCTCAGACTCCCAGAGTGCTGGGATTACAGGTGTCCAGCACCACCATGCCCAGCAGCAGTCTCTTTATAACAAGTTTTCTAAGTGCTTTTTGTGCAGAACAAGGTTGAGAGCATAATATTTCTCCAGATATCCATTTTATAGTACCCCTTAGGAGCTGATATATTTCCCTCACTTAGTATATACTTTCAATTTAAAAAAAATAAAATACTGAAGGACTGATTTAATCAGAATAAAATTGAAAGAGTTTTAGATTTGTTATAAAAATCCAAATTTGGAGAAGGGCAAACTTTACAAAGCAGCTGAATAGGGAAGGCAGGTGCAGAGTTGACCTACATTTTAGTTTACGACTAGTACAGAACTGAATGTGGTGGTGTATGCCTGTAGTGGAGGCTGAGACAAGAGGATCACTGTGAGTTCGAGGCCAGCCTAGGTTACATAATAAGCTCAAGGCCAGATGGAACTAACTAATAAGACCCTGTCTCAAAAAATAAAGCAAGAGAAAACAAGATTAGTACAGAGGCATATTTTAAGGTGTCAAGTTGGGTCACTTTTTGTGACTAATTGTCTTTTTTTTGTATTTTATTAAGATAACATGAGAGATGATAGTTTTTTTAATTTAACTGAAAATTTCCTTTTAGTAATCCATTTTTTTTTTCTGAATTGGGGATTGAACTCAGGCCCTTGCACTTTCCAGGGAAGCACTTATTCCACTGAGCCATCTCCCCGGCCCTAATCCATTATTTTTAAAAAGAGAACATGTATTCTTTATGTTTATTAGCTTATTAAAAGCAGATTCTCTGATTCAATTATTATTGTGTGTTTGGTCTATCTGTTTGGATTATAGAGGTATAAAAGACTTTCAATAGAGCTATGATATACCAGTTGTTTTTGATTTTTTCAACATTTTTATTCCACATGTCTTAAAACTATATTTTTACATAACAATTCAAGGCTATTGAATAGTTTCATTAGTTGTTTTTGTCTCTCTTTTGTCTGTTATTTATTTTGCTTGACTTGTCCTTGGTCATCACCCCATATTTCCTTTCAAATATTCAATGTGTCTCTAAAAACCTTCATGCAGGAGCTTGTACTCCTTTGCTTTGTTGGGTTTCAGTCTAGTTTAAAAGTTTGTATGCTTTTAGCACTAGACAGGTTCCCTATGATTTTTGAAATATTAAACATTTCATCTTAATTTTTTTAGTACTTTTTAGTTTCTTTTTTTCATGACTGTTAACAGAACTGTACAATTAAATTTTTCTTGATTTCTGTTCTTTCAAAACCATTGGCTCTTTTCTTAGAAATAACTTATCTGAAATAATGTAGACACTTTTCTGCAAATTCTGTTTTCCTTTTAAGAAATGGAGTCTCTACTTCCTCTTCTTGAATATGGGACATTGAGAATGACTTATTTCTAAGTGTAGAGTGTGGTAGGAGTGATATGAGTGGCTTTGAAGCTAGTTAACTAAAGGCATGATAGCTTCTGCCTTTCTGCCTTCTCTGTCTCTTTGACTCTCTGTCTCTCACTCTCACTCCCTCCACCTGGCTTCCAACCCAACACTGTGGTTTTAGGAACCCCAGGCTGCATGGAAAGGCCATGTCTGAGCATTCCAGACAAGAGCTCCAGCTGAGGTCCTAGAGGAGCTTTGTGTGTTAGTGGAAACATCATGCCTAGGTGCGCCCAGACACCCCCAAACCATGAGAGATGAGAGTTTCTCCTATTGTTTTAAATTATAGCAATAGATTGTAAAATAGAAAAGGATAACTGAAGCCCACATCTTTTTCCATTTTTGATTTGTTAATAAAATAATTTTTAACAGTTTATATTAATACTATAACAAATAGTTATGACTCATAACCTGAGCCAAACAAGACCTTTTGTAAGTTTATATTTAACTTGCTGCCCATTTTAGTTTTCTATTATTACATTTGAGGTTGTTATTATATCTTACATATAATACTACTGTTTCTGCTGAGTCACTTAGTTAACCTGTTAAACTTCTCAACTTAACACAATAACCAACATGCTAAGTGCCGGCCCCACCTCTGGAGCACACTGAGATGGGGATTGAGACTTGGTGTGGTGGGTGCCTGTAGTCCCAGCGCTTGGGTGGCTGAAAACAGGAGGATCACCACGAGTCCGATCTGTGTAGTGAGACCTGGTAGACCCTGTACTAATTAAATTATAAAAAATCCTAGAGTGATAGGGTGTGTCCTTTATACCCCAGTATGTAAAGCTGCTGAGTTACTTAGTTAAACTTTTAGACTCCTCAAATTAACACAATGGATCAACTATAACAAGTACTATTTTAGAAACATTTTAATAATTACTGTGAGTACCCTGTACATTCAGTCATGAGTTTTGTAGGTTTTTTTTTGTGTATAGGTTTCCTTCTATTCCAACTGTTCCCTGTGTTTCTTTCTTAGACCTATTTTTAATTTTGTTGAGCTATATCGTTGCATCATTTTTCAAAACTGTATGTGAATATCAAGCAGATGCTTTACCTACTTAAAACTTTCATTTGGTCTATTACTTAGTTCTTATGTTCAGTATTTTATTTTGAAAGTCATGTTTTAATGTTCAAAACTTTGAATAGAAGGACCTTACCCTTACCTCTGTCTGATAAAAATCTTTATGACAGGCCTACTGCCAAAATCATATTAAATGTGGAAAAATTGAAAGCATTCCCTTTAGAATCAGCAACAAGAGAAGGATGTCTATTATCACCACTCCTGTTCAATTCAGTGCTTGAAACATTAGCCAGGGCAAATAGACAAGAGTAAGAAGGAAGAGTGATATGTATAGGAAAAGAAGTTAAATTACTGTTATTTTCATGTGACATAATTCTGTACATAGAAGATCCACAAATACCATCCACAATAATAATGACAAAATCACATACATAGGAATTAACCTAACCAAGAAGTCTAACCTACAATGAAAACTACAGTACCATGAAAAAAGAGATTGAAGAGCACATCAAAAAACTGGAAGGCTATCCCCTGTTCCTGGATAGAGAACCAGCATTTCAAATAGCCATACTTTAGAAGTGATGCACAGACTTAGTGCAATTATAATCAAAATGCCTATAGAATTCCTCACAAAATTACATAAAACAATCCTAAAATTTATATGGAACCAGAACAGCCCCAGAATAGCAGAAGCAAACCTAGGCAACAAGAACAAAGCAGGAGACATCACAATCCTGGACTTCAAGCTATACTACAAAGCTACAGCAATTAAAACAGCATGGTACTGACATAAAAAGAGATCAGTCTCAGTAGAACAGAATATGGGATGCTAAAACAACTGAAAGCATACTCAGCTAACTGATCTTTGACAAAGGGGCCAAAAACATAACTTGAATGAAAGATAGCTTCTTCAGTAAGCAGAGCTGGGACAACCAGCTATGCTCATGTGGAGGACAGAACATAGACTCATATCTCTCACCATACCCTATATTAAAATAAAAATAAATTAATGATCAGAGACATCTAACCTAGAGGCCGGGGAGACAGCTCAGTAGAATAAACACTTGTCTGGCAAGTGCAAGGTCCTGAGTTCAATCCCCAGTACCAGAAAAAAAGGGGGGGGGATGGGCCAGAGAGATGGCTCAGTAGAATAAGTGCTTGCCTGGCAAGCGCAAGGGTCTGAGTACAATCCCTGGTTCCGGAAAAAAAAAAAAAAAAGAAGAAACATTTAACCTGCTGGAAGATAAAATAGGTAAAACTACTGAAGACAGATGCATAGCCAAAAACTCTGTGAACAGAACCCCAACTGCACAAGAAATAGCATCAAGCATTAACAAATGGGATCATATCAAATTTCTTTCACAGCAAAGGAAACAACTGACAGAGTGAAGAGACAACCTAAAGAATGGAAAAAATTGATTTGCCACTTGTTCTTTGGACAGAGGACTAATATTTAGGATTTATAAAGAAGTAAAAAAATTTA
This sequence comes from Octodon degus, assembly GCF_000260255.1. Taxonomy (NCBI): domain Eukaryota; kingdom Metazoa; phylum Chordata; class Mammalia; order Rodentia; family Octodontidae; genus Octodon; species Octodon degus. The sequence continues at coordinate 4,533,871 of NW_004524636.1, forward strand.
GCCCCTCCAACATAAGACACAATCAAAAATGAGCAATTTAAAAGAAAAGATACTTCTCAGAAGAAGAAATACAAATAGCCAGTAAATATGTGAAAAAATATTCAACATTTCTGGCCATTGGAGAAATGTAAATTAACATGACACTGAGTCTCTACCTTACTCCATAATCAAGAAATTAAATAATACCCAGTCCTAGCCCAGGAATTTCTGCTGAGTTCCAGGAACGCCCAGACCCAGGCCTAGCCCTGGTCCGCAGTGGGAAGAAGCTGAGCACAGCAGCCAGACCTAAGCCAGACGCAGCTGGATAAGTCCAAACTCTGTAGGGCTCCACCTGAACTTCAGTACGTGCGAAGGTTATAACTACAGCAAAGATCTACAACAAAGGTCAGAAGACAGTGCTACACAAAATGA
>NW_004524636.1:4534381-4536248 GCF_000260255.1 Octodon degus
GTACAAGGTCTACAGGGTCTACAGGCTCATTCTATTTGCCAGTATGTTATTGAGGATTTTTACATCTATGCTCATTAGGGAGATTGGCCTGTAGATTTCTTTCTTGGTTGGATCTATCTCTGGTTTAGGTATCAGGGTAATTCTTGCTTTCAGAAATCAATTTGGGAGGATCAATCTCCCATTGATTTGGCAAGGCTTGAGGTTTTCTTTGTTGGTAGATTTTTACATCTTTAATTTCAATGATTGGTATGAGTTTACTTAGGATACTTAGATCTTTTGAATCAGCTTTGATAATTCATGTGTATCTAGGACTCTGTCCATTTCTTCTGTGTTTTCCATCTTATTAGAATGTAAATTCTCTGCTAGCCCTACCCCCAGGCACACTGAGATGGTGAAAGAAACTGGGTGTGGTGGTGTGCACCTGTAATTTCAGTACTTGGGAGGCCAAAAACAGGAGAATCACTATGTGTCCAATCTTTGTAGTGAGACCCTGTAGACCCTGTACTAGATACAAAAAACAAAAAGAAAAACAAACTACAAACAGAAAATAAAGCAATACAAGTTATTGAAGTAGGTATAGGTAATCTATATTTTTGCAGGACTATACCCTTCATTCCTAATTGCATGGATTTGGGTCTTTTCTTTCCTTTTTTGATGGCTAAGGGTCTCACTACACAGATTGGACTCAAAGTAATTCTCTTGTTTTCAGCCTCCCAAGCACTGGGATTCCTTTTTTTTTCTTTCCTTTTTTGGATTGATCTGCCTATTTGTGACACTGGGATATTGAAGTTCTCCATTACAATTGCTTTAGTCTTAATGTTATTATTATATCCTTATTTTGGTCAATTTTATTTAACCATTCAAAGAACTAACTCTTTGATTAATTGATTCTTTGTATTTTTTCCTTACTCTACATTGAATTAATTTCTGCTATAATCTTTATAATTTCATCCCTTGTTCAAGCTTTGGATTGATCTGTCTGTCTTTTTCTAAAAGCTTGAAGTTCAACATTAAGTTGTTTATTTGAGCTTGCCCTGTTTTCCTGATATGGGTATTCACTGCTATAAATTTTTCTTGTAGGCTTGCTTTCATTGTGCCACTTAAGTTCTCATATGTTGTTTTGACTTTATCATTTAATTGTAGAAACTGTTTAATTTCCTCTTTAATTTTATTTGTGACCCATTGCTCATTCAGAAAGGTGTTATTTAGTTTCCATGTGCGTATGAAGTTCTTATAGCTTCTTTTGCCATTAATTTCAAATTTCATTGCACTATTGTCTGATAATTTGCATTGAGTAATTTAATTCCTTTGAGTTTTCTTAAGTTTGTTCTATGAGTATGTTCTATTTTGGAGAATGCCCATGGGCAACTGAGAAGAGTGTGTATTCCAATGTTGTAGAGTAGAACAGTGCAGGAGTCTACCAAGTCCATTTATTCAAGCTTGGTTGAGTTCTAATATTTCATTATTGATTCTATGTCTAGTTGATCTGCCTATTTGTGACAGTGGGATATTGAAGTTCTCCATTACAATTGCATTAGTGTTAATGTTATTATTATATCCAATGATGTTTGTTTTATATAGTTGGATACACTGGTGTGTTATCTCTTCCTCTTGGATCATTCCCTTTACAAGGATGTAGTGACCTTCTTTGTCTCTCTTACTCAGTCTTGAAAATCTATTTTGCCTGCAAATGGAATAACTATCCATTTTTTTCTGAGTTTCTGTCATATGGAATATTGTTTTCCATCCTTTGCCTTTTAGTCTATGAATTTATTTTTGAATTAAATGTTTCTTTATTACTTTTGAAGTTTTTAAAATATATTTAGTACAGGGTCTCACTACACAGATTGGACTCAGAGTAATTCTC
>NW_004524636.1:4536348-4547561 GCF_000260255.1 Octodon degus
CCGATGAAGAATTTTATTTTTATCAAAAAAAAAGAAATTAAATAATAACAGAGGATCGAAAAATCTGCAGGGCAAAAGGGACTCATTTATAGCATTGGTGGGAATATAAAACTATATTACTAGAGAATGTAAATTACAATACTAGAGAAATCAGTATAATGAGTTCTTAAAAAAGCTAAAATAGACATTTCATCTGACAAACTATTCTCCTTCTGGGTATCTCCCCAAAAGTGTTGAAACCATCATATTACAATGATACCTACATGCTCATGGTTGTAGCAGTGCAGCTCATAATAGCTAAATCTCGGAAGCAGCCTCTTCATCCATCAACAGATGAATAGGTAAAGGAAATGTGTTTCCACAAAGGAGTACTACTCCATCATAAAGAAGGGCATATGAGTCATCTGTAGAAAAATAGATGCAACTTAAGACCATGATAATATGTACAGTAAACCACACACACAAGCTTGAGTATATTTCATGGTTTCTCTTATGTGCAAAACCTGATATGTAAGTAAAGTGCTAACTAAAAGGCAGACAAAAGGAAAAGAGAAGAGATAAAATATTATTTTTGAGGGCTGGCCAGATAGCTCAGGGGACTAAAGCACCTGCTTAGGCAGAGTGCAATAGCTGGGGTTCGATCCCCCTGGCCTGCTGTGCCAACCCTGCCCCCCGGGTACGCTGAGGAATTGATTGAGACTGGGCATGGTGGTGCACACCTGTAATCCCAGCACTTGTAATCCTGAAAGCAGGAGGATCACTATGAGTCCGAGCTGCTAGTGAGACCCTGTAGATCCTGTCCTAAATACATAAATTTTTTTTGGAAATTATCCATAATTTTATTTCATCATAACAATTTCAAATCATAGAAAAATGTATTGAAAGTATGTTTTTAAAAATGTGTTTTAAGGCCAGGGATTTAGCTCAATGGCGCAGTGCCTGCCTGGCAAGCATGAGGTCCCAAGTTTGATTTACGCTACCCCTCCCCCTCAAAAAAAAGTATTTCAGCTACATAATGGTCTGTTTGCTCATTTTTGCAAGTAGCTCCAAGCTCAGTGGCTTCAAACAATATTTGTTTATTGTAGCTTGTGACTTCATGAGTTGGGAGTAAGCAGGTCAGTTCTTCTGTTGGCTTTTCTTAAGCTCTGGACTTGCCTGTCCACAGTAACATTTTTCATTTTATACTCTTCCAGAATTGTACTGCATTCTAATCAAATGATAAACTGGGAAGAACCTTGTGAATGGTTCCTGCTAATGCAGTATGGCAGGAGAGATGCTAGCGGATGACTTTGGGGCCAGTTTGTTAAAGACGTTGGTTTTCCTTGGTTCCCCTGTGGTCCATTCACACTTGCAATCCAGGCATCATGCCCTGAAGATGCCAAGGCCATGGGAAGTTTTAGCTGTGGCAGAGATGCTAGCTCATAGCCAGCACTATTTGCCAACTATATAACTGAGTTCCCTTGTGTGTGAGTCTTCCAGCCAAGGCTAGTCCAATTTTCTTCACGTGAAGCATGCGATGGAGATCCCAACGTCTGCCTAAGTTCTTGCCGCGTGAGCAAAACAAATGCTATTGTTTTGAGACACCGAGTTTGGGAGTAGTTTATTGCGCAACAGTGGAGTAGTTAGAATAGGCTGCCTTAAGCCATTGCAGTCAGATGGTAGCATGGGGTGGATAAGCAGGCGCTGGTACTCTGCCATGCGGCCTGTCTAGATTAGGAGCTTGCAGCCCCTATGGGGTAGTTCAGGGCTCCAAAAGGGAGGAAGCAAGAACTTTTAGGCCTTTCTAATGCCTGAGTTCATGTATCTCAGAGAGTAACTTCATCCGCATTCTGTTGGGTAAAGGAGTCACAGCCTGCATTCAAAGCCAGGGCATCAGTGATGACGGGATGGGGAAAGGCGTGTGCGTGGCTGATGGTGACTGTCTTTGGAACACAGCCACCATCCCATCCCTCACTAAAATACAAGGTCCACAGGGTTTTTAATGTCTCCTGCCCATCTGTGGACCTCAAGGTCTTTTGCTGTATCTGATACATCCTTTCTGTGAAAATACTACAAAAATGAATGAATCATGTAAAGTGGAAGTGTGCAAGTCTTTTGTGTGAGCCTGTTTTCTTTGATCAGAACCCTGTCTGTTTTTCTCCTAAACTGGTTAAGTCCTGTCTCTCCTACAAACTCAGTTTAAGTGTTATTTCCTTCACGGCCCCAGGCAGAGTGAGTTAATCCCTCCACTTGTCTCTCTTAGAATTTTACTCAGGTTTCCTTTTATTGGGCATTTCTAGGTTTCCTTTTGGGAGGACCTCAAAGGGCACAAATCCTGTCTCAGTCATATCTTTGAATGGCTTCCAGGGTCTGGCAGGTAGAAGGCACGGAAGTAGAGCTGTGGCTCGGGAGAGCTGAGCCCTCCAAATGGGATCAGTTACTTCTAATTCTAGGCTGTACAGTGCAATAGGGAAATAAAAATTTTGAAGTATATTTTAGGAAGAGTTTATGGCCAAATGCTTGGGAGATGTAGTCTAGAAAAGGGAAAATTGTTTTGACCTTTTGGAAAAGAAAAAGATAATTAAAATGTTAAAAATAATTTTATGAGTTTGCAACAACAGAAATACTTAACCCTCCATGAACTTCATCTGAGATGAAGATTATAATAGTCTCCTTGTCATCATTTAATGTTGATGTAGAGTCCATAAAATAAAATATCCATGGTGCTGAAATCAATGTCTAGAACATAGTACATGTTCAACAAATGGTAGCTTATTATAATAGTAAGTAATAAAACACATCTAGCAATATCTGCTATTTATTCCTGTCTTGTGCCAGGTACTATACCAGGGATATTTGGGATGACAAATGATAGTTTTTTTTTGGTGGAACAGGGGATTGAACTCAGGCCCTTGCGCTTGCCAGGGAAGCGCTTATTCTACTGAGCCATCTTCCCGGCCCCAAATGATAATTTTTAAATTAAAATATGAAACAAGAAAGGCAGAGCAGTGCTTCCTGAGCCATCGCTAAGGCTATCCTACTTCTGGGCGTGCGTTTGCCGTTGGCTGTCAGCGGAGCTTCCCAGCATTAGGCTCCTCTCTCGGGCAGCACAAAGCACAGCTGAGCCTGAGTCCTGCCCGCTCTGCCTTTTGGTGAATGGATGGGACACCAGGTGCACACTCAGCTGTTGCTCAGAGCAGGGATGTTCACACCTGCCAAGAAGTCTCTCCACTTCAGGTTTCTCTTTCTTGGGCTTTTGAAGCTTGTTTTATGTAGCAATTCCTTTCCATCCATTTATAGATATAAAAGTGAGAGTCTTATATCAAAATTGGCTTTTTGAATAAACAAAAAGGTGCTAGAGAGATGTTGATGAATGATTAGGTGGTCACGTTGCACACACACTCTGCAGCTAACCCGCCTGGATTCTTGGACACTCTGTCAACTGAAATGGCTTAGGTGGCTGGCTCAAGGGCAGAGTACCCCAGCAGAGCCCTGGCCCCTGAACCTGCTTGCAGGCACTTTAATCCAATGAGCTATTTGGCTGACCTGACTTATTATTTTTCATTAATTTGTTTAAAAAATAAATTCTACTTTCACCTTTGTTCATTGACAGCCGTCCAATGGCCACTTCCTTATAGAAGGGCTTATGATGTGGCATGTGTATAATTAACTACGTGTTTCTGAGTCATCCTTTGACACACGACCTCATGGAGATTTACTGTCACTGTGTGGCCAGTCTCTTAAAACATCAGTGAATGTTCTAGTTTGATTTCTTTTCTGCTTAAAAGCTTTTTTTTTTTTTTTTTACCACAGGTTATAATAAAAAAAATGAAGGCAGACGCCTTGCTGAAATAAGATGTTTCATTACACCTGTGAGCATGAGACCCTGATCGATCCAGATACCACAGCTTATAAAAAAATATCTGGAGTGGGGGCTTGCCAGTTAGCTCAGTTGCTTGAAGTGCCTGCTTGGGCAAACTCAGTCAGGTGCAGGGGACCGCAGTTCGATCCCCAGCTCCACACGCTGTACCAGACCCGCTATTAAGGCAGCCTGAGCTAGGAAAAAAAAAATCTGAAGATATACAAATTGCAAATACAGTTAAATGTTTTAATCAGTATTGCCCAGTATTGTCCAGTTGAGATCCAGTCCTAGCCCCGGCCCCGGTGAGTGTGTGGGAGAGCTTCCTGCTACCCTGCGCCGGCGGGACCTGCCGGCCCAAGCCCAGGCACAGCGTGGGTAAGACCCTTTTCCATCCCCTTGGGGTGCCCCGCCACTCCACAGCACCCCCCACCCCTCCCGCCGAGTGAGAATTTCTGCAGCGTTCTGGGGACCCCCAGATCCAGTCCTAGCCCAGGCCCCAGTGAGTGTGTGGGAGAACTTCCTGCTACCCTGCGCCGGCGGGACCTGCCGGTCCAAACCCAGGCACAGCGTGGGTGAGACCCTCTTTCGCCCCCTGGGGACCCCCACACCACTCTGCAGTACCTCCCCACCCTGCCAGTCCAGTGAGAATTTCTGCCGCGTTCTGGGTACCCCCAGATCCAGCCCTAGCCCAGGCCTGGTGAGTGTGTGGGAGAGCTTCCTCTACCCCCTACTCCATCTTGTCCCCTCCAGACTCAGCTCAGACCTGGACTACAGGCCTGGCGTGAAACCCTGCAGTTGCAATCCCTGAAGAGAGAGTAGGAAACAAAGCCACCCACCTAGTCCAGGAGCAGAACATCTTGCCAGAGGGGCACAACAGGTTCATTCCCAAGGGCAGCAGCAGGAAGGAGCTGAGCACAGCAGCCAGACCCAAGCCAGGCACAGCTGGATAAATCCAAACTTTGTAGATCTGCACCTGCATTTCAGTAGGTGCTAAGGTTATAACTGCACCAAAGCTCTACAACAAAGGTCAGAAGACAGTGCTACACAGTATTATCCAGTTAATATTAATCATAAGTGATGGAAAGTGAATTGTTTTCTGAGATCTTTAAGGAATTTGAAATCTCAGAAATTCTTGGTTGGGGAGCGACTTTCATTTCCCTGGGACACTTGACAATGTCTGGAGGTATGTTTGGCTGTCATAATGGGAGGTGAAGGACAGTGCCATACTGCTGTCATCTACTGGGAAGGGGCCAGGGCCCTGCGAAACCTCGTGCACTGTGCAGCTCCTTGTAATAAAGAATAAAGTGCCCCCAAGAGTCAAGCTTTATACACCTTGTTCTGGGCTACTGGTCCTATTGAAAGTCAAACCAGAAAGTTCTTTAGATTCCTCTTGATTTATAGCGGGGCAATATCCCAGTAAGCCTATCACACATTGAGAGAATTCTATTTAAAACCCTGACCTGAGGGGCATCATTGTGTTGTGAGCCTACCTTAAACATGCTCGTAACACCTTAGCCTCCAGTTGTACAAAGTCAGGTACCATGAAGTCTGTCATATAGCTCATGTAATTTATTGAACATGTACTGAATGAAAAGTTAGAATGATTGTATTGGTACACTTTGTATCACCATAAGTCTAACCATTCTGTGTTGGGAACGGCCCATAAATTGGTTTAAACATACTTGTGATTCTCCTATCCTCATCATTCATTCATTCATTCATTCATTCATTCATTCATTCATTCATTCTTTTTGTTTTTTTTGTTTTTTTGTTTGTATTTTAGGACAGGGTCTACAGAGTCTACAGAGTTTCACTGTGTAGATCAGACTCATAGTGATCCTCCTGTTTACAGCCTCCCAAGTGCTGGGATTACAGGCACACTACCACGCCCAATCTCCCTCACCTTTTTTCTTCCTCTTCTCTAAGATAAATGTCGAACAAAAGGCCTGAGCTAAACTATCACTCAAATATTTCTTTCTTGAATAAAGCCATGACTGGCAATTAACATGTGCTGAATGAAGTGGCCAAATTTATCAGCTACTTGTAGTTTTGACACTACTTAATCGTGAGTATCTTTCCACATTTTCTTGCCTTAGGTTTTGACAGTTTTGCTCTTTCTTTACTGGGTCATAAATCCCTATTTACCAAGGAGATAAATTCTACAGAGATGTGGAAAGATAGTTGTCAAGCTCCAGGCAGCAAGGAAGTAATTAATGTTCTCTGCTTGGGTACTGAGATTTTTGAGCTTCCTGACTCACTTGATTTGTAAGGGATTATGTGTTCACTGGTAACATTTATGGGTTTATGTACTAATCTATACCATCTTCTAGTAAGGGCTCATCTATTAACCTTTGTAGCTACAAGCATTTATTGATTACCTATTGTATACCACAGAGTAATTATTTTCCCAGACTTTGGTGAGACCAAGAGACTTTGTATCACCAGTGAGTGAGTGAGCTGTTCTGGAAGTGTTGGCTTATTCGTAACCAGAGAGTTCCATCTCTTTTGTGGTCTTGGCTAGATTTTATGAAGTGTAGCTTCTTGTTTATTTATAATGGACTTTGAGATCGTTGGACAAGATGTATTACATATGTGTGAAAGATTAGAAGGCAGTTTTTAATAACAACAGGAATAATGCTTCTTTGTGCTGCTAAACTGTAGATCTTTTCTTCTAAAGATTTAAAGCCCATTACAGACATAATGTGATTGTTGCTCTATTGCCTCAATGTTTTTCCTTCTGTCCTCGTCCAGGCAGATTTTTTCTTTATTAAAGATGGCATGAATGCTTTCTCATGTTATGACCTCTTTGATAAATAGCTCAAGATGCTATAAAAGCAAAGCAAGAGATGTCTCAAATAATTAGTGATGGAATGCTTGTTGATGCTCGGGTGTTAATGTTGCCAGAAAGCTCAGATATTTGTGGGTTGCTCAGTACATTTTTGTACCAGTGTGTGTGAGGCTGAGTTTCAGCCATATGCCTACAACAGCATCAGGAAGCAGTTTGTCATGCAACTTCCTTGGGTGATCTTTTATGACCAAAAGGAAAAAAGAGTTACATTTCTGTCTGTGAAATTGAGCCCGAGTTTTGGGTAGTTTAGCAGTAATCAGTTGATGCTGCAGTCACAGCTGCATGGGATGGTTTGTGTTATAAACCAGCAGCAACTGCTGGTCTAAATATGGAAATGAACTACTTTAGGTTCAGGCACATTCAAATCGGTGGGTAGGAAATGTCTGATTTTTCCTGAGATAAGTTTAAAAGCGTGTGGAGGTTTCTCAAGGGCTGCAAAACCCTTTCTCACTCATGTGTGTTGCTTTTGTGACAGTTTCTTGAGGTGTCTTGGCAGTTTCTTTCTTTAATATGGGAAGATTGGGATCCACAGGAATGAAAAAAAAAAAAAGTCCCCAGAAAATGATCACAGTGTGGTTGATCCAGAGACCAACCTGACAGATCCAAGTATCAAATAATGAGCATCCGACAACCCCTGGCTTCCCTCCCTCCAGGCATAAAATGTCCACGTTCACTCCAATCAGTTCAGAGTTTGAAGGTTTCTTGTGCTATTGACAATTTCAGATCCTGCACTGAAGTTTCATCACTTTATTAATCAGAAGTAGTTACATATGGTACCGCTGTGGTCTTGATGTTTCTATCCTAGGCTGATCACACGGGCAGTATTTGTCAGAGCCTCGGTGGCCACAGGAAGACACTCTGATACATACAAGGCGACACATAGACCTTGGCTGGTAGGGCACAGGGACTTCCTTAATGTGGCCTGATTAGTACATAGTGCATGTTACTTAAAAATGTATGAAGGGGTGAAATTGAGCTGATGTGCCAGGAGTTACATTTTATTGTCTTGCTAGATCATCTGAGCCGATGACCTTGATATCTGTCAGACCATGGTGTGCCCTTTCCTTGTCCTCTCCGCCCACCTTGAAGGTCACTTGTTGCTTGGATGACACCACAAAGACATTCCACCTCAGTCACTCATGTCTTTCTGCCTCATTTCACCATGCTCAGGACTGATCCTAGCTGGTGAGGGATGCAGGTTGGCTGCTTCATGTCTCTGGTCAGATCTGAATTGTTCTCTTTCTAGTATTGAGAGGGACCCAAAAGTTGGATCCCGGGAGCCCCAGAGAGGTGCGCTGCTCACCATACACACTTTCCTTTTCCTTCTTCCACTTCCCTAACCCTTTCTGTGCTCCTTGTGACCCTTCCCAATTGTCACAGAATCTGTGGCTGGCGCATCCTAAACTAGGGAGACATCTAAGGCAGTGGACCCCAAGGGAGCCCTCCTCTTCTTTTCACTTGAATTCCATGGATTACAAGAGGGTTTGCTCCAACTCCTAACTAACCCTTAAATTGTCTCCTTTTCTACCTTTAGGGCATTGTTCAAATCCTTAGTATATCGCCTTGGTTACAGTGGTGCTTTGATGGGTGTCTTCACTTCAGTGTATTCCCCCATAGCTGCTTAGCTCCCTGCTTCAGGCCTTTCTGGCCCTGGCCATCCTTACCCACTCTGTGTCTTTCTCCAGACCCCACTGCTGCATACCTTCCTTGCCCATAGTGTATGGTCTAGAATCCATTCCTGTCCACCTGTGAACTTCAGCACAATTTTATCTTTTTGGATATATGATGCATCACTGTTTACCATCGTTACTGTGTTGTTTATCTTTTGAACTTTTTTTTTTATCTTGGGAACATCTTATTTGGAAAGATTTTGAGCATTATTTTAATCTTCATTTTCCATTAAGGCAAGAATGTTCTTCTTTTCTGAAGATAGATGGGGGAAATCATCCAGGGCTTTATGAATTCAGACTAAAGTCAAAGCCAACTACTCTGCATTCAGATGCAGAAGTACTGGTTATAAGCTGAAAGGAGCCACATATTAGCTTCCTGAGCCCACTGCCAAGGAACAGATCCAGGGCAATGCACCACAATTGCTTTGAGAAATGGCTTAGTTCCATTACACAGGATCCCTAAAGAAGATACCTCATTAAGGAGCCCATTTACCATGATACAGGGAGTCCAGTGTTGTCTAACCTGGTCTTTTTTTATTTTTTATTTATTTTTATTTTTTTATTTTTTTTATTTTTCATCTAACCTGGTCTTAATGTTTAACTGAAATTTTGTATCTTTGGCTGACACCCACCCAATTTCTCCCATTCTCCCCCCCTGGCTACCACTATTCCATGCTCCGCTTCTTTGAGTTTGGCATCTTTAGATTGTATACATGAATGAGACACATGAGTATGGTCTTCCTTTGGCTGGATTATTTCATTTAACACAATACCTTCCAGGTTCATCCATGTTCTTAAAAATTACAGACTTTTCTTCTTTTTTTAAAGGCTGAATCATCTTCCATTATATAAAACACATTTTCTATATCAATCATTGATGCATAGACGTTTAAGTCGATGCCATGCTTTGGATCTTGCGCATAATGCTGGAACAAATATGGCAGCACAGGTATCTCTTAGATCTGCTGGCTTCATGTCCTTTGGATATGCACCAGGTGTGGGCTGGGCTCGCTGGTCTTATTTTTAGTCTTTTGAAGCATGGCCATATACTTTTCCATAACGGCCGTAGTAATTCACACTCCCTTCCACAGTGCAACTATTCCCTCTTCTCTACATCCTCACTAACACATATCTTTTGTCTTTTTGATAATTCTCATTTTTATAGGAGTGAGGTACTATCACATTGTGGTCTTAATAGGCATTTCTCTGCTAAGTAGTGAAGTTAAACATGTTTTTCATATACCTATTAGCCATTTATATGTCTTCTCTGAGAAATGTCATTTTAGGTTCTTTGCCTTTACTTAATTGAAAGGTTTTCTTGTTGCCTCTATTTGAGCAGCACCATTTTTTTTAAATCGTTAACTTATCTTTTTAATAGGCCAGCAGAAACCATCAGTATAATTGTCCAAATTATCTTGTAATTTCTTTCTTTCTTTCTTTCTTTCTTTCTTTCTTTCTTTCTTTCTTTCTTTCTTTCTTTCTTTCTTTCTTCCTCTCCTTCTTCGTTCCTTCCTTTTCCTCATCCCAGTTGTTCTTTCCCTTTGAGCAGATTCTTTGCCTTTCACATTATGCTATTAGGAATTTATTTACTCTTTCAGGTTCTTATAGCTCTAGGAAGACAACATGCTGTTTGCACATGTGGGTCTGATTTATTTCACTTATGAGTTTTCTCTAGTTGCATCCATTTACCTGTAAAAAGCCTTGAGTTTCTCTTTCTTTATAGCTCAGTAGTACTCTGTTGTATAAAAATATCGCATCTTTTCTATCCATTCCTCAGTTGATGGGCCTTTGGTTTTTTTCTAAGATTTAGCTATGGCAAATCATGTGAGCAGCAACATTTGAAAGACAATGTAACTGTCACATTTTCTCTGGGATTGTCCTTTGTGGGAAACACCCTAGTGGTGGCTTCCTCCTGCTGTGCTTTGTGTACATCGCCACAGGTGACACTCTCTGTTCATTGGTATGTGAACACGCCAGTCTTTACCACTCAACTCTGAGCTCAGGGCAGGAGTCAGATTTAATTCCAATCTCTGTCTGAGTGCCAAGCATACAATCAATAGTAAGGCTCCCAAAGGTGGTTGCCCACTTGGTTTGTGCTAGAGGAGTTTGCTGTGGGAAACACCGAGCTGTGGGTTAGGAGTGGGATCTCCACACTGCTGATACAAAAGGGCGGATTTAATGGAGAAAGGAAAATGGTGATGAGAGTCGCATGACCCAGAGATTTAGTGAGTGAGTATGATTAAAATAATCGCCAAATATTTTACAACTAAAAACACAGGTTTGAGTTTAGCCTGGGCATTCTAGCAGGACAGTGTCTTTTTCTTTTTTTAATGTATTTGGTACAGGGTCTCACTATGCAGCTCAGACTCACAGTGATCCTCCTGTTTTCAGTCTCCCTAGCACTGGGATTACAGGCATGTGCCACCACACCCAGACTCTGTCACTGGCTCAGCACGCCCAGGGGTTGGCACAGCACATGGTGCCGGGGAACAAACCCCAGTCCCTGCACTTGCCTAAGCAGTTGGTTAGTCCACTGAGCTATCTCACCAGCCCCCAAGACTTTGTCTTAAAATAAAATAAAAATAGTCTGGAAATGCAGTGAAATAGTAAGGCCCTAGGTTCAACCTGCAGCACTTAAAAAACAACAAAGACAACAACCAAACCCCCCAAAAAATGTGTCATTGTGTTTGTTAGACCTACTTATTCTGCCACATTGAATTTCTTTCGAATCATTATGAGTCTAAGCCTTCCTGAACACAGAGGAGGGGATGAAGTAAATTTTCTGGAAATCTCAATTCTCCAGGGTATAGTTTGTCTCTGTCTTCAGATTTGTTTGGTTAAGACTCAGTCATTG
>NW_004524636.1:4554866-4555345 GCF_000260255.1 Octodon degus
GTGTGTAAACATCATATTGTCTTCTTAGTGTAAGAACCTAAAAGAATAAATAAAAATCTGAAAAGTACAATAGATATAGTAGAATGGAAAGAAACTGCATATAAGGAGCAAACAATGGAGATGAGGGAAAGGAGAAAAAAGGAAGAGAAAAATTGTGTAAGTATATATACAGGATAGCTGAGATAATTGTACTACTAATTTCTATTAGCTTTTTGAAAGTAGGAGTTAATGTTTAAAATTTTTACTTTGAATAACTCTGTATGCCAATATCTATATCTGAGCAAATACACTGAAAACAGCAATGTGCAATATGATAACCATGGTTGAATGCCTTTCATCTTGTTCTTTTAAATGTGCATCATCTCTAATGTCTTATCTATTATTATTATACTTTCTTTAAAATAAATTAAAAAATAAAACATAAGCATAGCAAGGAAAAATTAAAGTTTTTTGAAAGGAAGAGTTAATATTTAATTGTT
>NW_004524636.1:4562486-4569384 GCF_000260255.1 Octodon degus
TTTTCCTTTCACCCTGTTTCATTTGTCCTTTTCCTCATTCCTGTTTTCTCTTCCCATTGAACAATTTCTTTCCCTTTTACAGTATCTGTTGTGCCTTTTAGATTTTCATTACTTTCTTAGGTTCTCACACTAGCGAGATAATATGTTGTTTGCAAAAGTGGATCTGATTTATTTCATTTTTTCATGCTAAGTTTTAGAATCCTAGGAAATGAGTACTTCTCAGCGTTATCTTCCAAGTGTACCTGGCTTTTGTGTTCTGAGTCTGTTACAAGATCCCGCCTCTTCAATTTGTTGGTGGTGGGCCATTCCTGCCTACTTGGCCCAGCACCTGGTTCTTTGGTACTGGCCCACAGTATTTTCTGTAACCCTTAGTCAATCTCCATCTTGTTATACTAGGGAGAACAGCTGGTTAGAACAAGTATGTCAGGGGGCCGGAGATTCAATCCCTGGGCCTGCCATGCCAGCCCCACCCCGGGAGTGTGCTGAGATGGCACTTGAAACTGGGTTTAGTGGTGTGTGCCTGTAATGTCAGCTCTTGGGAGGCTGTAAACAGGTGGATCACTATGAGTCTGAGCTAGTAGTGAGAACCTGAACACCCTGTAGACTCTTCCTTAAAATACAACCCCCCCAAAACAAAACAAAACAAAACAAAACCCAAAACCAAAAAACCCCACAAAAAACAAAACAAAAAAAAGAACAACAAACAGTCAGTTTGACTAAAGTGGTATGACTAGAAACAACACTAGCATCAAAAACAACCTAGAAAATGATAAACTGAGGGAGCCACTAATTTGCCTCATTTAGCTGTATTAACTAAATTTGTAGTTCTATAATAAAATCTAAAACCAACCAGCAAATTGTATGCAGTAAATAAGCCATCAGTATGCCCATTTTACCCTAAGGAGAGAAAATTTAGAAATAGTTATGAGAAAAGGAGAAGAACAGGAAATTTGAAGCAAGCCTGGCAGACAAAACAGGGTCACGCAAACTGGCAGAAGGGAAAGAGATAGGAAGAAATGAAAGGAAAAACAGAACAGAGCAACAACCACAAAAAATTAGAAACTATGTTCATGCTCATATTAAAAATATCAGCACAGGCTGGGAGTTCAATCTCTGGGCCTGCCATGCCGGTCCCATCCTTGGGGCACACTGAGAGGGGAATTGAGCCGGGGTGTGGTAGTACATGTCTGTAATTCCAGCACTTGGGAGGCTGTAAACAGGAGGATCACTATGAGTCTGATCTACACAGTGAGACTCTGTAGACCCTATAGACCCTGTCCTAAAATACAAAAAAAAAAAAAAAATCGAACAATAAAAAATTAAATCACCCAAGTAGTGGCAGTGATAATCCCAGGGAACCTACACTTCTGCTCCCCTGAAGTTCAGGCTGCTTTCTGGCCCTGAGGCTGGAACCAGACCTGTTGGACCATCAGTTCATGCCTTCTGTGGGCTTGAACTCAGCTGGGAGCCATGATGGAGCCAGCGGATGTTCTCACTTCCAGGCTCAGTTGGCCACTCTCCAAGGTGACTCCCAGCCAGCTGTCCTCTTCTGCAGGATGACTGAGCCCACTCCCCAGCTGCTGTAGTCCATGGTGTCCACTGCTCCCTCCACTTCTATGTTTCTCTGCAGAGGACACAGGTTGCCAGCAGTCACTGTGTATTCAAGCCAGCAGGTTTGAACAGCTCCTCCCATGCAGAGAGCCCAAATTCACAGGGAAGATGCCATCCATCACCTCTTTCTTCTTCATTGAAGTTTTCCTCTTTGCTCTCCTCATGGGCTTCAAGGCTTGCTTCACATATTTCCTTGGCCCAGGGGACCCTTCCCTTCTTCTCTTTCACATGTTGCTGTAGTCTAGTGTCTGAATGCCAACTCCCAGACAGCCTCTCTGTTTCTTTTGCCCTGTCATCTCCTGAGAAGTCCAACAGGAAGTATTTTGAGGGAAATTAATGGTGATGTGTTTTTTTGTGGTAACAGCAGCAACAACAACATTGCACACAAAACCAACATTCAGTGCATTTTAAAATCCTACCTGTGCATTTTAAAAGTGTTGTCCATGTGGCTTGCTCCTATGTGAAGCACTTTGTTTCCATGATTGTTTCACCTTTATCATGCCTCTCTGAGCAACCCATCAACTGTAATTTATATTCTTTGGTGCTGGGGAAGGGT
The DNA here is from genome assembly GCF_000260255.1 of Octodon degus. Lineage (NCBI taxonomy): Eukaryota > Metazoa > Chordata > Mammalia > Rodentia > Octodontidae > Octodon > Octodon degus. The sequence continues at coordinate 4,564,654 of NW_004524636.1, forward strand.
GGTATTACCATTAACTATCTTATAGAAAAGGAACATAGGGGCAGAGAAGTAACTTGCCCAAAGTCATACAGTAAGTAGCCCTACTGAAGTCTTAAATTTTCTATCATTCACTTCTTTCTTAACTAAACATACAGATCAAGACCTAGAACCTTTGCAGCACCAGGGAGATCGTCAGAGGGATTCATGCTGTCAAAAGGGCAGACTTTACTTGTAGCAAAGCATAGCAGGAATGGGTGTTCATGTTTTGGTTGCTGGGTTCCTTTCACCCACATTCACTTCTCTCCCTGGTTTTGTTTCATGCCCATCTGCTCCAAGATCTCCAGGCAACTTGTTCTCAGGTCCCTCTCTGCCCAATCTATTGGCTTTCTATCTCTCTCTTCTTCCTCACACAACAGTGACTATAATGATGACACCAACCCCCACAACAAGTTTTTGGTCATTTGTTCCATGGGAAACAATGCATGTCTTTCTTCAGTGAAGCCCAAATGAACATTTATTATCTGCTAAGCCTGCTCTACCCAATCAATGAGTTGTGAGCCCCAGGAGGCTTCTGAGTCCTGGAAATGGGAATAGTCTGGGTTGGCTGGCACTTTGAATGTCACCTGCACACTTCCTGGGGGGAACGATGTCAGATATCTCATCAATACTTTGTTCAATGCTGACTATAGGTGGAAATAATTTCTTAGATAATATACACTGTGAAATTAATTTTGATTGCTTTTAATGATTTTTTCCTAACTTGGTTCCTAGAAAGTTTTGCATATGTGGTTGGAATTGGAAATTTTTGCTCCATGCTGTGTACTTTATGGCAGGGTGAAGAGTGGTGAGGCTGAGCCCTTCCCCAAAAGCTCCAGTGCTCGTGGCTCCACAGAACACTGTGTTTTAACAGAGGCAGATGCCTTCATCTAGGGGTGGGAGCTCAGTGTCCATGACCTGCCTGTTGCAGAGCTCACATCAGCTGGAATCTCCTGGAGGCAGTCCACACTCTCTCTGTTGTTCTTCAACCCTGTGGCTTGTGCAGAGCTGTAACTGGACAGGAGCAGTTCAGTGACTGGACATGTTTGGGTTAGAGATTTCTTGGACACCTTCACGTGGGCAGTTGCTTCCACTGATTATTTTGAATGGATTCCTCCCTCCATGTTGCTATACTTGCCCAGTTCCTGGCTTGCCTGTCCTACCTTTTTTGTCTCCAGACAAGATCAAGTCACCATCATGTGTCCTGCGGATCCCATCTAGCCCACCCACCTCTGGCCCAGGGATGTTCCAGGAGTTACCCAGAGAGCTTTTCATACACAGAGTTTTGGGACTCTCTGATTCATGAAGTGGACCAGGCAACCCGCATTTCCATTAAGTTTCCAGGTGATGCTGTGACCACGGGTCCAGGGACCACACTTTGAGGCTCACCATTTGCTGTAGTTTGGATATGAAATGTCTCCCAAAAACCCACAGGTTAGAAGCTTTGTCATCAGGTTATGAGGCTACCAACAGGTGTTGGAACTTTTAGCAGTGGGACCTAGAGGAAGGAAGTTAGTTTACTGGTCGGTGGCCTCGAAAACATGTTGGGACCCTGGTGATTTCCTCTTTTTAGATCCACCACAAGGTAATAAGTTCCCTCCACTACACTGTCCCTGCTATGATGAACTTCCTTGCAACAGGTTCAAAGGTAACAGAACCACGCTAATATGGGACAAACTCCCTAAAACTGTGAGACAAAATAAATCTTTCTTCCTTTCAAGTTGATTATCTCAGGTATTTTGTTACAGCAATGAAAAGATGACTAACATACCAGTACAGGTTAATATTCTTTCCAAAACATAAATCTGATCATGACATTCTCTTCCTAGAACCCACTAATAGCTGTTCAGAGTCTTATGGATAAAGCCTGAACTCTGTAGGGATTATTCAAGGGCCGGCACTGCCTGCTGTCTGTACTGACATCGAGGCCTTCATGTTGGTCATGATGCCCACAGTTCTGTCGCTAGACCAGACTTGGCCTCAGCTCTGGGTGTCCTGCTACTGCACACTTGTACCCCTCCCTTGCAGGCTACCTGCCTGCTGGGTTGGGCCCATGGGGAGTTCCTGCAGAAAAGGAGATGGCAGTGGAATAGGGGAGGGAAGCATGTAGAGTTCTCTTTCCTTTGCTTACCTGCAGTGGCATCTCCTGCAGTTGTATGTTCTGCATGGCTTCAGCTGTGGAGACACATGCTTTCTGTTTTTTTAGCCTGGTTCTGGTCACTTCAGGCATGAGGCCCAATTATTACCTTCTCTCCAGGGTCCTGTTCTCCTGGGAGCAAGACTGGTTCCCTTCTTTTCCCAGAATCTGAGTGGTTTGGCCCATTTGCTCTTAGCTCTTCTGTATGACAATCTTACATGCAATTCCCTGGGCAGTAAATACATACAAGATAGACACTGATGCCCCTAGAACTCTATGTCCCGATGGAAATGGCCCATGTCTGCCCAAAGTGAGAGCCACCAGCTGGGCTGGCCACTGAACACTTGAAATGTGACTGTTGCAGCTGAGGCACTGAAGTTTTAATTTTTTATAACTTACTTGAAATTAAATCAAGATAGCTGCATGTGACTAATGGCTCCTTTATAGAGACAGCTTAGACCCCGAGGCTATAGACATGGAAAGTCAGGGACAGATTGTGAGATCGGCATCAGAAGAGTAAGGAGAGCCCTGTGCTCTGTGTTGCCTAGCACAATCTTGTGGTCCACATGTGAGCTTTATTGTTTTTACAATTTTAAAATTGTTTTCAAAAATGTAGCTCTAAAATCTGAGATTACAGAAAAGGTTAGCAAGAATTATTGTTAAATATATGAAAATGAGTCTCAGAACAGTTATACACTATCATCCAATTTGCTAAGAATTAAGAAAAGGTAGGAATATGAGTTCGCATATGAAAATGAAAGGATACACAAAATGCTGTTAATGGTGAGAGTAAGGGAGGGGAGGAAAATTATTTGTTTTCATTTTTTATTAACTTTATTGAAAATCAATAATTACATATCTTATTAAAAATTGTAGACAAACATTAAAGGGTGAAAGATATAGATGGAGACAGTGAATTTTAGAGAAGTATTTCTGAAATGACTACATAGCATGAGATTAATAATAGATTGCACATTGTAAATAAATTTACACTCAAAACTTATTATAAAGAAAAAAATCATTAAAACATATCATAAAAATATTAGCTATGGAAGAACAAAATTAAATAGCATCTTATTGCACATTAGAAAGAAAAAAAAGACCAAGTGTGTAAGAAACTAGCCTAATTAAAGGACTGAAAGAAAAAAAAAGGTCTGTTTCTTTCACTTTTATACTTAGGTCCGTGGGAACTCTCTGAACCAAAACCCAGGCTGCATGAGTGAGACCCTCTGCCGTGCCCTTGGGAACTCCCCAGAGCACCTCCCCCCCCAAGCACACTGAGTGAGTGAGAACTTCTGCCGTGCATTCAGGACCCCCCAGATCCAGCCCAAGCCCAGGCCCAGAGAGTGTGTGGGAGAGCTTCTGCATTTCTCTGTGCCACCTAGGCCAGGGGCACAACAGAGGGGCACAACAGGTGCACTTCCAAGGGCAGCAGGAGGAAGGAGCTCAGCACAACAGCTAGACCCAAGCCAGACACAACTGGATAAACTCAAACTTAATAGATCTCTACCCAAATTTCAGTAATTGTGAAGATTATAACTGCATCAAAACTCCACACCAAAGGTCAGAGGTCAATGCTATATGAAATGAAGAAGCAAAATGTAATCACAGGCCTCAAGCCCAACCAGAACAAGTGCAGAGTACATTAGCTCAGCTGAAATATCTGAATTAATAATGTCTGAATTAAAGATACAACAGCAGAAAGGTTTAAAGGAACACAGATCAGAGTTAATCTCTGAAACAAAAAAAGAAATCTCTGAATTACTAGCATCAGAAGTAATGAAACAAAAGCAGAAAGGTATAGAGGAATTCAGATCAGAATTAAACTCTGAAATAAAAAAAGAAATCTCTGAATTAATAGCATCTGAAGTAAAGAATCAAATTCAGAAACATATGGAGAAAATCCAGTCTGAAAAATCTTTGTAGTAAAAGAATTAATAACTGCTTCTTAAGAGGACATTGATAAAAAATAGAGATTAGAAAAATGATGGATTGCTTGATTGAGCAGTACAGGAAAGAAATAGACTGCATGAAGCAGAGTCAAAGAGATATAGAGGAACTTAAAATCTTAATCACAAGCTTGCAAAACCATTTCAGTGAAAGTGAAGATAGAGTTTCAGATCTTGAAGATGCTAGTACAGTTAGTGAAAGGTAAGAAAACATCTCTTAAAAACAACTAGGATGCAAGAAAAAAATTCAACATCTGCAAGATGATGCAAAGATAAACAGTGTGAGACTAATAGGCATCAGTGAGAATGAAGGAGCCAATACAAATGATATGAAAAGAATATGGGGCTGCTTCCACAAAGCTGACAGGCTCAGGTGGCTGTGGTTTGATCCCCACAACTCAAGCCAGCCAAACCTGCCCATTGAAGTCATTCAATATTACATGCCCCAGCAGCTCTGAAAAAGCAGGAGTACAATCCTGTTCTCAGACAGTCTCAAATTCAAAACAAGAATGATCAAACGAAATAAAGAAGAGCACTACATACTAGTTAGGGGCAAAATAAAAGAGGAAGAGGTAACACTCATAAATATGTATGCACCAAAAAAAAAATCCTTCTACCAAAAAAAAAAAA
>NW_004524636.1:4569484-4570759 GCF_000260255.1 Octodon degus
AAAAGGGGGATGCAGATGAATCTCCATTTTGTATCTGTGTATTCAAGGTGGTTGGGATGGATATGTAGTTACCTTCTATTAATGAATGGAAAGATTTGTTCTAGTGGTGTTTGTAGATGGGATATCATGTCCACATCTTGAACAGCAATTAACCACTGGGAGGAATGTGTGCATTGTGTTGATTGTTGGAGCTGTCCTACCAATTTGGTTTGAAGCTGTCTCATTGCTGTTTGTTTCTTGGTGAAATTACGGAAAAAAAAAAGAAATCTTTCTTTTCACGATTGCTAACTGTATGCATGTATTCTGTATCAGAGACTCTGTCTTCATTTCTGTTTATTCTGCAGAGGACATGTTCAATGAATTTTTAAATTCCTATCTGCTTGAATCTGTTGTATGGATTTTATTTCTTTCCTCTGGTGGGAATTTATTACTTCCATCATTTTCCTAAACTCCTCATTTTGTTTTATTGCTTCTAGCACCACTAAGCATACAGTTTTTAATTGCTGTCACATCTCTTTAGTTATCTGAGAAATTGTTTTTGATTTGAGTTTTTCTGAGCCTCATTCATGCTTTGTTGTATCCACTTCAAAGAGGCCAGTTGAGCGGCTTTCAGAATGTCCCACCTCATTGCCCCCTTGGTTTGCCTTTGGTGACCTGGATGCCTGGGTTTGCATCTTGTTTAACTGTATTTCTTTTTCTTTTTCTTTTTTTTCTTTCTGCAAAGCTTTATTCCAGGGGGCCTCAGTCCTTCTTAGCAGCTGCCTTCCTCATGGCGGCCAGCATGTTGCTCAGCTCCTCACACTTCCTTTTGGCACAGATGTGCATCCCCACCCTTTTCTTGATGAACTTGTGGGCACGCTTCTCCTTGGAGACCTTGAGCAGCTCCATGGAGCGCCCCTCATAGGGGACGAAGCCGCACACCTCCCGGATTACATCCTGCACGAACTTGGTGTGTTTGGTGAGGCATCTGTGGTGGTGGCTGTGCCTCGGTTTGCTCACATTCTTAGTCACCTTGTGGCCCTTGTTGAGGCCCACGGCCTGGGGATAGCAGAGGGCCATGGCTGCTCTTCTTCAATGGTTGCTGTGATGGAAGCTGTTTAACTGTATTTATTTATTTTGCAGTACTGGGGATAGAACTGGGGACCTCACACTTGCCAGACAAGTGCTTATGTCACTGAGCTATATCCCCAGCTTAGTTGTCTTTTTATTTCCTACTTCTTAAGATTTAATTCCTGCATTGATGCTTAAATATTGCCTATGGTGAGTAGCTTTATG
>NW_004524636.1:4571889-4572754 GCF_000260255.1 Octodon degus
AGCACTCCAGGGTCTCCTTTTTGTAGCTCCGCGAGAGAGCTGAGGGTCTCTTCTCATGGTCGACACCCTAGTGGGGCACTCTGAAAGACCTCCCTGCAAAGGCCTCTGCCGCTGGGCACTGGGAATGTTGGCTACTCATTTCCTCTTCCGGGTCACGTGAAACCTGGTGCCTCCATTAACTGCTGAGTTGTGTTTTCATGACGATTTCAGATCCATGCTGGTCTCACTGCACTGCTATGCCTGGAAGGAGGAACATGCTTCCTGTGCTCAGGATTTTCAATCACACATGACCAGCAATACGACTCAATCTGGTTTCAAATAAACCCCTGACTCTCATGACCAGAAAATCCAAGGACAGCTCTGCACCCACGCAGAGGTTGGCTAAGGATCTCAGGCATTGCTATCAGCTCCTTGCTTCTCTTTCCAGGATTCCTTGGGAACCTTCTGTGTGGGTTCCCTGCTCAGATGAGCTCTGGCCTCCTCCTGGTGACAAGACAGCTGCCAGCAATGCCTGTCTCACTTTCTCCCAGTTCACATTCAGCACTAAACATGCATTTCTTGTCCAAGGGTCTATGTAGCGTGGAGACCGCAATGCCTAGGGCTCAAGCTCCATGCCCATATCGAAAGCTGATCCAACCTGGACTAACAGATGGAAGGTGGTGGGGCTGATTTCCTAGGAAAACATCAGAGTAATTGGTGCTGAGCAGAAAGAACAGAGAGAACATATTATAGATCCATTTTAGCATGTGATGAACAAAGTCATAAACATAGGATGGGAAACAAGATCCTGTATTAGATTTAAACATGCCTCAAAAATACTAATGACTCATCCTGCTCCTGCACCTGCTATTTATGCTACACCAGG
>NW_004524636.1:4580156-4581611 GCF_000260255.1 Octodon degus
AGCAGAAACTCCCCAAATATGAGGAAACAATCTGATGTTCAGGTAAGCGAAGCATACAGAACTCCAAATGATTCCAACCCAATTAAAAACACACCAAGACATATAATAGTCAATGTCCCAGAAATCCAACAAAAGAATAATGTACTGAAAGCCACTAGAGAAAAGAAACATATCACATTCAAAGGAAAACCCATCAGAATAATGGCAGACTTCTCTTCACAAACTATGAAGGCAAGAAGAACATGGAGCAGATTAAGTACTTCAAGTCCTCTATGAAAAAAATTCCAGCCCAGACTGCAATACCCAGAAAAACTCTCAAATTTGATGGAGAAGTGAAATACTTCTATGACAAAGAACACATAAAGAATTTCATGATGACAAAGCCAACCCTACACAGACTACAAAAAGATGTTCTAGAGAGGGACCAAAATGATCAGAGCACCATGAACGAGAACAGAAACAACCCATGAAATAGGGCAAACAATTAAACAGAGGAGAAAAAGGTATAAACAACGGCAGGTAAATAACATGTTGATCATAAATTAATACCTCTCAATTATAACTATCAATGTAAATGGACTCAATCCACCAATTAAATGAAACAGACTGGCACAGTGGATTAGGAAACACAATCCAACAATATGTTGTATGCAAGAAACACACTTAACTCAAAAGGAAACGCATAGGCTGAAAGTCAAAGGATATAAAACAATATTACATGCCCCAGCAGCTCTGAAAAAGCAGAAGTACAATCCTGTTCTCAGACAGTCTCAAATTCAAAACAAGAATGATCAAACGAAATAAAGAAGAGCACTACATACTAGTTAGGGGAAAAATAAAAGAGGAAGAGGTAACACTCATAAATATGTATGCACCAAGCATGGGAGCACACACATATATAAAGCAAATCTTAATGGACATGAAAAATCTAATATCCAATACTACAATCTTAACAGGAGACCTTAATACTCGCTTATCCCCAAAAGATAGGTCAACCAGACAAAAACATAGCAAAAAAATAACAGAACTGAATCAGAGCTTGAAACAAATGGACTTGGTAGACATATACAGAGTGTTCCACCCAAATACAGCTGAATACACATTTTTCTCAGCTGCACATGGGTCATTTTCAAAAAGAGACCACATACTGGTCCATAGATCATGCTTAACTATAAGGAAGAAAAGAGAAATTATCCCATGCACATTATCTGACCACAGTGCAATGAAACTGGAAATAAATGACAAAAGAAACCAAAAAAACCCTTAAATATATGGAAATTAAATGACACCCTACTCAGCAACCAATGGGTCACAGATGAAATAAAACAAGAAATTCAACAATATCTACAATTCAATGAAAATTCAACCACAACTTATTGGAATTTATGGGATACGACGAAAGCAGTTCTCAGAGGGAAATTCATAGCTGTGAACTCACACATTAGGAAAACAGAA
>NW_004524636.1:4581805-4582805 GCF_000260255.1 Octodon degus
AGAAAACAATTCAAAGAATTAAAAAAGCAAAAAACTGGTTCTTTGAAAGATTAAATAAAACCAATAAGCCTCTAGCTAACTTCATCAAAACGAGGAAAGAAAAAATTCAAATACAAGCAATAAGGAATGAAAAGCGTGTAATTACCAAAGACCTAGTGGAATTTCAGAAGCTTGTCAATAGCTACTTTGAGAATCTTTACTTTTATAGAATAGAAGCCACAGATGAAATGGACAGAATCCTAGAAAGGTACAAATTACCAAAACAATCAAGAAGATATAGCAACTCTGAATAACCCAGTAACAGCCAATGAAATAAGAAATGCAATATAAAGCCTACTGAAAAAGGAAAGTCCAGGCCCTGATGGATTTGCAGTTGAATTCTACAAGAAATTTATGGAAGATATAATCCCAATACTCCTCAAATTCTTCCATGAAATTGAAAAGGAAGCAATCCTCCCAAAACCATTCCTGGAGGCAAGTATTATACTGATACCAAAACCAGGAAAAGACACAACTAAAAAATAGAATGACAGGCCAATCTCCCTCATGAACATAGAAGAAAAAATCCTCAATAAAATCCAAGCAAATAGAACACAGCAAATTATGAAGAAGATTATATACCATGACCAGGTAGAATTCATCCCAGGGATGCAAGGATGGTTCAATATATGCAAATCTAAATTTGTACTACACTATATCAATAGGGTAAATCTAAAAATTGCATGATCATCTCAATTGATGCATAAAAGACCTTTGACAAAGTCCAACACTCATTCATGTTCAAAGTCCTACAGAAAGTTGGAATAGAAGACCTCTACTTGAATCTGGTAAAAGCCATCTATGATAACACAATGGCTCACATAATTATTTATTTTTTTTCCAAAATTTTATTGATAAACAGCAAGGAGATAGTTTCAAATCAAATCAGAAGTACAGTTTCAACAAATAACACACTGCATATATTCTTCTTAGTGGTTAATTGCTGTACAAGATGCGGACT
>NW_004524636.1:4608638-4609809 GCF_000260255.1 Octodon degus
AAATCCTGAGGGCATTTCACTGACCTTCTCAGACCAAAAAGCTACAACTCTTGTTGCATAGGTCCTGCTTATCCTTGGTCTTAACCATCCAGTAGAAAAGTATGAAGATGAAATATAACAAATAAAGTCATGCTGTTAAATTGAGCTGTGGGGGACTCAGGTCAATAATTTCTGACATTGCCAGTTAAACAGAAGACCCAGTGCTATTATGGGCTACTGGACTGTTTTAGAATATTTTGCTGAGTTTACACACCTATAATATTCAATAACTGAACTTAGAAAAAATGGGGTATATCTATGAATGTCCATTTTGTATCTGTGTATTCAAAGTGGTTGAAATAGATATATAGTTGCATTCTCTTAATGAATAGAATGATTTCTTCTAATGGTGTTTGTAAATAGGATCACATGTGTGCATTTTGTACAGCAATGAACCACTAAGAAGAATATATGCAGTGTATTATTTGTTGAAACTGTACTTCCAATTTGATTTGAAACTCTCTCATTGCTATCTGTTTATCAATAAAACTTTAAATGACAAAAAAAAAACAAGTAAAAGGAAAGCAGGATCTCAAGGGCTAACTAATCAAGTGAGGGAAAGGAGAAGAGCTAGGAAACATGATAATGTCAAGCCACAGTGTTATATGTAGATGATGGGCAAGGCAATGATCCTGAAAATCTCCAGAAGATTTTTGAATCTAGCAGTTAATTGGAAAGATTCTCACCCCGACTAACTATATATACTGATACCTGTTAAATAAGCAACAGCACTGAAGATTGTAATCTGTAATAGTAGTTTCATGCTTGGATTGCCTGTCATTTTGGTCTTCTGAGTACAGCCTGCTTATTGTGACATACCTGTTGCTGCTGTGCTTTCTTTTGGGTAGATGATTGTTCGAAAAGAAGGGGGTGGTGAATGAAAGGAGGAGAGAGAAAAGGAAAATTTTGGGACTGTCCTGCTTAAAGTTTGTATATGGTTAGATTTTTGGACTTATGTGTAAAGATAAGAAGTATATAAGTCTTTATGCCTTTTAAAAATATATTCTAATTTTGAAATATTTTTCAACATATTCTATAGGGACTTAAAGTTCAACATATCAATACTTGATGAAAAATACCTGTTCCATGTTATGCGTAAGATGTTTGATATTCAGACAGATAGTGAGGTTAA
>NW_004524636.1:4610797-4632244 GCF_000260255.1 Octodon degus
GAGAGAGAGAGAGAGAGAGAGAGAGAGAGAGAGAGAGAGAGAGATCCTTTTCTAATATAAAGGGAATCAAAGCCTAGAGAAAGCAAGGAGTGAGAAGAGGGAAAGGGGATTTGAAAGGAATTAACACGTATTATGTACATGTACAAATTCTCCATAAGGAATACAATTATTATGTGCTCTAAATGTACATGATAATCTATATTTATATTAATAAAAATAAAAACTGGGGGAAAGAAAGGAAATAATAATTCTGCAAGTTACATGTATCACAAAGACCTAATTGAGATAAATTTATTTTATTTCTGCCTATTCAGGTTTGTTCTGTGAACAGTGTTTTTCTTCACTGTATGTACTTTTTAGTTAGAAGGAGAGATAGAGATGGAAAAAGAGACAGACAGTTGAATTCTAGTACTGAGCAGTAGATTAAGAAAGAGCTGCTATGCTGCTTTATGACCATCTGCTACCAGCCATAGAGAAGAGGGGAATCATTCTATATTTTATATAACAAATACTAAGTTGCATCAAGTCATTTACAGTTTATAACTATTTGTATTTATATGCAAAATCAAACTCTGAACATAAGATGAAAAGATGAACCACAGAAAATATTTAGAACGAAAGGAAAATAATAAAAAGGATTAGTGTATGAAATGTATAAAAACAAACAACCCAATATAAAAGTGGGCAAAAGACAGAAATGGAGAAATGCATCACTTTAAGAACCAATGCTAGTCCTATGGAGAACCCACCACTATTATGGACTACTGTACTATACTGGAATGTTTTGCTGAATTCACGCACCTATAGTATTTAAATGACAATGGAATACCCTTCTCTGACAAAACTTTAAAAAAAAGGGGCTACAAATGAATGACCATTTTGTATCTTTATATTCAATATAGTTAGGATAGATATACAGCTACTTTCTCTTAATCCAATGAATAGAAAGATTTGTTCTAATAGTGTTTGTGGACAGGATATCATGTCTGCATCTTGTACAATGAATAATCAGTAAGACAACAATATGCAGTATATTAATTATTTAAACTGTGATAGTAATTGGTTTTGAAACTGTCTCATTGTTATTTGTTTCTCAATAAAATTATTTAAAAAATAATAGGAATTCGACAATGGTTGTATTCCATGATGTTATCTTCAAATTAGTTGCTTAGATTACTAGATATAAACATGCAAAATCGGTAAAGAAGTTATAAGAAATAAAAAAGGAGACAAAAAAGCAATTTAAATATTAACTACTTTCAAAGACCAGCAGAAATTAGCAGTCCAATTAAGGAATGATAGATTTTTGATGGAAAAAAATTATAGATGCTGTTCATACCAAGTGATCAAATTCAGTATTGCTGACATCGTATCTCCCTGTTGTAGTACCTCAAGAGGAACACAACCTCATTTCTGTGACAGTCGTGTCAAAGGACACACTTTGGTTGGGAAGATTCTAGGACAGAGGTTACCTAGACTCTGCAAATATCATTGATAAAAGATAAAAAATGGCTGAAGAGCAGCTTTAAAATAAAAGAGAACAAAGATACAGGGGTACTTCTTTTCACAAACACTTTTTCTTTTTTTTTTTTTTCTTTTTGCTCCTCGAATGCCTTCAGGGCACTTTTGGCTGGCTGGAGGGTTGTGGGGATAGAACTAGAACAACCTGAGACTGACAGCTTTTGTGGAAGCAGCCACTTAAAGAACTGAGCTAGGGCCAGGCCCCCACACTTTTGCTTTCAAACAGTTTGATTCACAAACAGAAATGTTTGGTAAAATTACATTTTTGTTCATGAAATCTGTACTAGGTGACAAATACTGCCATGGTTGTCTTTCCTGTATGAGCCAAAATGGACGTCTTTTCCAGAATCATGGAGGGAATTAAGTTTCATGATCCAAGGTCCAACAATGAGATTAAAGGGCTTAAATCTGAGTTGGTTCATGGACTAGCATAAACAACATCACTGAAAAAGAATACTTGGTAAAATCTGCACATGGTGATGGATCAGTCACTGGAGTCGCTCCATTGCTAAGATTCCTAGATATCACTAATTATATTGTAATGTAAGAAGAGATCTTTGCAGAACTGTAGGAACATGTTATTTGCCACTTGTTTTCAAATAAGTTGGAAAACTTTTGTTTATAGAGAGTGATGAAAGAAACAGGACACAATTTTTATAATTTGTACCACTTTGGACTCAGGTGAAGGGAATATGGGAAGTGTGGGTATTCTGGCAACTTCTCTGAAGGTTTATGATTATATCAACTTCATCAAAATAGAGTAAGTTTCTTGAGACGATATAAAAGTGTGAAGTACAAAATGTATGTGTAATTGATGTAGTGATATTACAAGATAATATTGAATTACTATGAAATGGAAGCTTTTAAATGGCTAAGTGTATTTAATGAAAGCAGAAACAATGTCCTTCAGTGGTAACCACAGAGAGGCTGCACACCCACACAGTACTGGCGCAGCATCCCTCAGAGATCTTCCCAGTGGATGTCCTGCTTCAGTTGTGTCTCAGCAGTTAAAACAGGGGCTGGGGGAAATGTACTGCTCCGCCTCACTAGCTGTGATAGAAAGCTAGATTTTGTCTGAAAAGTGTTTTAGACTTCCAGGAAGATTAAAAGGGTACAGAAGGAAGAAAGTTTCTTTCTTAATCCCACCTTGAGAAAATACTAGCATCATCTATTGTGGTTGACTTCCTAGACATTAGAGAGGAGCACTTGCTATAATGGAGGGCTATGGTTCACTTAAAATAATAGGATTAATTCCATTGGAAATTGTTTGTTGGACCAGATCCTGTGTGAGCAAGCCATGAGAAAATACAGGAGAGTTGAGTATTGGACCATTTTAAAAGAAACATTTGGAGACTTGGAGTCTCCCACTTCTCTTGCCTCTGGTTCTCATTTCATCATTTCTACAAATCCAGGCAAAATAAGATGCCCTGATACCTGCAGACCTCATTCACAATCATTTTGCCTCTGTTTAAAGTCAGTTTTGTCCTTAAAGGTTGAATATCCTCCAATGCTTCTCTGCTGGTCTCACTTTGCAGCAGATGTTGACAAAAGTGATAGATGCTTTGAAAGACTTCATTTTGCTTGCTTTTATTCCCTCTCCTTTTCTAACGGTGTCTACCATATGGGCTATGTATCTGTGGTTGCTGGCAGTAGAAACCTATTGCCTTACTTTTACTGAAAATAAGTAAATGAGTGAGCTGTAACTTGAAAATGAAGCTGCTCAACTTTTTCTTAAGTTTTCATTTTCTAGTCCTGAGACTTGTCATCTTGGAGAAAGCAGTAGGTGGAGCTACAGGCTTTTTATCACGAAAGAAATTTTTCAGTAGCTGCCCATTGCCAGAATAACCTGAACAAGCACACATTTCCAAAAATAACAGAGGCATTTCCAAGTATTCCAGAAATATATGCAAGACTGTTTAGTCATTCATAATCGCTGCTTTGCAAGCACTGGATTCTGCAGAATGTATTTCAGAAGTACAAAAAATTTCACAGAATTCCCTGTATTTTTAGAAGACAGATTAAAAAATGGAATTAAATAGGGACACAGAGGCACTCACTAGTCTCAGTTGTTACCACTCTTTCTTCCCCCCAGGTGGTAAAAGGGCCCAGAGAGGTAACCAGGGTGGAAAAAACTCGCTGTCACTTGCGTCAGCACTTTGAGGAGCTCTTCATTCCCCACACAGGGAACATTTTCAAGGTTCTAAACTGCGGTTTCAATTTTCTATGAATCACAGAGAGGTGACTGAGGGTAAGTGATTCTGAAGCCAGGACTTTCACTGGCTCACCCTGGAGGGCTCTTCTGATAGCCTTGAGCCTTCTCCTGACAGAGAATAAGACAAGAGCTTTCCATCACTGTGGAAAAGGGAGATTCTCTCTAGGTAAAACTGACGAGGTCTTACAAATGCTCTAATGGTCCTGCATCAGTAAGAGTTCTCCAGGGAACAGAATTAATAGTGTTATGGCTCATGTCTAGATGGCCTCCAAAGCCTTATGCAGGCAAGGTGGGGCTTTTTAATTTTTTAGTTTTTATTTTTATGTTTTAGAGGTGGCTGGATCTAGAGTGTGTGATGCTGGGATTTGTTCATAGTGCACTTCTATCATCAAGGGCATCAGGACCAAGGGTGTGAGTGCCCTTTTCCCCTAGGGTTGGAATCCCAAGAAAGGAGATGCCAAGTGTCTTGGGTAAGATATAAGTGGTAGAAAGAGCTGTGATCTTCCAGTTTTGGTTGGCTACCTTCTTCCTACCATGAACATTTTCTCCTTTGTGATGCCTGTCTGCTGTGCCACTCTGCCTTGGAGCCAACTGATTATGGACTGAAACCTCTACAGACTGTAAGCTAAATAAACCTTTGCTTCCTTCACTTGTGGATATTGGATATTTTGTTTCAGCAATGAGAGAAAAGTAACTGAGATAAATAAGATCTATATATATCTCTATCATCTCTAGGTCTATGCCACTCTTTCACTCTCAAAACAGAAATTGGCTCATATAATTATTGGGGTGGGTGAGTCAGATCTGAAGGGCAGGTAACTGGTGAGCCACTCGTAGAATTTCTGGATCATAGTCTTGGGCTAGGATTCCTCCTCTTTTGGGAAGTTTTGTCTTCTGCCTCTAAGGCCTTTGAGTGATTGGATGGGACTCAGCTACATTATGGAGGGTAGTCTGCTCTACTTAATGCAAGTGCTAATCATACCTAGAAAATATGTTCTTAGCACCACTGAGACTTACAAATGCTCTACTGGTCCCAGATCTGTAAGAGTTCTCAACAACAAGTTGATGTACAAATTAATGACCACAGGTCTTCTCATCATGGTTTGATCTTAGAGAAGCCCTAATGAAGAAATACAAAGAAATGATGAAGAACATGGTCAAGCATACCACTGCCCATTGTATTCATGTTCAAGGAAGACAACAGATTACTTCTGGGGAACCACCCACCCACTCACCCACACACTCTGTAGCTAAGCCTCTCCATCCCATCTTGTAGTCCTATTCTATCCTGGGGACAGTGAGTTTATGACATAAAAGCACAGAGACACAGAGGGAGACATTTCCAGAATTTGATGAGTAAAATGTTGCCATGCCATGATTCTCTACCCTCAGCTCTTTTAGATGCTGCTGTTGACGATGACTTGTTTCTGAAAGAGGAAGTCTTGGTGTCCCAAGACTGCTGAGTAGTTGGGGAGACTTGGCTGTAGCCTGTGGCACAGAGCTCCTGTCATTCCTTTGTAATGTGTTCTTTAGACTTTGCAGCAAACCTCCAATTTAGAGACAAAGAGGAAGCTCCGAGAATTTCACTGCTTCATCACATATTGGGCAGCTGCCAGATTCTATGTGGTGGTCTGGGTGCTGGCCAGGAGTATGCACACATGTCACCCAAACACATACACTTCCTTCTCCATGGATCTAATGTGGGGTGACAGGAAACAAAACAAGTACATAGACAAGTAAAAAAGTAGAAGTTGTAGCAAATGATAGGAAACAAACCATTAAGCAGGTTGAAATGTAGTTTACTGCAAAATGGTAAACACTTACTTTAGTGTGTCATAAGAAAGCCTTCTATGGAGTGGTATCATTGAATCTGAGATGTAAGTGAATGTGATTTACTTGGCTTAACTCTCCATTGATAAATAAAAGTTAGAGTTTGGGGTACACTCTGAAATTTTTTTATTCAACTCTATTCATCTTTATGCAGTATAATGGTCTCTCCTAGCTTAGAGCTTCTCTGAAGAAAAACAGGTCTGGTGTTCTTTCTCACATTTATGAAGCAGTTGTGAACACTGCAGTCAGAACAGGTATGCATGAAAATGGATGACTGGTTCTGAATCCCAAGAAAGGAGATCCTAGAGCTGGACCATTCTATGCACCTAGAGAGGGTCTCTCTGCCATATGTATTGGGCCAGTTTTTCCTTCTCTGTGGCCTGTGCTTTTCAGGCTAGGTCTGCAACTCCTTTGCCTTGAATGTGGGAACAGCTGGCTGTTGCATTTTGTGTAAAAGAGGTTCACTGTGGTTCTCACTTGGATGAGTTCACCCTTTCTTTCATCAGCCTCTCTTCCTGGCTCTTATGTTCAGGCTGTTGTGAGGCCTTTTAGGTTTCACACACATTGTGTGGACTGTCTTTGAGATGACCCCAGAGGGCGATATTTACATTGTAGATGCCATAGACAATCACTGTGATGGTTCATTTGCAAGTGGTGGCAAACATTTAGTGGAAGGAGCTGCTCTCTGGACACCGCCACGCTGCCAGACCGGTCAGAAGTAGCCGTACCTCTCTCTTCCGTACACTCTCAGTCTTCTTCCTTCCCCATCCAAACAGACTTATAGGACAGTAGGAAGTGACTATGAATTTCTTCTCTCCTCTAAGCCCTGTGAGGTTGCAGGAAGCACATCTTTTAGGGCATTATTCATTGTCTCCTTTTTACTGATGGCTGCACTAGCTTTTCCTTTGGTATCCAATATGCTTCAGCAATGATGTATTTTTTCCCCTGGGGTTGAAACCTATTATTTTGCGGCTTTCAGAGTATCCATCCCTCAATTTTACTTTCATGATGTGCTCAAGTTTTAAAGCGTTCCGGGAAGCAGCATTTTCTTCTTGCAGAGTAGTGACCAGCATGTATTTGAAACACTTGGAAGCTTGTATAAGACAATGGCTGCGGCCATCAGTAGGCTGGGCCCATTGGGTTCCTCCTGCATCTCTCCATCACGTCCTCTCATTCTGTTGGGGAGGGCTGCCAGAGCCTCCCCTGGACACTCTGTCTACTTAGGCTAGCTGGGAGCAGCCTTTGAACTTGGAGTCTTTTCTTTATCAACTGGAAACACAGCTCTGTCTCATGCTGCCTCTCTTTAGTGGACAGTGGGCAAATCTGCACCGTGGCTTAAGGGTTGTTTTCGCTGGTCATCTGAGGCCACAGAGTTCCTTTTATAACAATGGTGTGGAGAAATGACATTTGCAAATCTTGCGTGATACTGCTACACCACTGGTGCAGTGAAGTATGATTGGAAAAGATACTCTCAGCTGAGGGAAAGATTGGTGCCCAGAGCCAAAAGAAGGGTGCTGCTAGGAGAGGCCAGCAGGGGGAGAGAAGATTTTGGACAGGGTGCCATGCCTCTTTTTCAAGATTCTGCTTTTGTGGAGAGTTGAGAGTGAGAGATTTTCTGGTGCTTTTCTTTATAGATCAATGACCTCATTGAAAGGAATACACTGTATTTTATTTTTTCTATTTAACCTTGAGTTCATATTGGGAGTAGGATTTTCAAGAGAGTAGGATTAAAGGACTTTTGATTCTTGGGATGGTGGCTTAGTCGAATTACAACTTTTCCAATTCCCTAACTTTTGATCAAGTTGCTTCATTTCCTTAGTGTGAATTTCTTCATTTTTATAGTACATATAGTAACAGTTCTTATCTCATATGCCATGTATGGGTTATGACTTCTCACACACTTAGAGTGTTATCTAGCATGTGATTAATATTAACTATTAACGCTGAGTACTTTTTGGAAGTGGCTTAATGTTTTGAAACATCATATTATGGTTTGTGTATAGATGACCCCTTCCCCCAAAAGCTCAAGCAGTCATGGGGCTGTTTCTGGAGTTTGTGATTGATTATTGTGGGTGTGGATGCTGCACCTGCCCTGAGGCAGGTAATTTGCATTATAATGTAAGGTGGGAAGAGAAGCTAGGGGCTTGAGGTGCTCCTACTCCTCCCTTGTGCTCTTGCTTTTTGCTCCTGACTTAAAAGGTTGTTCTCTGCCTTATGCTGCTCTGCCTTGGAGCCAGCTGAATATGGACTGAACCCTCCAGTAACTGTGAGCTAAATAAACCTTACTTCCTTCATTTTGAGTGTCGTGTATTTGTCCCAGCAATGAGAGAAGAGTAATTAGGATACATGGATTGCATTCTTTCGTAATTTCTAAGATTAGATCAGAAAATGAAAAAAAAGTGTAGGTTCTTCAGTCCAGGCTTCTTGTAATTTTTTTTTTCACCTTGGGGTGTTCTTCATATTGAAGAGGAAATAATTCTGAGCAATTATTTATAACATTAGAGGTCATGAGTTAAAATGTTGTTTTCTCTACGTTGAACACATAAATACTATGATTAGTAAATTACACCAGAATGAGTTTATTATGAAAGCATTAAGTGAACTTATGGAATTTGCAAATTAAAAGCTTCTGAGTATATTGAGGGACCCATGGGCTGTCCTTTTTGCTTGGAACACAGTACCCATTGGAGGAGGGACTTAGAGTTAGGGCTGGGAGGAGGAGCTGAGTGTGAAGCGCTTTGCATACTTAGGTGAGAGATAGGGACTTTTGAACTAATGGGAGGTCAGCAAGGATTTTGGAGAAGGAGATTGACTTAACCAGAGAGGGGATGCATTTTTATTACTAGATTTAATATTTTAAAAATGATTTCATGCATTAAGGACTTCTGGAATTTATTCTTAAGCCATTGTAATAAGTTAGCAGCCTAAATTTTCTTTTGGTTTTCAAAGTAGGTGTGTGTGGTAAATGTGAGTAGGGCCCACTGACTCCTGGATCTCTAGGCATGTGGGAACCCACTCCATTTCTCATCCTCCAGCTGTTAGATAAGGCTATGAGTCTTATTCAGTCCAGGAAAGAGGAAAAGAAGAGAAATATATTGCAGAAACCTTCTACAATGCCTCTATTTCTTTTTTTCTCTTTTTGACTATGAATGAATCTTGTATTTTGATGAATTTACCTCATGAATCAAAGCAACATGGGTTGCTGAGGCACCACATAAAAATTTCTTGTTTAGAAGTATCTTTTGGACTAGCAGTGCATTTCCTATAGGTGATCGGTGAAGTTTTTGTCATTTGATGCCACTGGCATTTTTATTTCACCTTATTTTGTTACTGCTGCAAACCTATTTTACACTGACTGTTGATAGTAACATCTAATTTTGTGCTTTCTAAGCAATTTGAATTCCTCAGGAATCAACATGTTAGGAATTGGCAATTAACAGCTGTATGGGCATCATCTCCAATCTCAGAGGTTTTCCCTGGCCTAGGAGAAATCAACTAAATTAAATGTAACCAACCCTAACAATCTAGGGACCTGGTTCAGTGTTAGGGGTATGTGCTTATTAGTGTGGATGTATCCTGGAGAAGTTAAGGTAAGGGATGGGCAATTTTTGGAGATACATGAATACTGTTACGTGCAAGGCTTCCTAGAAAATTCTACTCCATGTTGAGAGGAAGGGTGCAAAGTTGAAGTACCATTTGATAGCTTTAAGATAGTAGAAGATAAATGTTTAAGGACTACCTTTTCTATAAAAAAAGTAAGGGAAAAAAAGCCCTGCAATCGAACCATTAAAGATAATTGGAGCAAGGGGAAAAATAAAGTTAGAAAAATCATCTAGCAGGCTAAAATGGACTAACAGGTGGTCTGCAGCCAAGGAGCGAGAAACAGCATAAGTCATTAAGAATTACAGTGTCCATAACATAAGAAACAAAGCAGTTAAGAAAAGCAGAGCCATTCCTACCATAAGGTCTGACTGCAATTCCTAACATGTGCCTGCAAAGTTAGGGTACTGTCTAAGGGGCAGTAACTAAGTAGGAAAAAAAAAAAAAAAGAAAACTTAGTTGTAAAAGCCAGGCAGGATGAGCTGCAAGTAGTTTCTCTAAAGAAAAATACAGCAGAAAAGCTGGGAATCGTGTGTATGCATTACTCCTTGATTTAATCCTTTAATTGCATGTGAGAAGACCTATGATTTAATCTTTGTAGTCCATCAAGAAAAGGACATGAAAACTGGCACATGATTTCTAGATATTGCATTGGGTATACAGCACCCTGTGGTATTTTACTTGGGAATGAAATGGGAGAGTTTTATTAATGTTTCACTGTAATATTTGGATAAACATGTAGAAAAGATTTTGATAATGCTGAGAGTTTCTTTGCAATACCATGTCTGGTTTGCTTTAAGAAAGGATCCTCTCTGATTTTAAGAAAGATATGCCAGCAGAAATAAAAGTATTTATCATTAAGGACTAATAGACAGCTCCAGCAGAAAGCTCTTGAAGGACTGGAAGTTTACTGAGATGGTGAGATTATTTTATAGTTGGGCCAAATGACCAGAGAGCTCTTTTACAGCTACTTAAATAAGTTAATATTGATTTTATGATGCTTTTTCTATTATTTTATAAGGGAAAGCAGTGAGAATATGAGGTGTTAGAGTCTGTTGCCTGCTTTTATGAACTGGTCTGCTTGCTCTTTTTTTTATTAACTATTTCCTGCTTTCCAAGATTATTGGATAGACTGCTCATGGGCCAAACACTAGGTTAGAAAACAAGTTTCTCTTCTTTAAAATGTATTTTATTATTAAAAAAAGATGGACTTGGGATCCTAGCATTTATTTTTACCTCATTTTGTTTTGAACTTGATTTATTTTATTTGCATATTAGCAGAGCCAGGCCTCTTGTTGAAATGCTAATTGGGGTGTCTCAAGCAAGACCCGAACATTTTATGAAGTCTTTTCCTTTGTATTGTGGCCAAGCCAATCCCCATTACTTCTCTCTGAAGGTTGTCTAATCACGTGAGCTATGCAACACCCTTACTGCAGCTGTGGAACAAGGCTGCTGTCTAATTCTCCTTCATGCTGCCCTTGTGTCCCGATTTCCTTATGTTTGTTAAAAATCTGCTTCTTAAACAGAAAAGCTTCTGTTTTAGTTATAGATCTCGTGAAATTAAGTTCTACTCTCTTAGAAATATAAGCCAGTTGGCCCTAGTATGTGTGTTGATCTGTGTTTCAGTTGTCCAATTTTCTCCAAGCTTCAGGGTCTCAGGCCCCCGGGGGATGGGTTGATATATGTTTATACTGTGATGTCCCTGCCCAGGTTCCTGTCTGGTGGACCTCCAGGTGAGCAGAGGGTAAGGCCCTGGCATGTGAGGGTAAGGGTTTTGGGTGAGTATTCACTCAGAGGGGCTGAGCCTTGGTGAATCAAGGAGGACTGTGGTGGCTTTGCTGTTTCAAGTTGCACTTTTCTAAAGCCTTTTTTCTTGTAAGTTCTTAAAATTAATAGATCTAGTGAAAAATTTTGCCTAAACAGTTTTTATCTTTAAGCTTTTGCATTCAGTATGCCTTTTTTTTTCCTTTGAAGAGGAAATAAAAATCTGCTTGGCAAAGGGCACAAGGATATATGATGGTTGCATTTCTAAATGTAATTCTGGTACTGGGTAGGTTTATTTCCTACTGAATGAGTGGATTGTGGCATCTTGGCTTGTTACTAAGAAGCCCACTCTCTCCTGACCTTTGGGGCACTGAAAAACAGGACAGAAAAAAAAGTTAATCCAAAAGAAACAGCGACAATGAGACAAACAACAACAAAACAACAAAAACAGGTCTGGCCACGCAGCTGAGTGGATTAAAGCATGTGCTTAAGCAGATGCAAGGGCCAGGAGTTGAAGCACTGGCCTGCCATGCTGGCCCCACCCCTGGGGCTCCCTGAAACAACAATTGAGACTGGGTGTGGTGGTGTGTACCTGTAATCCCAACACTTGGGAGGCTGTAAACAGGTGGATCATGATGAGTCTTATCTGAGCAGTGAGACCTTGTAGATCCTGTCTTAAATTAAAAACAAAACAAAACAAAACCCAAAAAACAAAAACAACAAAAACAGCAACAACACCTCTGTACAACATGCCAGAAGGTAAAAAGCAAGCTAAAAAGCTATTGATAAACATACTTTTGCCTTCTATGTTGAAAAAGGCATCCTTGGCTGGGAGTATAGCTCAATGGTATGATGCAAATAAGGGAAGAAAAGAAAAATATTTTCAGACTGGGTGTAGTGGCACATGCCTGTAATCCCAGCTCTTGGGAGGCTGTAAACAGAAGGATCACTATGAGTCTGATCTAATAGTGAGACCCTGAACACACTGTAGACCCTTCCCTTTAAAAAAAAAAAAAGCCATCCTTATCTTTACATGGAAAACAAACTTCAAATTTATAATTTTTTTAAAAACATATTTAGTACAGGGTCTACAAGGTCTCACTATACAGATTGGACTTATTGTGGTCCTCTTATTTTTCAGCCTCCCAAATGCTGGGATTACAGGTGTAAGCCACTACACCCCATCTCAGTCACAGCATGACTCAGGGGCAGGGCTGGTGTGGCACAGTGAGGATCAAACCCTAGTCCCTGCATCTGCCTAAACAGGTGCTTTAATCTGCTGAACTCTCTGGCCAGCCCTAAAATTCATAATTCTTAGAAGTTGAAGTTAATTCATTTATCTCTGTGCTGGATTGTGCTTTTCATGGAGAGCTGACTTCTGCTCTGCTTTCTTTGTTCTTCCTGCTCCCTCTCATGTGGCAGAGTCTTTCTGTGTACAAGTGGGTGTACATCTGTCACACAACCTGCCGTCCCCTGGCTGCTGTGGGCCCAGAGCCTGGAGGCCTGCAGGCTGGAGGTACATGCTGCCCTCGGTCTGGGTCCTGCCTGGTGAGGTGTAGCCAAGGAAAAAGGTGTGTTGGGGTGTCTAGGGCATGCAGCAGAGTACTCCAAACTGAATTTAAAACAACAGAAAAACTTTATCTCACAATGCTGGAGGTTGAAAGCCCAAGATCAAAGCCTTAGCAAAGTCAATTCCTCCTGAGAGCTGTAAGAATTTATTTCTTGCCTTCTTCCTCGCTTCTGGTGGTGTGTCAGCAATCTTAGGTGTTTCTTAGTTTGCAGACACATCACTTTGCTGTCGGCCTTCATTTTCATATGGTGTTTTCCCTGTGTCTCGTTACTCTTCTCTCATTGCTGGGACAAATACCCAACACCCACAGTGAAGGAAGGAAAAGTTTACTTAGCTCACAGTTACTGGAGGGTTCAGTCCATGCTCTGTTGGCTCTAAGGTAGAGTGGTACATATCAGAGAGCAACCTTTCACAGCTGTGGCAAAGAGCAGGTGAGCAAGGGACGAGTAGCAGCAATAAGGGCAACAGAGAACAAGTCTGTCTCCCTGATGTTACATCAGGCTATCGCACCAGGCTGGGAACAGTACTCACACCCATGATCCTAGCAGCACTCAGAGCCATAATCCCAGTGGATCATGACTTAATCACAAACTCTGGAAGTACATCCCATGACTGCATGAGGCTTTTGGGGGACAACTAGACACATGCCACAACACCCTGTGTGCCTGAGTGTCTCTGTCATAATTTACCCTTTTCCTGAGCACACTACTCATAATGAGTTAGGGTCTTCCCTTGTGACTCATCTTAACTGTTATGTCTGCAAAGGCCTTATGTCCAAATAAAATCGCATTCTGAGGTATTAGGGGTTAAGACTTCATCAGATGAATTGGAAAAGACACAAGTCAACTTATAACAGAATGAGGTCCTAACAGGGGGACAAGCTACCTTGGCGATAGGGAAAGTTGGGGCTAGCCAAGGTCCAGAGTGGGCTTCGCCAAACCTTGGGAACTGTGACAGTGACCCCTCAATGGGCAGAGCTGTGCATAAATTCTTTTTTTGCTGCCTTTGATAAAAGTCAAGTTAACAGTTTATTTATTTATTTGCTTGTTTGTTTGGTGCAGGGTCTTGATACACATCTTGGACTTGTAGTGATCTTCCTGTGTTCAGCCTCCCCAATGCTGGGATTACAGATGTGCATCACCACTTCCAGTTTCGGTGGCCAGCTTGGTGCCTGGGGCCTGCGGCTGGCACAGCATGTACCATGGATCAAACCCCAGTCCCTGAGCTTGCCAGGCAGCTTCTTAGATCTCTGAGCTATCTCACTGGCCCTTGACCCAACAATTTAAAGAACAATAGAAGGGACATGAATTTAAATTCTGAATCACCTAACTTGTCCAAATCAATGGAGGTTCTTCTCTGCCCCCTGAAGGACTTTTCTCACCTACTGCGCCACATCAGTTCATTCCTTCTTCACCTTAGTTTCTACTGCTGCTTCATTCCCAGTTCATTTTGTAGATTATGAGTCACTACTTTCTACAACCAGAAATGTTGGTCTCTTGTACTATGGTACATTGTGGCAAATCGTCAACAGAAAATCGTTGGTCTCTTTGCCTCTGACTTTTGCTGATGGCCCTGGTCATACATCAGTTTTGATTCTGGCCAGTATATTCCTCATACTGAGGGAAGTTAGGCCTTCCACGCTCTGTATGTTATTTCTGTGCCTGTATTTTAAAAATAAGCCATGGCGGGAAGGATGGGCATTCAATTCTGTGACTAAAAACAATCTCCTGGGAGCCAAAGAAACACACAGATACTGTTTGTTCTCCATACTAAAAATAGGTAGGCTGGTATTTTTAGTAATTCCCCAAAATATGATGTCTGGACTGAACGTCAGCTGTGGGTGCCTGTCTCTATGGGATCGGATGAGGATCGCAGTGTGGGAGGAGCCAGGGTCAGACGTTAGAAAAAAAAAAGTCTTTTGGAGAGAAGTTGGGCCTCACTACCAATTTAAGGTTTCCAGCTAATGAGGGTGTAGTTCAATTTCAAACATTTTTAGAGTTAAAAAAAACAAAAACAGAAATGAAGCAACCTCAAGGAATTATCAAGAGCATAAAGACTAGCAGTTGTTATATATCCAGGGCTGTAAAAATGAGCTACTTCTTCCCCTCAGATGAGGGTAAAATGTGGTCTGGAATCACAGCAAAATTAATTTGTTTGCTTGGGTATAAATTTAAAATGACTCACCTGATTTTTTTTTTTCTTCTTCTGTAATTTGCCATGGTTAATTCAGTCCCAAGAGATTTTCTTTTTACCACCTTCCTATAAAATCTGATTCAGTTTCATACAGTTTTTTTCCCCTCTCACTACTGTTCCAACTAAATGTGTATAGTATAGTCCTTTAGGAAAACACCAGAGATACAGCTGATGTTTTTACCATGCTTCTTGTATAGATTTTCTGGAACTGTCAGTATGGGGAAGAGACTAATAGGGTGTTCAGGGCATTTAAATAGGTTAAGAAATCTTTCCAAATCAATGTTTTTCCCGTCCTTCTCTAATAGAGAAGTTGAAGGGATCATTTATTTACCAGATTTTGCATGTACTGAGTTAGTATTGGGCTGATATTAAAGAGTCAAGTTCCTGTAGGACTAGAAGTCTAGTAGAGAAAAAGGCTGCAGGTCAGGAGTCAGAGGTAAAATTAGCAGGAGAATATGAGTTCTTCTTGACAAATCCATTTGGCTTGTCTCACCAGACTACGACTAGGAACAAGAGGCCAGGCCTGCTTCCAATCTATAAGGCTGCAGGCAGGATTCAAACTCACCCACTTCATAAGAAGTGGAAACCTTTGGACTATGCAAGGTGGGCCACTAGAATGAAGAGTGTAGATTTTGCTCAGTGGTCTACCAGTGTGTGTCCCAGCCACTTAGCACGAGTGCAGTGTCGGGAGGACACACGGAACACTTTCTTGGGACAGTCACTCAGCACATGTCAGGCCACGGTGACACACCTTGGGTTATTTGGAGCTTCTGGAAGCTCATGCTGTGACTACAAGTAGGATCAGCATACATCTATAGTTCTTCTATAGAAATCAAGTTCTTGGGTGTGCAATCATTCCACTGCTCCAAGGGTTCTACGGTCAGGCATCATTCAGTATTCATTCTTAATTCATCTTGCAACTTGTGACTGGTGCTGGAACTGATGAGAACAGGGCAAATGTTCCTCCTGAGCAATAATGTAATTATGAATAATTCATGAAAGTGCCCCAGAACTTCCATATTTTACTGGGTTGACATTAGTAGTTAGCTAGGCTAAGATGAGCTTTTTAGGTTTAATGGTATCACTCTTAACCTTCTTACGACCCAAAATGAACACAAAAATGTAAGACAGTAACTCTGAGTATTTGGGATTCTATACTGGGAGCTGTGGGAGACCGACCTAAGGCCTGAGTGCTGAAATTTCTTCTCATCAACATGTGATGAGTACTGGGTTTGTTGAGTTCCAGAGCTGCCAAGCACTGAGGCATGACTAATTTGGTAGCAGTAGGAGGAAGATCTGTGGCCAAGAAACCATGCAACTTGGGGGGAAATGAGAAAAAGAAATAAAAAGAAATAGATATATCATTCACACTGTACCATATGCCAAATAGATGTGAGTTTTAGACACGACATCCTTTAGCGCCATCCCAAATGAGTTCCCTTGCCTACAGTGGACCATTTTAGATCTTTTACGATGGAAATCATGGGCATTTTGAGAGGCAGTTAGACTATAATTCACAGTTATAATTTTCATAAATTTCATGCTGTGACCATTCTTATTAATGATTATAGTTTTGGGGCCATGTTCTCCTTTTCTTTCCACTATATATATATATTTTTTCCACTATATTTTTATTATAATGATCACATGCAGCATGAGGAGTTGGTGCATGTTCACAGCACTTTCTAGTTCCTGTTCCTTCCCCTTCTCCTTCCCTCCCTCCCTCCTGTCTGCTTCTCTTAGGTCCTTTCTCCTGAAACACAAAGTGCAATTTTCTTTTCTTTTTGGCTTCATGAAAGTAAGTTACTTTGCATTTCATTGTCGCCCATTCTGTTATAAAGTCAGGGACCCTGCCAGGTCACAAAAGAAATGACAGGCAAAGGTGAAGGACCCCCCACTCCTCCCACCCTGCACACACATGATGGCCATTTCTCAAAATTCTCTGACTCCTGTCAGGATGCTGGCTATCTGGTGATTTTCCTACCATCTGTAATTTAAATATGCAGAGTTGACATCTTTTCTCCCTACTTGATATTCTCA
The DNA here is from genome assembly GCF_000260255.1 of Octodon degus. Taxonomy (NCBI): domain Eukaryota; kingdom Metazoa; phylum Chordata; class Mammalia; order Rodentia; family Octodontidae; genus Octodon; species Octodon degus. The sequence goes on from NW_004524636.1 coordinate 4,627,528, forward strand.
ACACAGTATTTTGGGAGGAGCTTGAGGACTTTTCTGGATTCCTGGGGCTTGTCTGGCTACCTCTTCTCACCAGCCCTGGACTCAGTCCTGTGTGTGTTACGCTCAGCAGGGCAGCAAATGGCAGGATCCTGCTGTGACTTCACAGTCTGCCTTTCTTCTCAGGCATCCAGGCTAGGATATATATATATATATATATATATATATATATATGTAATTACCACATCATTTACAGTGTGCTGTCAGCAAGCCAAGAATCACATCACATTATCCCCACTCACATTAGCACAAATAATTTAAATCAACATTTCTGTTGGGCTGCATGGGGGATACTGTTGTCTGAGAAGTTGGTGCATCCCCTGGGCTGGCTGACAGTGGTAGGTTTTTCTTGCTCTTGGTGGGTTCAAGGGCTTGTCTAAATACAGCCCCTTAACACTGCCTTGTTGTCTCAGCCCAGCAGGCGATGGCTTTGGCTCACTACATCACAGCCTCTGGTGTCAACAAAGTCTTGTCTTCGCAGTGTTCCTGGTGTTAGCCTGAGGGGTGGATGTCTCTGTCTGTGAGTGTATTTGCTTGGAAAGTTTTCCTCCGTGATGACGGAAAAGGAAAACAGAAATAAACCACAGTGTTCTCTAGAAATGCCCAGGATATGTTCAGATTTCATTGTGTGGTTATGTGCTCCTTTTGTTCTGTCAGTCTTGGAAGACTCTACATTAGTATGTCCTATTTTATCAGAGTTAGCTGGCCTGTATGTGGACAATGAGCCAGGAGGCAGTCTGAATCTGAACACTCTCCCAGTGTCCTCAGTGCCTTTCAGCAAGAACAGAAAGACATATACACTGAGTCAATTCCCCCCTACCCTGAGTGAGGTTGTGGCCATTTAACTTGGGATGTTAGGGAGGCCTGTGATGTGTGTGGGCTTGTTGACCATTCTTTTGTATGTTTGCCAAAGCTATGAGGAGAACATACCTATGTGTTGGTTCTATCTAGCATATTGATTTCAGGAAGATAAAAAAGATGGAATATATCTGAAATTAACTCCAGACCAAAGCCAAGCCCAGTCAAGCCCAGACTAAATCATCTAAACCCTGGCCAACCTGCAGATGCATAAGGAAGAAGATAGATGCTTGTATTTGTATACCTCTTAGATTCTGTATATGTTGTACAGCAATAGCCAACCTCATAACCTTACTACCATTACTGTCAATTTTCAATGTGCAGCAACTTTGTGGTTGTTTCCTACATAGTAATAACAAGTTGACACATGCACTCTTTTTTTTTTTTTTTTTTTTTTCCAGATCTGGGGATTGAACTCAGACCCTTGCGCTTGCCAGGGAAGCACTTATTTCAGTGAGCCATCTCCCCGGCTCCAGACACATGCACTCTTACAATTTTATTAGCTTCCTCACATAACAGTCTAATGGGGTCACTTTTGAAGGATGTGCACATATGTTTTATTAAGCCAATTAACATCCATCGTCTGGCATAGTGGGAAGGGGAGAGCGAATAGACCAAGCTCACAGGACTCGATTTCTAGATCATTACCAGACAAGAGTCCAGGTGACATCTGTGGTCATGAACTTGAATGAGACTAATCAATGAGGTGTCTATTCTTCAGCTATGTCAATATGTGCAAAAGACTGGATTTCACTGCATTTTTCTTTTGTTCATTATTGGACACTTTTCCATTAATTTCTTTAAGATATTCCCCCATCGCTTCAGATATACTTATCCCATTGTTCTTAGCCACTTTGTGTTGTTGTGACTGTCTTGATGTACTGAATCAATTCAAAATGTCTACCTTTCATGGTCACTTTGATTCTATAGAAGAGCCAGAAGTTACCTGGTGACATATGTGGTGAATGAGGTGGATGAAGACACACAGTCATGTTTTAAGAGCTTAACTTCATGTTGAATGGCACCTGACAGCAGCATTCATTGTATTTTTTATCATATCTTGGAAAGACACTCAGAAAAAAGGACTCCAGAAATGCTTCAGAAAGTAGGCAGAATGATAAGTGTGTCTGAGGAGAGGAAGAGTATTTTGAGGAGGAGTAATGGCAATGCATCTTTTACTGTACTAAATTAAAAAAAATATTAACCCTGTATTCTGATCACACCTGGTATCTCCTGTTTTGGCCACATTTACTTGGTGAGCTGTCATGTAACCACCAATTTTTTCTTTTAAACTTTAATGATATAAGAAAGCAGCTGAAGAACATATCTTGTGCTGAAAACAACATAGAACTTGTTAGGGTTGTAGAGAAGCAGAAGAAATAGGAGATGAGAGTAGACAGGTAAGCAGGGACTGAGAACTGACTCATGCATTTATGGAGGCCAAGAAGAGCCACCACATGCCATCTGCAAGCTGAGAATCTGGAGTGCTGCAAGTTCTGGGGCTGAAGGCTGGGAGAAACTGGATATATCTGGAGTGCAAGGGCGGGACAAGATGGATGTTCCTGCACCAGAAGACAGAGCCCATTTGCCTTCCTCTGTTTTCTACTTTTAGTTGGGTCCTCAGCAGTTAGTGATGCCTGGCAGTTGCATGAGGGTGGATCTTTCCTTTTTAATACACTGACCCAATTGCCAATCTTTGTCACAAAGCCCCTCACACATAGGCCCAGAAATAATATTTTACCATAAATATCATCTAACCTAGACAAACTGGTCCCTAACACTAACCTTTCCAGTGCCATGCTCTCTCTCTCTCTCTCTCTCTCTCTCTCTCTCTCTCTCTCTCTCTCTCTCTCTCTCACACACACACACACACACACGTATGTGTACATATTGTAGCTATGTTTGCCTACTATATGTTCTATTATGGCACATCAGGTACTTGATCAATTTTTCTTAAACAGATAAGGTTCATCCATATCTTTTTTCCTAGTTCTCTTTTATTTTTCCTTTTATAGTACTTACAGAGTGATTTTTCTAAAACATACACATTAACCTTTAAGTAGGACGAAATGATTCTACTATACTTGCCTTCTTGAAAAGCAGCCAAAACTGCTCAAGAAAACTAGTACTTGAAGTTCACAACTTACAGGCTTCCCCCAAACCAGGCAATTCTGTAATGGCAAGCCTCAATTCTGACTACAGGTCAAATACAATGAGGGTTTAAGTGGGAAGAGGACACCATAATTAATACAGCCAATAGAACACTCTGGGTCAAATGTAGGGTATAAGAAAGAGAAAAAGCAAGAAAACTTGAGATTTTCTTTAGAGGGAATAACAAAGACCAGATGAAGGACGAGCTGCTGGGACATGTCCTTCACATTCCCTCAAAGAGAATTTCCTCATCAAGAGAATCAATCTGGAGCTAAGAGGGAGAAGGAAAGATAGCTACTAATTTGTAACTCTGACCAGAGGTGGGTGAGCAGCGATAAATAACTCATCAGTCACCCAGAGTCAAGGCTCCACACCAATTCCAGCTGCTTGGTGATCTGCTTGTTCCTGAGCAGGAAATCCTGAACCTTATGGGGAGAGAACACACTGAGTTTTTCAGATTGTAAAATGTTAGTGAAACTTTAAGCTGAATCTGTGCGTGCTCCCATTTCTTCCCTTTAGCACATGTGAACAAACTGGAAGTCAAGGTCATATTAATCCATTTAAGGCTTGGCTTCATGTTGTGTGTGCAAATTGGGCTTGTGTATAGACTGTCAGCTAAAAGGGAACATTGAACAAACAGCATGAACAATTCTTTGTTCCACTGTTCCTGCTTGTGGGATGTCTTTCCTGCTTTCTGTCTTTTCTGGCTGGCTAAGTGAGATGATTCTTTGTCATGATTCATTGTCATGATCTTTGTTTTCCTAACTTAGAATATTGTTCCAATTCCTGATTTACTTACTCACTGCCTCACCAGACTCTAAGATTCTGAAAGGATGGGGCTTGACTTTTATTTTATATCTTGTAATTGACATCTGTTTAGATAGTATGAGGCTAATAAGAAACAAGCCATGAGGCCCTTAATCCATTGCTTAGATTACTATTCCACTAGTGAATTGGAGAATTAAAGTAATTCTCTAGGTAAAGGCCATCCTATTCAACTACATGGACCACACAGATAGTGTTTCTAAAATTCTCATTAAAAAAGAAAAAGAAAGTAGAATGGAATTAATTTCACTAGCAAGTTTTATTTAACTTAGTATGCTGTAAGTGCTATCACTTCAAAATATAATAAATACTAAAATGAGTAGTGTTTTATATTTTCCTCCTAAAAGTTTAGTTTGTTAGTTGCACTGGACATATTTCAAGGAACAGTAGTCATGTAGCATTTTGGACAGTGTGTTTCTAGCTATCTAGGCTTTAGGTAAGAGGAATATGTGGGCAAAGATGTCATAGAATTATTATCCAATTTTCTTCGTTTGTAGCATTGCTGTTTTCAGGAATCACATCAATCACATTTTTAAATTTAGTCTGCAGACCTGGCTTTGTCATGAAAAAGCATTCTCCCTCCCCTGCCAGAAAAAATGGGTTAAATATTTGACTATGCCTGTGGGGCTCAGTATAGGCCCTCTGCTTGCTAAGATGATGTTGTTTTTGTGTTTTTTAACTGTCCTGTGGGGACTTGGTGTTTTTTCAGCTTGCAGCTGCTCTATTGTTAGGGTTGACACTCAGTCCAGTTTTTTGAATTATATAACAAATATTCTAGCCCCCAGGAAGTGAATGGTGCTAGGACAAACACATGCTGACTGAGGTGGGATCTCTTTTAATATGCCCC
>NW_004524636.1:4632344-4639164 GCF_000260255.1 Octodon degus
TTTATTTTTATTTTTATTTTTTCCTATTTTATTTAAATTTATATCTCAGTTTTCTCAAAGTTATTTAAATGCCATATTAAAAAAATAAAGAGTGAATAAAGAGATTAGAATATTTCTTCTTTATGTCGGTATTTATAAACAAAGGTTCAGCTGAAAAATCTAGTAACATCTTGGAATTGAACCCTCTGAGTGTAACTGAATTTCAAAATTGTATCACTCTCCATAATTCCAGATGTTCATAAGTGGAAAAGACAATAAAATCATAGAAAATTTAAAAGGAAAGAGGCCAGTGCATAAAAATGTCAAAGCTATCATCATACTCAATGGTAACAAAACAAAAAAGTTTTCCTCAAAGATCAGAAACTTGGCAAAAGGACTCATATTTTTCATTTACTTTCAAACTAGTGTTGAAGTGCTAGACCTGAGCAATTAGATAAGAAAAAGAAATAAAATACATCCAAATTAAAAAGGAAGCTAAAAACAAAAAGGAAGTAAAAATTGTGTTTGCACATTACAAGATTTTGTGTATATAGGAAAGCTTGATTCTATATATCCACACATATGAGGAAAATTATTACAATTGATAAACAAGTTCATCCAAGATGCAGGGTACAAAATCAACATATAAAATCAATTACATTTTTGTGAAAAGTAAAAATGAAAGATCCAAAAAGGAAATTAATTATACTGTATATAACATTAAAAGGAATAAAACACTTAGAATAAGCTTAAGTCTGGGGTTAAAAGTCTTATGTACTGAAAACCACATAACACTGTTGAAAAAAATTAAAGAAGATCCAAATAAGTGGAAAGACATTTAATGGCCATAGAATGAGTGGAAGCTTTGAGATTGTGGAAATGTTCATGCTATCCAAAGTGACCCACAGAATATTATCTTTTTAAAATTAATTTTATTGAGAAACAAATAGCAATGAGACAGTTTCAAAACCAATTAATAGGACAGTTTCAGTAACTAATACATCACATAGTGTTGTCTTCTTAGTGGTTATTCATAGTACAAGATGCAGACATGATATCTTGTCCAAGCACTCTTAGCACATGTCTTTCTTCCCATTGAATTAAGAGAAAGTAGCTATCTATTCTATTTTGTATATACAGATACAAAATGGTCTTTCCTTTGTGTCCCCTTTCTTGGTTTAGTTTTGTCACAGATGGGTATTCCATTGCCATTTAAATATTGTAGGTGCATGAATTCAGCAAAATAATCCAATATAGTCTGGTAGTCCAAAATAGTAGTGGGTTATCCATCAGAAGTTGTTGACTCGAGCCTTTTACAGCTCAGCATATTAATATGGCTTTACTTTTTATACATCGTTTTTATACTTTTCTACTGGATAGTTAAGACCAAGATAAAGCAAGGCATATATAACAAAAAATGTAACTTTTGTATCTGACAAGGTCAGTCAAATCCCCTCAGGATTGACTCTGAAACCATGTACCACACAATAGGTAGATTCTTTGTCAGTGTCAGCTATGTGGATGAGTCATGGCCATTGCTTGACCAATTTGCTTTCTGTGAAAGCCTGAGAGAATGTTTTCTCTCCATGTGACTCTCCTTAGGCACGCTCTACATCGTTGATCACTTTCTTCTGTGGCTCTGTAATCTCCTTGATCAGAAAATTTGGGCCATCACTGAGTTACATGATGTTATAGTACAGGTTCTCCTATGTCCTGAGTCCTCACTGATCTTGAAAGGCTAGGGCCAAAATGTTGGCTGTACTTGTAGTCCTTCCTTTTCTCTAATCTTTGGTATGCAAACTAAAGTTATTAACCCTCCAGAGGAAAAGCTTAATGATATTATTACCCTACAACACAGGCAGTTGAGCTTAACGTTGCTGTCTGAATATCGAACATCTTAGACATAATATGAAACAGATATTTTCCATCAAGTATTGATATATTAAACATTAAATACCTAAAGAATGTGAAGAAAAAAATAAAAAAGGAATAAACAATTACATATTTTTACACAGAAACTTAGAAATCTAGCCATATACAGCATTGTAGCAGGACAGTCCTATGGCATTTTTTTCTTGTCTCTTGTTTTCAATTATTACCCTTTTTTAAAAAACAAACATTTATTTGAGAGACAGTATAGTAGTAATTGATATGACATGACAAGCAGTATGTATTTAGAAGATAAGAATGACAAGCATTCTAAGCATGACCCTTGTATTACACATTGCTATCTTCAGTGCAGTTGCTCAGTTTACAGGTATCAGCATATCTATTTAGTCAGGGTGAGAAGTCGACCAATGAACTGCGAGTTTCAAAAACCTGAAGATTCTCAGGATCATTGCCTTAACCATCTTATTCATATAAATATGGTTTTGCCCCTGTCATGTTTCCTAGCTTTTCTCTTTGCCCTCTCTTCATTGTTTAGTCCTTAAGTTCTTGCTTTTCTTTTAATTGTGTTATACCTTTCTATTTGTATTTCTTCTTTTGGGTTCTTACACTAGGGAGACTATAAGATATTTACACATATGGGTCTGGTTTATTTCATTTATGAGTATATCTTCAATTGGTATCCACTTCAATATAAAGCCTTCGAGTTCATCATTCTTTATAGCTGAGTAATACTCCATTGTATAAAAATGCCACATCTTTTTCATCCATTCCTCAAATGATGGGAATTTTGGTTGTTTCCAAGATTTGGCTGTCACAAATTGTGCTGCTATGAACATTGGTACACATATATCACTATGATATGATGTTTTCAGTTCCTCTGGGAAAATTCCCAGTAGGGAGATAACTGATGATTTTTAGTCCTGTTTTTTTTTTTAAAGGAGTCTCCATACTGATTTTCATAGTGGTTGCATCAATCTGCATTTCCCACAGCAGTAGAGAAGGGTTCCTTTCCCCCCACAGCCTCTCCAACACTTGTTGTTGGTTGATTTCTTTATGATAGCTATTCTTTCTGTGGTGAGATGGTATCTCAGTGTTGTTTTAATTTGCATTTCTTGGGTGGCTAGTGATGTGGAGCACTTTTTCATATATTTATTTACTTCTTTAATTTCATCCTCTGAGAAGTTTGTGTTCATCTCGGATGCCCATTTCTGGATTGGGTTTTTAAATTTTGGGTTCCCTAATTTTTTTAGTTCTTTATAAATTCTAGAGAGCAGACTTTTGTCTGAGTGCTTATTAAGATTTTTTTCCAAATTTGTGTGTTGTCTTTCACTTTGTTGGTAATTTCTTTTGACGTGCAGAAACTTCTCAATAAGAGGACGTCCCAGTTGTTAATTCTTTCAAGTATTACCTATGTGATTTGATTTTTTTCATGAATTCTTTGCTACCCCTATGTCTTTAAGAGTTCCTCCTACTTTCTCTTCCAGGAGATTTAGTGTTTCTTTTTTAATGTTTGGATTTTCAATCCATTTTCACTTTAGCTTAGTTTATGATGATAGACCTGTGTCAAGTTTTAGTTTTCAGCATGGAGAGAGCCAGTTTTTCCACCACCACTTGTTAAAGAGGCTATCTTTCTTCCAGTAAGTGTGTTTGGCCTCTTTGTTGAAAATAAATTGGCTGAGTATGTTTGTAGAGGCTTCCACATCTTCTATTCTATTCCATTGATCCTCAGGTTGGTTTTTTGCCAATGCCATGCTGATTTTATCACAGTAGCTTTGTAGGAATTGTAGTGCCTCCTGCCTTGTCTTTGTTGCCCAGTATTGCCTTTGCTATTCTAGGTCTTTTCTTGTTCCAAATAAATTTTAGGAATGATTTCGATAGGTCTGGGAGGTATTTTGGTGGTGGTTTGATAGGGATTGCATTAAATCTGTATAACAATTTTGGGAGTATGGCCATCTTCACAATGTTGGTTCTTCCTAGGAGCAGGGAATATCTTTCCATGTTCTGAAATCCTCTATGATCTTTTTTTTAGAGTACTATAATTTTCCTGGAAAAGTTCTTTGACTTCTTTAGTTAGATTAATTTCTAGGTATTTCATTTTTCATAGTGCTATTGTAAAGGGTATTGCTAGTCTAATTTTCCTCTCAGTGTGTTTGTTATTTGTGTAGAGGAACGCTATTGACTTTTGGGTATTAACTTTGTATCCTGCTAACCTACTGAATTTGTGTAGTAATTCTACTACCTTCTTGGAGGAGTTTCAGAAGGACTGTTTTTGGGCCAGCTCAGGATGTCCCCAGGGCAGGTCTGGTAATGCATGAGAATCTGGGGATTGAACCATAGAATCCTGAGCTTGACTGCTTTGCTTAAGCAGGTAGTTAAACAACTGAGTTAATGGGCAGGCCCCCTGATGCATAGAATAAATATAAATAATAATTCCAAATTCATACTGAACCATTAGAGAATCTCTGACAGCCAAGAAGTCTTGAGCAATAACAAAGCTAATGATACCATTCTTTTTGATTTATACAAAGACTGTAAACTATAGTAGTCAAAACCAACTGGTCCTGGCATAAAGATATACATAAAAGATGAAATTATGTATACCTACAAATAAACTTTCATATGTGGTGAAATGATCTTTGCAAAGAGCAACAAGACTACATAGAGGAGAAGAATAATGTCTTCACAAATGGTGTTGGGAAACTGGGTATCCACATGGAAAACATGAGACTGGATTATTATCTTATGCTATACAAAAAGCTCAACTCAAGCAGAATTATAGACTTAAGCATGAAATTTGAAACCGTAAAACTCCTAGAAGAAAACATGGGGAAATCTCTGCCATTGTCTTGGCAATAATTTCTTGAATATGATCCTAAATTATAAGCAAGAAGAGCAAAAATAGGCAAGTGTGACTACATCAAAATAAAAACCTTCTGTATAGCAAAGGAAAGAACCTATTCTCTTATACAGTAGAATAAAATATTTGCAAACCATGTATATGAGGAGGAATTTATGTCTAAACTAAATAAAAACTTTTACAAATCAATAGTAAAAATAAACAAAATACTCCCAACATCATCCAATTAAAGGAATAACAATAGATTCAAATGAACATTCTTGAAACATACAAATAATAAAAGGTATATTAAAGTATTCCAACTATACAAGTCATTAGGGAAATGCATATGTAAAAACATAATGAAGAATGAATTCATGCCCCTTAGGATGGCTATCATAAAAAAGCAACGAGTGTTGTCAAAGATATGGAGAAACCGTATCACTTGTACACTTTTGGTGAGAATATAATGTGGTGCAATCAGTATGAAAAACAGTATAGAGGTTCAACAAAAATATAAAAATGGACCTACATACCACATGATCTACCAGTCTCACTTTGGGTATTATTAAAAGATGATTGAGATCAGAATCTCAAAGTGATAGTTGCATTTTTATGCTCATAGTAACGTTTTTATAGAAGTTTAGAGGCAGAAACAAACTAAATGATAGCATCATGGTAGTTGCATGATTTCAGTTACATATCTAAAAATGATTAGAATTATAGAAATAGAGGTCAACATCTGCCATATGACCTTGTGCTTACTGTTAAGCATGTTGTACTCTATGCTTAAAAGTCTGAGATATGTTTTATGTATCTTTTTGCCATAAGAGGGAAAAATTCATAAAAGGACACATGTCTGAGATTCAGAGCAAAGGCATCTTGATCTATATTGCCAGCGCCAGTAGCTTTCTCAACCTGGTAAATTGTTACATCAATAGATGGAAGTTTGGTATTATCCTGTTTGGCTCACAACTTCACAGAATATATTGGTCTTGACACCAGCAATGCTTAAGATGAAGTGTAATAGATTTGATGGTTTTTACCTAAAATAATTGTCCAAAGGCTGATGAGATAGTTCAGTGTGCTAAGTACCTGTTTTGACAAGCACAGGCACTAGGGTTCAATCCTTGTCCTGCATGCCATGCTGGTCCTACCCCTGGGGCACAGGTGAAAGAGTCTGGGCATGGTGGTGCATGCACTGGTGAGGCTGAAAACAGGAGGATCACCATGAGTCTGATCTGTAGAGTGAGGCCACATACCAAAAAAAAAAAAAAAAAAAAAAAGTTGTCCAACTGTGAAGTTCATGGACTTTATAATGCTGCTTGATCTCAGGACACTAAATATTCAGATCAAAGGCTTTTTATTGAACTATATCACACACACACACACACACACACACACACACACACACACACGTACTTAACTAATAAAGATATAGGTCTGTGCATTTTGAAGCCAAACAACCCTTGAACTCATAGTTCCTAGTCCAAGATGCAAGACGTGTGTCTTACATATTACCCCTGGTACCTTCTGATGGTCACTATCTTCCCAAAGGTAGGCACTAACCTCATTCACAGTTTTATCTGTACTTTATATAAATGAAAATGAGAGTAGTTGGATCCCCACAACACTCCAGCCAGCCAAACCACCCCTGAGGGCATTCGGAGCAAAAATAAATAAATAAAAAAAAAAAAAAAAAAGAAAATGAGTGGGCTCATTCAGTCCAAGTCATTTTCATCTGGCTTGTTTCATACAGCATTATGCTTGTGAGATTTTTCTATGTCACTGCATATAGTTATAGATCCTTCATTCAATTGAAATTTGGGATTATGTTGTCTGACTCTGTCACAAGTTGATTTTTCATTTTACTGTCAGTGGTTCTGTAGATGCCTTCTACTTTTTGTCTACACTAAAATGCCTTGGTACCCTGGTCAGGTGTTTGGAGAGCGAGAGCGAGAGTGAGAGTGAGAGTGAGAGCGAGAGTGAGAGCAAGAGAGAGTGAGCAAGCAAGAGAGAGAGAGAGACAGAGAGAGACAGAGACAGAGAGAGAGCAATAGAGGGAGAGAGAGAGACAGAGAGAGAGACAGAGAGAGAGATAGAGAGAGAGAGCAA
>NW_004524636.1:4641079-4644254 GCF_000260255.1 Octodon degus
TTTAATTTGTTTTCCTTATACTATGTGATCTAGCTGAGGCAATGAGGTTTATACCTCTTCAGTCTGTTTAAAGACACACGAGGTTTAGTGGTTGTCACAGATCTGTGTCCAAGGGAGCTGAAGGCCTGGACTTCCGGTCTTCTTTGGCTCTGGTGGTCTTTCCAACATCCATGTTGACTCTGAAGGGTGGGCATGAACACAGCTTGTGGCTGAATGGAGTTGCAATGCACTGAAGATGCTCATGGCTCCAGGGATGACTATGGGCTGCTAGACTCCTGGGCTGCTTATAGTTTCTGGGGAAGCCACAAATGAGGCCATGGCACTTTGGTGTATCATCCAATGCAAAGCAGAGATTATACACAAGAGGCATGGGAGAAGCAGTCACTGATTCAAAAAACATGGCGGGTTGGTTCTGACCTAGAAGCACCAAAAAATCTGCTAGTCAAATAACTGGAGATGTGCGGTTAGCTATCTAATCTTTATATTTTAACTTTGCTAATATGAGCCAGTGGTCACAAATCTAATGGAAACTATTTTTAGTTTGTTTGGTGTTTTGGTACTGGGGATTGAACTCAGGTCTTTGTGCTTGCCACGCAGGTGCTTAAGCTGCTGAGCTATCTCCTAGGCCCAAGGATCACAAATCAATCACTAAAAAAACCCTCTGATTTTTTTTTACAAACCCATAAAGTTATGGCCCAAGGGAAGAAAGCTTTCCCATACTGTGTTTAGAATTTCACATCAGTATCCCTTTAAAAATTTACAGAAATTAGGTCCTATTTCTTAGGAATTCTCCTACAGGTTACATCACTACACTCCAAGTATGTTTACTGCTTTAAAAATAAGCAATGTAGACAGGAAACTGATGTGGTATAAACACAATCCTTATGTTGTACTCCCACATTTCAGAAGGGTCAAGGTCTTTCTGTGACTTCATGCTGCCTACGGTCAGTAGTTTAGTTTGGCTATTCCTTCCTGTGCTGCTTTGTTTTAAAATGACAAATTATAGTTGTATATATTTGTGGGGGTACAAAGTGGTGTTATGCTATTTGAAGCAGAAGGGAAATAGGATGAATAGCATATGGGCATTAATAACCAGATCGTTGACTGTGATCAGTGACCAGCTGGCCTGCCTTGATAAACAATGTACGCTTTTGTCATTAAGAGTGTGGTGATACAGATGAGCTTATCTTCATGTTAGAGAAGTATACACAATGTAAGGCCAAGACCAGATTTCAGCAGCTGCTTGGTTCTTCTTTGAGTTCTGCTCACCTCAGAGTAGCTGGGACTTTCCTTCCTTTCTTAATAGTGCATTCACATCACAGAAAGATTCTCTGACAAATAAAGTCTGCTAAGGTCACAACTTCCTCTCCTACTGGCCTGGCATTATGCATCTTGTTGAATATTTAATCATTTCTCAGTCATGCAAGAAGTTGATGCTCATGACAGGATGTTACACAAAAGACTGTAAAAGGCCATATGTGGTTCCTTTGGTTTGAAAATGAAGACAACTTCATTAAATTTGATGGTTCATACTTTTCTTCCCTTGGTTACCAACCCACCTCTCCCCTCTTTCTTCTTCAGCTGGGGTATCCATTCTTTAGGTTTAGTAGACAAAGCAATTCTAAGGCCATTCTTGTCCTCAAACTCAGATTCTGCTTGATTCTTCATTCCTTAAAGCCTTACTAGGAAACAACTTGACTACTTAAAACAGAGGGATCTTAATAACTCAGGAATAATAATGCAAGGAGTTTTAGATACAGGTGATGATGAGTGAGCTGAGAAGCCAAACTGGGACTGATGAAGCCAGCACAGACTAACCACAACAGCAGCCCATCCTATTCCCTGTTGGGAGAGATGACCATCTTCAAGGGGCCCACTCATCCACTCCAACATCTTATCACAGCAATGGAAGTGGGAATCATAGTGGGATTTGCTATGTGGGAGACAGTGTCCAATGTGGGAGAAGAAAGAACCTGGATTATCCATCTTTCTTGGCTGCTAGTAAGAAATCTACTGGAAAATGGCTCATGTTTACCTGCTGGGGTGGCTGTGGTTCTAGAGTGGTACCTTGGTTCATGAACACTTTGTTTGCAAACAATTTGGTTCACAAGTAGGACTGGGCAAAATTTTGTTTTGTTTGCAAACTCTGTATAGGGTGACAAATACAACTGCAGCTGTCTTTCCACACAAACACAAATGTAGAACAAATTAAGTTCCACAAAGCCAGTGGCCAGGCCTCCTTTCTCTGTTCTGAATCTTCCAGGCTGACTGAGCCTAGGAATTGCAGGGTGTTGGACATGGCCCCTGAGTTTCGGAACAGAGAAGTGACCATTTTAGCAGGCCATGAGTATTCACAATGGAATCCTCAGGGAGTTTTTTTCCCTTAAGTTTTCTTTTTCCCCCTTCCTTACCTTTACGTGTCCAGGTTCTGCTTCTCTGTGGTGTTCTTACAACATGCTGGGCACTCTTGGGTAGGACACGGATTACAATCAGCTGTAGATGACAATGCACTGCTGATTCCTCTACACCAGCTTCAAATCTTCTGGATGGTACTTCTTACCTCCATCCTATCCCGTTTCCTGCCCCAGTTTCTTTTGTCATAGGAAGGCAATACACGAAGAAATGCTTGAACATTTACTGAGATGTGTAGGACATCGATGGCTATCTTCACATGCTAATTACTTGCTTTGTAAAGTAGAAAAATGACACATTCAAAAAGGTTCAGTTAACTTTTTTTTTTCCTTTGAGAATACACAGTTTTATTTTTAGGGCTCAACCTAAATGGCATAGGTGGGGAGCTGAATGTCTTTTATCATTGCTTGTGGATGCTAAATGTGTGTCTTTGGCAGATGGAACCTGTTGACAGATTGCTGGAAGGGCAAGCAGAGATGACAGAAGTGTGAAGTAAATGGTCTTGGGGGCTGAACGTTGATCTTCTGAATGCTCCTTTCTCTTACACTGATGGTTATCTGCCAGAATAATATGTCGATTTGTCTTTTGGTCTTTTCCTCTTCATTCCATTCTAAACTGAGTGTTGATACAGTAGACAGGAAACAAGAAAATAGTTTTAATGTAGTCATTGGATGAGAAGAGTGTGTATTCCTCATGTCTGAAAAGAATGGACTTTGTCCCCTCTGTCTTTTTATTTTCAGTAATTGCTCCTCTTCTCATTTTT
>NW_004524636.1:4644354-4654878 GCF_000260255.1 Octodon degus
AGAGACAGAGACAGAGACAGAGGCAGAGAGAGAGATGAGTGGAACTACTGAGACATAGATAAACATTGCAGAAGATTTACATGGCCAGAGCAGAACACTTTTCTGACTGCAACAATTTACTTTATCATTAGTTGTTATGAGAACTTTGGGGGCTTTGCATCTTCACCAACATTTGGTGTTTTCTAATATTTTTTCTTAATATTTGGGTCAATGTACAGAAAACCATAGTGTTGTAATGGGAAGTTGTTCTTATTAGGACTTTTGATTAATGAGAAATTTACTTAGCTTGCCTCAAGAGCAGAGATTTTAGTAGGGAGACAGATATGCCAATCATTAAGAGAAGTGCCACAAACCCATATGTATGCTGTGCTCTAGGACATCCAGAACGCAAAGGTGCAGTAGGGTCAGGCATGCGACCTGCTGTGAGGGCAGCTGTATGACAGTCAGGCGATCAGTCTGCATTCACCTTCCTGTTTGTCTCCTTTGCCTTTAGGTAAGATATGAGAAGGAGACTCTGGCTCAGCAAATCTCACTTCAGGCCCAATATCAGCCGTGATCTGTGGATAGGTAGCCTTGGGTGCAGGGACAACGTCTCTCCCAAGAACATTCTAGTGCTGCTTCTTGAAGGAAGGTGTCACTAAGGACATGGTGGGCCCAGATAAAGGGGATGCTGCAAGAGTGTTGATTAAAAACATCAAAGGAAGTGCCTGCTTATGAGAGTAGATTTAGACATGTTCGTGAGAAGAACAATGAGACAATTATATGTACATGAACACATGTATGCATAAAAAATGCATATGTGTGTATATATTGCTTTGATCAGAATTAAAGAAACTCAGTGAATAAAAAGTTCAACTGTCCATGTTATATCTTTGTTTAATGAAAAGAAGTATGTTAGTAATTAATGAAGTGCTGATCACTGGCAAAATATTCTGAATAATAGTGTCAATAGAGAAAAAATGATTCTTTTGGCACAATCTTAAATCTGTTTGTAAAAGGAGAATAGCACCAAGTGACAGTGTTTGTGCATGGTCTCATGTACATGAAATCCTTTTTTGATACCTTGCTTTTGGCTGGATACTATAAAGATGCAAAGAAGTGAGCTTCTTAGAGATTAGAATGTATAGAACTTTATCCTCAGGGTTAAACTGACAGTCAGATTATTTATAAATTCATTTTTTTCCTCCAGGGTAATTTTTGCACAGAAATGCCTAAACCTTGATACAGTGTGACAAAAAGATTGGTGTGCTTGGGATTCAGGAGACTGGGAAGTCGAAGAACATTGTGTACCTGTCCCACAGATGTTCTAAAAGGAGTCTAAAGTGAGTCTTTGTTTCCAAATCATGTACAACCTTCTCTTTTCTTCTTCAGGAGATTTTTCTCTTGTTCTCTTCCCCTCCTGTCTCCATGCCACCCCAAGGACTAACTGGTTATTCTCACTTAGAATGTTAAGACTGGCATTTTGGCAATGTATTCCTACATAACACACCACTTAAAGCTAGTGTTATAAAACAATGCTTCTTTATTACAGTGATCTCTGTGTTTTCTTGGGTTCAACAGGGCAGTTTTCTTTCTCATAAAAGTCTCATGAGGCTGCCATCAGAGAGCAGCTGGGACTGAGGTCATCTCAAAGGTTTTGTTCCTCCCTGCTCTGGTGTTTGATGGTGATCGTTGTCCTGGACCTCAGCTGGGGCTGCGATTGAAATGTCTACATGAACTCTCCCCATGATGGCCCGTGGAGAGAGTGAAGCACTGAGCATAGCTATTATCTTTTCCTGTAAAATGAAAGCCTCTTTATTCCTTAGGCAGGAAATCCTGCAGGTCTTCAGGACTCAAAGCTTGGTTGACTCACCCACATTGATCTTATTTTTTGTGGTTGAGTAGAAGAAGGAGAAAATTTGTGAGCAGCAAAAGTCTTTGACTTTTCACTTAAAAAAATTTATGAGAGAAATTTATTTCTCCATTAATTTACCCTGCTACACTTAGATGAATTAATGCTATCTCTTGGTGGAATGTGGAGATACGATGAAAGGTAGGCATTCCAGCTGTCTATTATAGTATGTCAGGCAACACCAAAACTAGAAGGACAGGAGATGGAGTGGGGGAAAGGGATTTATCTATGTAGGTAAGCTGGATGGTTTGGATGACTGTACTGTGTATTTCTGCTGGTCCATGGAAAGGAGCAATTAATGCTTAATTTGTTTCACCTTGCTTTTTCAATTATTTATTTTTGTCTTTTTAATTTCTTATACATTTCTTTTTTCTTCCAATTTTCCATGCATGTATCTGGTAATATGAATAACTGGTTGGAAGACAACACTATGTACTACAACAAATACTGTGAAATTCATATTACTTTGTTAACTGAAGTTATGTATCATTTGTAATTTTTTCTGTTTTAATTTTAATTTGTACTCTCTTTAAAAAAGTAAAAAAAAAAACCCATCAGTTTTATTATATCTTATGATGTTGTGGGTCAAAAACTTGGGTTGGCTCAGTAGATCAGCCCTTTTGCTCCATGTAGCACCAACTCAAATAACTCAGTGTCATTTATTTTAGGGAACAAGAAGATCATGAGTTAGAAAAGAAGGAATACTGTGATTTAAATAAATGTTAGCATGAATTGCTCTGGACCAAAGGCAAGTATTTTGATTCAAGGTGATGAAATAGTTTGCTAAGTCAAGGAAGTTGAAGCTGCTTAAGTTCCTTATTTTCAGCCAGATATCATTTTGTATCCTTGGTTTAGTAAGTTAGCACTGGTAATATATTTTTGAAATTTATTTATTTATTTATTTGGTCCAGGGTCTCACTATGAAGCTAAGACTCATAGTGCTGGCTCAACATCCTCAGTACTGGGGTTACACGTGTGCACCAGCATGCCTTGTTTTGGTGGCCCTCATGGTGAACCCGGGCCAGCATGGATGCAGTATCAGGGATCAAACCTGGGTCCTTGTGCTTGCCAGGCAGACATTTAGACCATTGAGTTATCACCTCAGTCCATCCCTGGTAATATCTTTTCTTTTCTTTCTTTCTTTTTTTTTTTCGCAGAACTGGGGATTGAACTCAGGCCCTTGCACTTGCCAGGGAAGTGCTTATTCCACTGAGCTATCTCCCTGGCCCCAGTAATACCTTTTCTTAAAAGACACATTTTTGTTTAGTGTTCTGTGCTATAGAATCTGACTCCATATTTTACCTAGAACTGCTCATCTTGTTGAATTCTGAGAGGGAGAGTTCTATCTACCATCTACTTGCTCATTTATCCACTTCTCCCTTCTTCCATTCCACACCCATGGATTAGCATTGATGTGATGCTTATTCCTTATGTACCAGATGCTATATTAAGTGATGGAGGTGTGGTATGGGCCAGTGCTATGCCTTTGGCTTTATGGAGTTCACATTCTTCACTTTTCTACATTGGAAAGCAGCTCAGAACAAAGCAAAGGGATAGTTATGACTAATGAGAATTGGGAATTAAAAAAGAATACCTGTACAGCTTTAATGGCATGGGCAGAAATGCCTCCCTCTTAACCAGCACATAAACACACTGAGGGAAGCCCATTTCTCTTTGTACGTGTGGGGAAAATAAAATATATTGGGGAATGTTGAAGAAAACTTCTCTGGAACCCTGCAGTGACTTTACATTTACCAGGAGGCCATAAATGAATTTAACTGTTGTGTTCAGTAGGTCCGAAAGGGGAAAACTCGAACCAGAACGTTCTGAGAAGAGATTGGGCAAGGTGTCCCTTGGTGTTTTTAATGTGTATGGCTGCTGGGAGGCCATGGAATGTGAGATAGTTTTGATTTCTTGGTATCCTAGTTTTAGAAACTTCAGAAAAGTATAAAAGAGGAAGGTAAAATTGATTCCTAATTTCATTATCCAAAGATTACTCCTACAAGTATCTTGACCTATCTTTCCCAGGTTTTTTCTACACAGCCACATCCATAGCCAAAGCCTTGTATCTAAGAAAACAGGATTGCATGGTATAAACAATTCTAAGTCCTCCTTTCTTTGCTTAACATCATGAAAACACACACCAGCTCCATGTTGCTAAATGTCTTTGAGGTTATGAGTTTTAATGACTGTGTAAGATTCCATCGTATGAATACACCAACCCTGTTTGGTTATTTCTGTACTTTCTTTTGTTATTAGTAGTTCTTCATAAGCTTCTGTGTACATCTATGTTTATGTGTAGCTATGATTTTTTTCCTTACAGTAAATTCCTAGAAGGGGGATTTCTTGACCATTGATACAAACACATTTGAAGCAAATGGCTCTGTCTTCAGGCAGATCAGAAGTGGAGGGGGGAGTTGATGTAAATGAAGCCCTGAAGTGACATCTGATGGATGATTGTGTAGGTGAGCATTGTCTTGTCTTGTTACCAGGATGAGTATTGTAAGTACTGTCATACAAAATTTCTCAATGAAGAGAAGCCTCAGTGACAGCATCCTTGAGGTTGTTCCAGATTGCTTGATTAGTGGAGGATCACAATCTTCAGTCAAACTGGGATTTTTTTGTTTGTTTTTTTGATTTGTCTTTCACTTCCCAAGTTAGAGAAAGACAAGCAGACATGTAAATCGGAGGTTGAATCCATCACTTACAGCTGCTCCTGATAAAAGAGTAGCGGTTCCAAGTGCTTTCCTGCTGGCAGCTGCCTCCTCTCCTGCTATCATTCCCCCACTGTATCATCTCACCATTCTCATTTTGTCCCAAGTGTGGAGCCAAGAGGGCATCTGGTCTCAAGCTTGAGAGTCACTCACCTTATCGCCCTGCAGTGCATCCCACCAAGGGGGGCCCTTTTCTGTTTCTGCCCTCCTCTCTCACCCTCCCCAACCTTTTTAGCAGTTTATAACAAGTTCCTCTTTTGTATACAGAAAAAGCAGGCCCTCGACAGGATCTGAGTGTGCTGTTTGGAACTGTTTATGACTTATTTTGGACTCTCCAGGCAGGGCCATAAATACACAGTTAATCTGCCCGATAGCAAGAACAGTCACCTTGGTCCCATGAGATTAACCACATGTGGAAACACAGAAGCCCCATCCTTCCTGCACTGGCCATGCAGTGGAGCTGTCTGTGAGCCTGGCTTTCTGTGGAATGGATTGAGGCATGATGCCCTAGCTTCCTCTTAGTCCATCTCCTTTACCTGCACACACTTGCTGGTGCCCACCACCATCTTTGACCATTCCTTGTGCTTGGAAAAGATCTATCAGTTACTTGAGCTGTGCTGTTGCCTCTTTTGACTAGTTTGGGATTTGATCTCTGTCACTGGTCTTTAAGTCTTGTTGGAGCATTTAGGATTATTTGGGCATTTAGAGTTATACTGTCCACTAAGGTTGTCACTAGCTATGTGTGGCTATTTAAACTTAAATACAATAAAAGGGACTGAAGTAATTACTTAGTTTTCTCTGTTGTGCTAAAGTCATCCTAAGTACTCAGTGACCTTTGTGGCTAGTGGCTATCAATCAGTCAATGCGGGTATGGAATGTCTCCGTCAAAAGTTTTTTTGGGGGACAGAGTTGATTTATGGTATTAGCACTGAGGAAGGTAGACACAGGACACTGTGGTCTTCTCACTTCAACTTTTCAATTTTTTGTCAGTCTAGGAATGAAAAAAATAATGAGTCACTGATATGTTTTGAATGTTCACTCCATGTCAGGCTGTATGCTGAAAGCATTCTTTTTTCTCTTACTAAAAGAGCTAAATAAGCCAGTACAGTGTGGATTATTGTTTTTCTTATTTTGTACAAAATTGAAGTTGAATAACTGCTCCAAGTTCACACAGCTAAATTTTGAGCCTTTTCAGCTCCCGTCCTGGCCACACTGCCTTCCATTAACCATCAGAGGCCTCATATCTTGGATGAAGCTCCCAGGTCAGGGCAGCTTAGTCATTTTGGAGACTATGCAGGGGCCCTGGAGTGTGTGTGTGTGTGTGTGTGTGTGTGTGTGTGTGTGGTGTGCGCTGGGGGCTCCTCTAGCCTGAAGTTGGATGTTCCCAGCTGTAAACAGTGCAGATCCAGCTGTGCCTGGAAGACAACATCCTAGAAATTCTTAGAATTTGAATTTTCTGGACTCCTGAGGGAGCAAAAGGTAAGACTTCACAGAGAATTACCTGGAAAGAGGGTCTCAGAGTGGTCCCAAGTTTTTCGAGCTGAAGGCAAAAACTGGCATGGAGATTGGATGTCCTCAGAAGTAGATCAGATGTCCTCAGAAGAACCAAGGTCCTCAGAAGGTGGGATTTCAGACACCCCGAATTTACCCTCTGTGCCAGAGACAGACCTTGGCTGGTGGCCACGTGGTGGACAGGTGCTGAGGAAAGAGGAATACAGAAGCCACTGGATGGCTTCAGAGAGAGCTTGGATTGCATCTCAAGAAAGTCCTTCCACCGTCAGTTGCTCTTTCTTCTTTCCCAGCCTTATTCAATATTTTGGACTATGTGTGCATTGTGAAATGATTAAAAAAAGTATATCATCTCAATGTTTATCATTTTTTTTAGTGAGAACATTTAAGGCTTCTTGCATTCTTCACAATTTCAAGCATGTGATACATATAATTACCAGACTGTGCAGTAGATATCCAGAACTTACATCCCATCTACCCGAATTTTGTGCCCTTTGGACAACATCTCTCAGTCCTCCTCTCCCTTGTCCCTGATGCCTCAGTGCAACCCCTTGACAGTCACCATTTTATACTCTGCTTCTTCGAGTTCAATGTATTTAGGTTCCATATGTAAGCACCATCCTGCGGCATTGTCCCCACAGGGCTGAATGGCATTATGTTGTGTATGTACACCACATCATCTTTATTTATCAACTAATGAACATTTAGCTTGATTCTGTATCTCAATATTGTGCATGGAACTGCAACACCATGGGAATGCAGGTATCTCTTTGACATTTGATTTCATTTCCTTTGAATCTACAGTGCACAGAAGTGGGATCAGTGGGTCATGTGATCATTTTATTTTTAATTTATTGGGGACCCTCACAGTGTTTTTCATGATTTGCTTTCCCACCAACAGTGTGCAGGTAGCTGCTGATCCTCCTGCACGTAGCTCCAGTTGCTGCCTTTGCTATCTGGCCTCCTGCTTCGTCCCCTTTGGACAATTGTGGGACTGAAGTTTTCTCTTCAGACTGGATGTGAGCCAGCACTCCAGCACTTTGTGAGTGAAGTGTCAGGACAAGGTGTGACTCGATTCTGCCAGAAATCTCCCTTGTACTGGAGATAGCCTCCTAGACCAGGGAGGACCAAAGTTCAGTTCCCACCACTCCCCATCCCATTTGGTATCTCAGGAGGTGCAAGATCCACATTTCCTGGTGGTGACAGATCAGAAGAGGGCCAGACTCAACAACAGAGCTGCTGCTGGAGGGGCTGAGGGGTGAGTGATTCAGCTCAGGCTGCATGTGGATGGAGAAAGTACCCACTCTTGCCTTCTCAAGCATGAAGCCTGCTGTGGGATACTTAGAGCATTTAAAGTTGTAGTTGTTTTTGGAAAATTCTAGATCCTTGCCCTATTATTGTTTGTGTTCTTGAGTAACTCCTTAATCAAATGTGAGCTCCTGGAGGGTAGGAAGTGTGTTTTGGACTTCGTATTTATAAAGTACTGGGTTGTAGTTTTACTCTATGGCTCTTAAATAAAACAGATGTTGGAAGGAGATTATTGCAAAATGTTCACTACATTTGGTTCAATAGAAGGACTTATCAGCTAGTTTATACTGTTTCATCCATTTCTGGAATAAAATTTATCTCTATAAATTCTTCCTTCCAGTCTTTCTTTTCTGCTAGATTATCCTTCTTTTCTAATCCACCTGAAGAGAAAGCACAGGATTTTACCCACGATATGTTAACTGTTGCTTCTCTCTGAGTGTTGGGGTTGCAGCATAGTAAAGCCATAATGCTAAGTGATTTAAATGTTGGCTTAGGGGAGATAGGGTAGGACATAGAGGTGAAGAAAACTGGGACACCCAGGCACAAGAACGCCACTGTCAGAGGCACCACTCAGATGTGAATAATTGGAAACAAAGGAGAGCTGCTGGTGCTGGAGCGCATCAGCTCTAGGCATTCATCCATCCCTCTGCGCATCCTTTCAAATTCAGAGTGCAGCAGAGGAGAACTGAGATGACTTTGCTTGAGTCACATGGCCATCCTGGGCTCCATGATAGAGGACATTGTTGCATTATTGCCAAAGAAGGAGGGGGCAGAAGCAACAGATGAATGCTACACCACAAACACTTTTCTTTTTATTAGTAGTTTTTCAACAAACATCTAAAATATTTTAATATGCTGCTTATTATGACATATGTGTACACATATTATAATGACAAACCTTCTAAAATTTGTTTTAGAAATGATACAGCAGAGTAATGACCCTGTAGGATGGAGCTGATATGTTGAACGGGCTTCAGAAATGAATGCTTGGGAAGGCAAAGCAAGAGAAAAGCTCACTTCTTGGGCAGAGCATAGAGTTTAACTGGGGATGAGGATTCTGTGGTGCGCTTGAGAGCTCCTTCCACCATTGGAAGGAGCAGCATCTCCATGTTGTGGGAAGTGTCCTGCAGGGACTGATGGGTGTGACAGATGCTGTGGAAGACGGTTGCTGCTCAGACACAGAAGAAGTAGTCTTAGAGGTCCACGAGTGACCTTGCCGAGGTTGTCCATGGAGAAACTCAGTTATTCATGCTGAGGTTGGTTTAATTGGAAGAGAGGACTCTGACATCTCTTCTAATCCTAATTCCTAGGATTCCATAACTCAGCATCAATAGTGCATGTATTTGTGAGGGAAGCAGGCAGTCCAGTTTATAGAAAATCAATTAAATTACACATAATGTCTAGATGCTTGAGAAGATATAAGTGTGGGAATTCTACATGAAATAAAAAATACACGCAAGAGTTTTTAAACAGTCTTACCTTGCAGATCTTTGTCTCTGTCTCATCTCTGATCTTTAGTATTTTCTTCTTTTTTAAAAAATGTGTTTGATCCAGGGTCTCATTATGCAGCTCAGACTCATAATGATCCTCTTGTTTTCAGCTTCTCCAGTGGGAAGTGGCCCACTGGTCACACAGTAGCCATGTGACTGAAGCAAAGTGGGATTACAGGCATGCACCACCACACCTGGACTCAATGGCGGGCTCAGTGCTCCTGTGGGTGGGGCCAAAGTGGCACGTGATGCCAGGGCTCAAGCCTCAGTCCCTGTGCTTGCCTAAGCAAGTGCTTAGTCCACTGAGAGATCTTGCCGGCCCAGGTTTTTTCATATTTGTCTCTTAACCTCTAGCTACAGCAGTGAAGAGACACAACAGAGATAAGCTAGATATTCCTTAAAATGATAAAGGAACAAAATGAAAATTTGTCAGATAAAACTAGATATAAAAAGCAAGTCAACTGAATTTCTGCTTTGGTGACTTGACATTCAAGGAATTTACTTATGATGGACCCAACTTCAGTGAAGGGAGTTGATCCTCACCACCTTATTGGGGGACCTATCAGCCTTTAGAGTCATCTTTCAGTGTCTTACTGCTAGAGTAGGCAGGTAGTTTTTCTGGGAATAGCAGATTTTTGAGTACCTTTCTGGATGTTTCTGAGGTGTCTCTAATTCCTGGTCAGGTTTAGATTTGTCTTGGAAAGAGTTTTGGAGGCCAGCTATTTAGAAGGATCCCTGGATCAATCAGGGCTGTTCTGAGGATCAAATGTAGATGCTGTGCTGAATCCTCTCCATGAATCGAGCGCCTACTTCTGTACAAACTGGGATTGCAACTCAAAACCTTCAGTGGCCAAGATTCTTGGGAATTGGCATGCCTGAAGAAAATGGCCTGGTCCAAGGCCATGCTACTATCCTGGGTGACCAAACCCAAACACTGTCCCTCTGTTCAACCTTGGCAATTCCAAGTCTTAGCTGTAGGGGCCTGAGATCCCTTGGGACCATTCTATTTACTCTTACATTCTTCATGCTGTATCATTCACCTCATTTAGAATATACTTAGTAAACCATTGTATTTTATGTATACATAGCTTTATTTTAAAATATTCACATGTTCCCTAAGGCTAGGAGCTATGTCCAATATTCATTTACATGTTCCTAAGTGATTTTTACAGAATGGGTACTCAGTAAATATAGGTTAAACCATTTTAATGTTACTACTAATGATGATGATTAATGTGTTTTGAGGCTTACCATCTGCCATAATTGGAGCTTATCAGTTAATAAAAGCACACTCAAAAAGCATAGATGTGGGATAATCAAGACATTGTTCTCACAGTTTTAGAGGAAAGAAAATCAAGGTTAAAGAAGTGAGAAGATGTGATCAAGGGTGTAGATGATAATTGATGATTTGGCATAATCATATCTTCCTTATGGGTAATATATTTACTTTATTTTTTTTATCATATTTATCTGCTTTATTTTTTTTTAGCATTCTTTTTATTATTTTTTTATTATTTTTTTCTACAGTTTTATTGATAAACATATAGCAATGAGACAGTTTCAAATCAAATCGGAAGTACAGTTTCAACAAATAATACACTGCATATATTCT
>NW_004524636.1:4661401-4667025 GCF_000260255.1 Octodon degus
ACATTGCATATTGTTGTCTTTGTAATAGTCATTCATAGCACAAGATGCAGACATGATGTCCTGTCCAAACACTATTAATACAGATCTTTCTTCTTATTAAATTAGGAGAAAGTATCTATCTATCCTATTTTGTATATACAGCTACAAAATTGTCCTTCATTTATATCACTGTTATTTGTTCAGTTATGTCAGAGAGGAGCATTCCATTGCCCTCCAAATATTGTAGGTGCATGAATTCAGCAAAGTATTCTGATATAGTCCAGTACTCCACAATAGTAGTGGGTTATCCGCAGGACTGGCAATGCGCAAATCTGATGATGTGAGCCTTCCACAGCTCAGGGTATTAAAATGGCTTCACTTTTCATAACACATTTCTACACTTTTCTCCTGGATGGTTAGGACCAAGATAAAGCAAGAACTGTATAACAAAAAATGTAACTTTTGTATCTGACATGGTCAGTCAAGTCCCCTCATGACTTACCCCAAAATCCTGTACCTCACTTTGTAGATCCTTTGTCAGTGTCAGCCATGCAGATGAGACACTGCCATTGCTTGACCAATTTGCTCTCTGAGAAAGCCCGAGAGAATGGTTTCTCTCCATGTGACTCTGTTTAGGCACACTACATCATCAATCACATTCCTCTGTGGTCCCATTATTTCCTTGATCAGAAAATTTGGGGCACAGTATTAGTGCTTGGACAGGATATCCTGTCTGCTTCTTGTACTATAGATAAACACTAAGAAGATACCAGTGTATAGTGTATTAATTATTGAAAATGTCCTATTGATTGGCTTTGAGACTGTCTCATTGATACTTGTTTCTCAATAAAACAAAAAGAAAAATCATTGTCAAAAAATATGGTGTACAACTGAGTTACAAGATGTTACAGTACAGGTTCTCCTATGTCCTGAGTCCTTCCTGACCATGAAAGGCTAAGGCCAAAATGTTGGCTGGCCTTGCTGCCCTTCTTTTTCTCTGATTTTTGTTCTGCAAACTTAGGTTGTTAACCTTCCAGAAGAGAAGCTTATTATTGCCCTACAACATATGCAGGTGGTTTAACCTCACTATCTGTTTGAATATCAAACATCTTAGGCATAAGATAAACATCTTAAAAAATCATTTACTTGAGATACAGTCTGGCCATAATTGGTATGTCATGACAAGCAGTACATATTTAGAAGACCAGAATGACAGGCATTCTAAGCATGACCCCACTATTATACATTACTATCTTTGGTGCAGTTGCTCAGTTCACATGTATCAGCATATACAGTTAGGGTGAGAATCCTACCCAGTAACTTCTAGATTCAACAACTTGCTGATATTTCTCAGGACCATTGTCTTACCCACCTTGTACGTATAAAGCTATGACTTTGCCCTTGTCATGTTTCCTAGCTTTTCTCCTTGTCGTCTTTTTGTTGTCTAATCCTCAAGTTCTCACTTTCCTTTTAATAGTGTTATAGCTTTTTATTTGCATTTCTTCTTTTGAGTTCTTATATTAGGAAGACTATATGATATTTACATTTGTGGATCTGGTTTATTTCACTTATGAGCATATCTTCAAGTGACATCCCCTTGAATATGAAGACTTGGAGTTTATTATTCTTTATAGCTGAGTAATACTCCATTGTATAAAAATACCACATCTTTTTCATCCACTCCTCAGGGGAATGGCATCTTGATTGTTTCCAAGATTTGGCTATCACAAATTGTGCTGCTATAAACATAGGCACACATATATCACTATGATATGACATTTTCAGTTCCTCAGGGAAAATTCCCAGCAGAGGGATAGCTGGTTTGAGTGGGATTTTCAGTCCAAGTTTATTAAGGAGTTTCCACACTGATTTCCATAATGATTGCACCAGTCTACATTCCCACCAGCAGTGAAGAAGGTTTCCTTTTTCCCCACAGCCTCTCCAACATTTGTTGTTAGTTGCTTTCTTTATGATAGCCATTCTTTCTGGGGTGAGATGGTATCTAAGTGTTGGTTTAATTTTCATTTCACAGATGGACAGTGATGTGGAGAATTTTTTTCATATATTTATTTCTTCTTTAATTTCATCTTCTGAGAAGTATGTGTTTATCTTGGATGCCCATTTTTTTTTGATTGAGTCTTACAATTTTGAGGCACTAATGTTTTTTTAGTTCTTTATATATTCAAGAGAGCAGAACTTTGTCCGAGTGCTTATTTGTCAGGATTTTTTCCAAATTTGTGGGTTGTGTTTTGACTTTGTTGGTAGGTAATTTCTTTTGATGTGCAAAAACTCAACAAAAGGAGATCCCAGTTGTTAATTCTTTCAATTATTACCCATGCGATTTGATTTTTGTTCATGAACTCTTTGCCTACCCCTATGTCTTCAAGAGTTCCTCCTAATTTCTCTTCCAGAAGATTTAGTTTTTCTGTTTTAATATCTAAATCTTTAATCCATTTTCACTTTAGCTTAGTTCCTGGTGATAGACCTGGGTCAAGTTTTATTTTGCGGTATGTAGAGAGCCAGTTTTTCCAGCACCATTTGTTAAAGAGGCTATCTTTCTTCCAGTAAGCATGTTTGACCCTTTTGTCAAAGATAAGGTGGCTGAGTGTGTTTGTAGAGGTTTCTGCTTCTTCTAATCTATTATAATGATCCACAGGTCTATTTTGTTGCCAGTAGCATGCTGATTTTATCACAGTAGCTTTTGTAGTATAATTTCAAGTCAGGAATTGTAATGCCTTCTACCTTGTCTCTGTTGCCCAGGATTGACTTTGCTATTCTAGGTCTTTTCTGGTTCCAAATAAATTTTAGGAATGATTTCTCCAGCACTGTGAGGTACGTTAGTGGTACTTGGATAGGGATTGCATTAAATCTGTGCAACATTTTTTGGAGTATGGCCATCTTCACAATTTTGGTTCTTCCTATCCAGGAGCAGGGAATATCTTTCCATTTTCTGAAATCCTCTATGACCTCTCTTTTTAGAGTACTGTAGTTTTCCTTACAAAGATCATTGACTTCTTTAGTTTGATGAATTCCAAGGTATTTAATTTTTTGCAGTGCTATTGTAAAAGGTATTGTTTCTATAATTTCCCTCTTATTGTGTTTGTTTTCTGTGTAGAAGAATGCTACTGATGTTTGTGTATTGACTTTGTATCCTGCTATGCTACTGAATTTGTCTATCAATTCTAGTAGCTTCTTGGTAGAGTTTTTTGTGCCTTCCAAGTAAAGTATCATGTCATCTGCAAATAATGATAATTTAACTTTTTTTTTTTTTTTTTTTTTTTTTTTGTGAAACCAGGGATTGAACTCAGTCCCTTGCCCTTGCAGGGAAGCACTTATTCTATTGAGCCATCTTCCTGGCCCCGATAATTAAACTTCTTGTCTACCTATTCTTATTCCTTTTATTTCTTTCTCTTGTCTAATGGCTCTAGCTAATTATTCCACTCTGAATAGGAGTGGTGACAGACAACATCCTTGTGTTGTACCATATCTGAGAGTTAAAGATTACAGTTTTTCCCCATTTAGAATTATATTAGCCATTATGTTGTCATAGATGGCTTTTCTCAGATTGAAGTAAAGGCCACGTATTCCAATTTTCTGTAGGACTTTGTACATGAATGAATGTTGGGCTTTGTCAAAAGCCTTTTCTGCATCAATGGAGATGATCATGTGTTTTTTAGTTTTCCCTCTATTGATATGGTGTATTACATTTATAGATTTGTATATATTGAACCATCCTTGCATCCCTGGGATCAATCCAACCTGGTCATGGTGTATGATCTTCTTGATGATTTGCTGTATTATATTTGCTAGGATTTTATTGAGAATTTTTGAATCTATGTTCATGAGGGAGATGGGCCTGTAGTTCTCTTTTCTAGTTGTGTCTTTCTGTGGTTTTGGTATCAGTATAATACTTACCTCCAGGAATGATTTTGGAAGGATTGTTTCCTTTTCAGTTTCAGTGAAGAGTTTGAGGAGTGTAGGGATTATATTATCCATAAATTTCTTGTAGAATTCAGCTGTGAGTCAATCAGGACCTGGACTTTTCTTTGTTGGTAAGTTTTTTTTTTTAAAAATTACATTTTGTATTTCTTTGATTGTTATTGGGGTATTGAAAGTTGTTATATCTTCTTGATTCAGTTTTGGTAATTTGTACCTTTCTAGGAATCTGTCCACTTCTTCTGTGTCCTCAATTCTACGAGAGTAAAGGTACTCAAAGTAGGTACTGATAATGTTCTGAATTTTTACTGTGTCTGTGGTAGTTCTACTCTTTTCATTCTTTCTTGCTTGCATTTGAATTTTTTCTTTCGTCTTTTTGATGAGGTTAGCCAGATCCTTACCAATTTTATTTAATCTTTCAAAGAACCAGATTTTGATTCATTAATCCTTTTTTATTTTAATGTTTCAAACTTCTTTTTCCCCCATAATTTTATTGAGAGACATATAGCGAAGAGACAGTTGCAAAGCAAATTGATACGACAGTTTCAATAATTAACACATAGCATACTCTCTTCTTAGTGGTTATTTGTTGTATAAGATACAGACATGATATCCTATTTACAAACACTATTATAACACATCCTTCTATTCATTAAGAAAATGTAACTATATATCTGTCCTAACCATTTGAATACACAGATACAAAATGGGCATTCATCTGTATACCCTTTTTTGCTTAGTTCCATCATTTGAATATTATATGTGTGTTAACTCAGCAAAATATTCTAAAAGAGTTGAGTAGTCCATAATAGTACTGGGTCTTTCACTTCACAGGCAGTGTCAGAAATTGTAGACCTGAGTTCTCTACAGCTCAACATAACACCATGGCTTTACTTTTTCCCCTCATAATTTTATTGAGAAGCAAGTAGCAATGAGACAGATTCAAGCCAAATAGGTAGGACAGTTTCAACATTTAACACATTGCATACATTCTTCCTAGTGGTCAATTGCTGCACAAGATGCAGACATGATATCTTTTTACAAACACTATTAGAACAAATCCCTCTATTCATTAAGACAATGAAACTATATATCTATATTAACCATTTTGAATACACAGATACAAAATGGACATTCATCTGTATCCCTCTTTTTTGTTATGTTCCGTTATTTGAATATTATAATTGTGTTAACTCAGCAAAATATTCTAAAAGAGTCCAGTAGTCCATATTAGTATTGGGTCTTCCACTTCACTGGATATATCAGAAATTGTTGACCTGTGTTGAGCCTACAGCTCAACGTAACAACATAGCTTTACTGCTTATATTTCGTTTTTATACTTTTCTGCTGGATGGTTAAGACCAAGGTAAACCAGGATCTATGCAACAAGAGTAGTAGCTTTTGGGTCTGATAAGGTCAGTGAAATCCTCTAGGATTTAATCTGAGATCCTGTACCTCAGATTGTAGAACCTTTGTCAATGTCAGCCATGTGGAGGAGTCACCGCCATTGCTTGGCCAATGTGCTTTCTGTGAAAGCCTGAGAGAATGTTTTCTCTCCATGTGGCTTTCCTTAGGCACACTCTACATCATTGATTACTTTCCTTTTTGACCCCATAATCTCCTTGATCAGAAAATTTGGGACACTACCGAGTTACATGACTTTTCAGTACAAGTTCTTATATGTCCTGAGTCTTAATTGACCTTGGAAG
>NW_004524636.1:4668593-4670358 GCF_000260255.1 Octodon degus
TTATTACCATACAACTTAGGCTGTTAAGCTTAACCTCACTATCTGTCTGCATATCAAACATCTTAGGCATAGTATGGAACAAGTATTTTTCATCAAGTATTGATATGTTGAACTTTAAGTCCCTACAGAATATGATAAAAAATTTAAAATTAGAATATATTTTAAAAGTAGGCATAAAGAATTATATACTTCTTATGTTTACACATAAGTCCAAATATCTCACCATATACAACCTTGAAGCAGGACAGATCCACAATATTCTTTTTCCTGTCTCTTGCCTTCATTCACCACCCCCTTTTTCTGAAACGTCATCTTCCTGAGAGATAGCACTGCAGCAAATGGCATGTCATGAAAAGCAACCTGTTTTCAGAAGACCAGAATGATAGGCACTCCAAGAATGAAACTACTATTACGGATTACCACCTGTAGTGCAGTTGTTTAGTGCACAGGTATCAGTATATATAGTTAGTCAGGGTGAGAATCTTTCCATTTAACTGCTAGATTAAAAAAGTCTTCTGGAGATTCTCAGGATCATTGCCTTGCTCATCTTCTATGTATAACTGTATGGCTTGACATTGTCATGTTTCCTAATTCTTCTCCTTTCCCTCTCTTGATTAGTTAGTCCTCGAGTTCCTGCTTTTCTTTTACTTATATTATACTTTTATATTTGTATTTCTTCTTTTGAGTTCTTATACTAGGAAAACTATATGGTATTTACACATGTGTGTTTGGTTTATTTCACTTATTTGTATATGTTCAAGTGGCATCCACTTCAATATAAAGGCTTCGAGTTTATCATTCTTAATAGTTGAATAAAACTCCATTGTGTAAAAATACCACAACTTTTTCAACCATTCCTCAGGTGATGGGTATCTTGGTTGTTTCCAAGATTTGGCTATCACAAATTGTGATGCTGCAAACATAGGCACGCATATATCCCTATGATATGATGTTTTCAGATCCTCAAGGAAAATTCCCAGTAGAGGAATAGCTTGTTTAAATGGGACTTGCAGTTCAACGTTTCTAAGGATTCTCCACACTGATTTACATAGTGATTGCACCAGTGTACATTCCCACCAGCAGTGGAGAAAGGTTCCTTTTCCCCCACAGCCTCTCCAACATTTGTTGTTGGGTGATTTCTATATGATAGCCATTCTTTCTGGGGTGAGATGATATCTCAATGCTGTTTTAATTTGCATTTTGCAGATGATTAGTGATGTGGAGCATTTTTTCATATATTTGTTCGCTTCTTTAATTTCATCCTCTGAGAAGTGTGTGCTCATCTCAGATACCTATTTCTGGACTGGGTCTTTAAATTTTGGGGTCCTCGTGTTCTTTAGTTCTTTATAAATTCTAGAGGACAGACCTTTGTCTGAGTACTTATTTGTCATGACTTTTTCCAAATTTGTGGGTTGTCTTTTCACTCTGTTGGTAATTTCTTCTGACATGAAAAACTTCTCAGTAAGAACAGGTCCCAGTTGTCAATTCTTTCAAGTGTTTTCCATGCAATTTGATTTTTGTTCATGAAGTCTTTGCCTGCTTCTATGTCTTCAAGAGTTCCTCCTACTTTCTCTTCCAGTAGATTTAGTGTTTCTGTTTTAATGTTTAGATCTTTAATCCATTTTGACTTTTGCTTAGTGCCTGGTGATAGACTTCGGTCAAGTTTTAGTTTTTGGCATGTAGAGAGCCAGTTTTTCCAGCACCATTTGTTAAAGAGGCTATCTTTCTTCCAGTGAGTATGTTTGGCCCCTTCATCAAAGATAAG
>NW_004524636.1:4695501-4696977 GCF_000260255.1 Octodon degus
ATTGTGGTATTGGATATTAGATTTTTCATGTCCATTAAGATTTGCTTTATATAGTTGTGTGCTCCTGTGTTTGGTTTGTACATATTTATGAGTGTTTCCTCTTCCTCTTGAATTTTTCCCCTAACCGTCTTTCAGTTATTTATATTTTATCATTCATTCATGGTTTTCTTTGACCTGCCTTCCACATGGAAGTTTTTAGATCTCTAATTTGCAACTTTTTTGTTTTCTAGAAATATACATTTATGGATATTTCCATTTTCTTTTTTCACCTCTCTGTACCATGTTAAGGATGATTTTCCTCAGATCTCTTTTCTGACTTACCAAACCTATCTTCACTTTATCTAGTCTATTATGTATTTTCATTTTTAATACTTCAGTTTTTAATTCTAACATTTCTCTCTGATTTTTTTCTTAATATCTAGTGAGTAATCTCAACTAGCACATGTGATTGTTTTGAATTGTATTAAGGGAAACATATTCTTGCAGTGGCCTTATTTGCTTTCTGTTAGGGTTAATGATCCAGTTGAGAGTTAGTTCAAGTCAGAAGGCTACAAGACTGTAGCCTTGAACTTAGATGCTGTATTTTCTTTCAGTGTTTTTCTGCACTAGTGGCAGACCTTGCCAGGAGTAGCTCTGAAATTGGCTATACCTTAGTGGGGCCTCTTGACAGTTACTATTAGCTTTTGAAATTTTATTCTACATTTGATTTCTTAAAAACAATAGTATTTTGTGAATCAAATACTCTATGATTATGCAGTGGTTTCCACTGCATTACCCCATAAAACTTAAAATCTTATGCTACCAACCTCACAGCTGCTCTAAATCTCCATTGCGTAGAATTCCACCATGCCCTTGTCTACAACCCTGCTCCACACAGGAATGGAGCAATGAATAATTACATTCATGACAGCTATTTGTGGGCTACAATATATAAGAGGAGAATAAAATGAGAGACGAAGATTATGGAGACTATGATGTCTATTTTAGAATGGACTAAGTGTTCTTTATGAATTTTATTGTTTTGTAAATACCTTTAAACGTTTGAAAAACATTCTTATGTTAAAGCCCCTTTCAGATTTAGCTATACCATCTCTTGTTCTTTGTAGGTGAATTCACCATTCATGAGCTCCGTCTGTTCCATCTGCTGTATGTCTCCCTTGGTTGAAGGTTTCCTTGGGGCATGTTGGAGAGATTCTTTTGTGAGTTTTGTTTTCCTTATTTATTTATTTATTTATTTATTTATTTTTGTGGCTGGTTCAGCCCATCCTGGGGGTGAGGCTGGCTTAGCATGTGGTGCTGAGGATTGAACTGCAGTTCCTGCACTTGCCTAAACTTGCCTAAGCAAGGGCTTTAGTCTGCTAAGCTATCTTGCTGGACCAGTTTTGTTATTTTTAAATGAGCTGTCTTAGGGAAGAGGCTACTTTTCTCCAAAGTCCCTGCTTTCCTTACTTTGAGCAGTGTTCCTGATATATATAT
>NW_004524636.1:4697116-4706445 GCF_000260255.1 Octodon degus
AAATGACTTTTCACACAGGTGTTTGTCACTTGGGTTTTATGTACTATATAGATTTGCATACAGGTGTAATGTGGATAAAGGTTTGAAACTGGTGATTTTTTCTTAATCAGAGCCTAGGGCACCTATTTCCCCTTGTATCATAACTCCAGACAATATTAGTTTTTCTAGATTCTATTTCATGGATGAAGTATCTTTCCTGGTTGTTGACTTTTTGGCCCAAACTCTAAAATATCTTTTCAGCTTCAGTATCCTCAAAGACCTTCTTGTTTACCTCTGTGACTTAGGATGAGTTTCCTCTTCATTTGTGGCACTAGAGTTTACATTTTCATATTTTTAAAACGTATTTTATACATTGGGAGAAGATGGAGCATTCAGCATTAAATTTTTGTGCTCATTCAGCAGGAAATTTGTTGATGGAATGTTTACAAAAATGTTTCTTTGCTATAATACAATCTATAAGTAACATCATTTCAGGTAGTAGTAAGAACCATGAAGAAGAATATAACTGTAAGGAGGGTTGGGACATTGGGGGCTTTGTTAAGGATCTCCAATGTCTTTCCAAAATGTATTCAGAGATGGATTGCTGAGGTTGTAAACTGAAGAGTCTTCTTTTTCCCCTCAGGCTCTGCTTCCCCGGCTGCTATGAGGCAAGCTTTTCCCCACCAGACCCTTCCCTGTGTCATTTGTGCTTTGGAGCCAGATGACTGTGGACTGTGCCTGCTGAATCTGTGAGCCCCAATAGACCTCCCTTCCTATGGGGTGCAGAGTTGGTTATTCTGTGCCAGCAGTGGGAAAGCTGACTTTGCAGGCTTGTTTTAGAGGATGATCAGGA
Organism: Octodon degus; assembly: GCF_000260255.1. Taxonomy (NCBI): domain Eukaryota; kingdom Metazoa; phylum Chordata; class Mammalia; order Rodentia; family Octodontidae; genus Octodon; species Octodon degus. Next base: position 4,697,949 of record NW_004524636.1, read on the forward strand.
GAAAGCTTGGAGAAGGTAATGTCTGAGCAGAGGCCTGACTGAGACAAGGAAGTGAGACATTTAAGATGTCAGACTGCATGATCTTAGATGCAAAGATACTGAGGTTGATTTGAGTTGGATGTACTGAGGGTGTGGCAAGGTACCCAGTGTCCCCAGAGTGACATGAGTGAGGCAGTGCAGTAGGAGATGCGGATGTAGCACTAAGAGATCCTGCAGAACCATGCTAAGCCATGGTGGCTTGGGAACTTGGATTTTATTCTCCACAAGTGAAAGCCATTCAGAAGGTTTTTAGGAGAGGGGTCATTTAGTCCTATATATGCATACAAAGGGCATTCATATTGTTGTTTAGTGAAAGACTATAGGAAGTTGAATTAAAGGTACAGAGATTTGTTGGGAGATTTTCTGTGTCCTTTGGGCAAATGGCAATGGAGGGTGGGGACAGGGTATTGTTGTAGAGATGTTGAGAAGTGGCCAGGATGAACTCTGAGGTGGTAAGAAAAGGGGTGCAATGAAGGGTAACTCTTCAGTGTTTTTTAGAAGTGTTTTTTTTTTTTTTTGGCTCGGAATGCCTTCAAGGCATGACTGGCTGTATTGTGTTGTGGGGATCGAACCCAAGCAACCTGAGCCTGACTGCTTTGTTGAAGCAGCCACTTAAAGAACTGAGCTACCGGGCAGGCCCCCTTCAATGTTTTTTATAAACAGCTAAGTGACTGGTGATGCCATTTGCTGAACTTGGGAGGGGAAATAATATAGAAGTCAGTAGGTGTCATGATGTAGCTGAGATGGATGCCACACATTCAAGTAAAGATATCCAATCTGCAGTTCACTAGGCAAGTCTGGCACTCAAAAGAAAGAGGCTTGGGCCAGGGAGCTATGCTTAGAAGCCATCAGCATATAGCTTTTTAATCTACAGACTGTATAAAATCACTTAGGAAGTAGATATGAAATATAAGGCTTTCTTAATGTGGATCCCCAAGAGATCAATGGATAAAACTCAAGAGATCTCTGAACTTAGATTAAAAATTTCATATTTATTTTCATTAGCCTCTAAATGAGAGCTAGCATTTACTTACTGTATAAATGTTGGCTACAAAGCATAGCAGTATTTACAGTATGTGTGGCTTTGTACAAGTAATGATCTTCATATACAATATAATTAGTCCAGATATTCTAAGATACTGTGTTTTGGAAATATATCACTATTACTTTGGGAAATCACAGTGGTAATTAATTAATTAATTTATTTATTTTTGGTACTGGGGATTGAACTCAGGACCTTGCACTTGCCAGACAAGTGCTTATGCCACTGAATTATCTCCCCAGCCCCCACAGTGGTTATTGAATCTACTTCTTTTTTTATTTGTATTTTTAAAGGAATGGTCTACAAGGTTTTTAGGGTCTCACTACTAGATCAGGCTTGTAGTGATCTGCCTGTTTATAGATTCCCAAGAGCTGAGATTACAGGTGCACGCCACAATGCCCAGGCTCAATCACTGTCTCAGTGTGCCCTGGGAGCAGGGCTGGCATGGCAGGCCCGGGGATCGAACCCCCCAGTCCCTGTGCCTGCTCACAGATGCTTTAATCCACTGAGCTATTTGGCCTGCCCTTGAGTCTACTCTTTCATCTTAAAGTGTCATGCATTGAAAAAGTGTGTCCTGAGTAGTTTTAGAAGCATTTTGACAACTGTATGCCAATATAATTTGTTTTCTTTATAGTTGTATATATTTTACTTTATGTTTTTGTACATATATCAGCCACGTTGAAAATGGACCCTTGAATTTTGCTAAATGGGCATAAAATTTAAACTCAGCAAGAACAAGTATGATATAGCTAATTGTGGGGTATCCAGATGATGGATATACAGAGGAGGGAAGATGCACCCTGCGGGAGGTGGCACCAGCCAATAGGCTTGTGGCCCGAATAGAATGAAAAGGCAAAGAAATATCATATCTGCTTTTTCCGAGGTGCTCTCATCTTCCATTGCCTTTGGATGTTCATCTCCAGGCTTCCAGTGCAGAACCTTTGTCTTCCCACAGGGCTTTGCAGGGAGTGCCAGGCCTCTGACTTCTCACTGGATCCTTTGTTTTATAGCTCACTCACAGAAAACCCCTTGCATTCTTCTACACCTGACTCTGCAGATGTTGATTGTAAGCCTACCTTGTAAATCTGTTATACACCTTAAGTATTTTTATATTGTATCTGTTCCTCAGTAAACCTAAATTTAAACAAAATAGATTCTTTTGGAGACAAAAGCATGATTTGGGCACAGAAGAGAATGGGAGATAAGGAGTAAAGAAATCAAGTTGAAATACTTTTTTGCAGGATTTTTTCTATAAAAGAGAAGAGAAATTTAGAGGAGTTGAAAGATGATGTGGAATCAAGAGAAGATTTTCTTTCCTTTTATATAAAGATAGATTATATTACTATATTATACTGTTGCTCATAATCTAAGAAACTGATGACACAGTGGATAGAATGGACTATTGAAAAATAGTTGGGGTAGTAGCCATGGAGAGCTGGGTTTTAGAGTAGAACAAGAAAAGTTCATCCTTTCAGCAGAAACTCAGGCAGTGTTATGACTAAAGTTTGTATGTGTGTCTTTTCAGTGAAATAGAGTGGAATTCACCAACTAAGAGTGAAGAGTATGTAGGGGTTTATGAGGTTTGAAGACAAGATGTCTAATTTTGGAGCTTATGATGCTTGTAGGAGAACAGTTAGGTGGTGCCAAAGCTTTGTAGTTCTCAAGATGAGGTTCCCTCCTAAGACTGCTATAGAATAGGCTGAGGTATATTTGGAATTTGAATATTTTCAGGTGACTATTGGGAGTTGTGGAGATTAAGAAACCAAGGGAGCTCATGAAGGAAGTAATTATAATGATGGTGTGAACTCTAAGTAGGGGGCTGAGGGGTTGGGGACATGCAGAGAATAATGGACTATGGACAAATGGAAGGATCATCAAGATTGAAGTATGAATGGGATAGATGTATTATGTATATGGAAAAATAAGTATCAGAGAGTATCAGGCTGGGCATCTGCAATTAGGAGGTGATACAAACATTGGAGATGTCAAGACCTATGCTGTGATAAAAGTATTGGCAACTGAGGCAGAGACAAGTGCTTCTGGAAGTGAGCAAGTCACACAGCACAGAGGTACAGGGCATGGGTGGTGAAATCACCGAGGAACGTGGGAGCTTGGGTAGCAGGGCAGAGAAAGACAGAGCACAGTGTTGAGACCTGCAGAGTGAGCTGAAGTGACTTGGAGGAAGGACAGAACTGGCAAATCCTGGGTACCACGAGGGAGTAGGGAGACATTATTTGGAAGCAACCACCTAAAAAATAAAAAAAAATGTAATCACAAGATATAAAAAGGAGGAAATACAAGTTAATAAAGATAAAATCTGATATTAAACAGATTGAATACAAAATAGTGTAAAAGGCCTATATACAATGAGAAATAGACTACAAAAGCATCCAAAATAAATCAATCATTGCCAAGAGTGATTAAAGAAAAAGTACAATAGGGATGAGAAAACAAATATATTCATAGATGTAGGAGTAAAGAACAATATTAATGTATTATGTATGATTCCCTGCAAAAATTAAAAAATCTAGTAGAAATGTATGATGTCTTAGTAAAGTATCAGCTAAAATTGACCACAATGGAGGTAGAAGACTGAATCATTACTTATTATGCAAATGTGTATAAGGTAAAGATAAAGATGGACCATTACAAAAGCAATGCCTCAAGTGATTTTATAGCAGGTTTTTAAAAAATAGCCTTAAATAAGAGTCAGTTTCTAAATTATTTAAAGTATCCCAACTACAGCACAAAAAGAAAAATTACATAGACTCACTTCTTTTAAATTTTAGGACAGGGTCTACAGGGTCTACAGGATCTCACTATGTAGATTGGACTCATAATGATCTGCCTGTGTTCAGCCTCCCAAGAGCTGGCATTACAGGCACGTGCCACCATGCCCAGTCCCAATTGCCATCTCAGCATGCCCCAGGGGTGGGGCTGGAGCTGTGGCCCCACTACATAGATTCATTTTATGAACGTATCATCACCTTCATACTAAAACTTATACTTTGAGAAAGAAGCAAAGGGAAAATTATGAATAAACATGAAAAAATGTCTTGGTTAACTTTAAATACCCTGGCAAATTTAAAAATACCAGACAACCAAAATTAAGAAAGGAAGGATTTATTTACCTCACAGTTCCTGGAAGTTTCAGTCCATCCTCAGCTGGCTCCAAGGCAAAGTGACTCATGGCAGAGGGCAGCAGTTCATGGTTGTGGAAGACAGCAAAACAGCAAGAGCAAATGGGAGGAGTAGCAGCAACAATGGCAACAGAGAGCAAGTCTGTTTCCCTTATGTTGCATTCAGGGTATCTGACCCAGGCCGGGTGTAGTACTCACACCCATAATCCCAGCACTGGATCATGAATTAATCACAAACTCTAGGAGCCACCTCATGATTGCAGGAGGCTTTGGGGGGGACATATAGGCACAAACCATAACATTCTGCCTCTGGACCCCCAAAGACTCATGCACATCTCTTTATGCAAAAGACATTTTAGTCCATCTCTAAAAGTTGCCAGAGTCCTATAGTTTCGGCATTGCCAAAACATCCAAGTTCCAAGTCCCTTCCATGATCTCAGGCAAACTCTTAGCTGTGAGATCTTGTACAGATGAAAAGTCAAATACAACATTCAATGGCACAAGAAAAACATTACCATTCCAAAAGGTACACACAGCATACCAAGCATTGGGACCAATGCAAGTCCCAAATCCAGCAGGGCAAACATTAAGTCCTGTAATTCCGTGGAATATCTGAAGTAATATGTGGCACATTGTGAGCTCCATGTGGCTCCATCTCTATAGAACTTCTGATAATTGTAGCTCCCATGGCTTCTCTTTTATCCTGGCTTTGATCCCTCCTTGCAGTTTTCCTCAAATGATCCACATTTCTGGCTTTTCCAAACTTCTGGGGTTTCCATTGAATAGCTTTCTCACTCACAGCTTTACACACTGCCCTGTCAGAGGCACACTGTTTGGACTCCCAGACCTTCTTCTGAAATCTAGGTAGAAGCCTTTTTAACCTCAGAACTCCTGCATTTTTCAAGTGCCAAAAACTAACACCATGTGGATGATGCTAAGGTCTGCTTCCAGCTGGGGCAGTAACCAGGCTTTCTATTCTCTTGGATGTAGGGGCTGAGTGCCTGGATCATTGAACACTCTGATCCTTATTCTGAGGAACAAATTCTCTATGCTGGCGCTATTCTGGTAACTGGTGTGGCCAATGCTGCCATTTTGGAACATGGGACTTTGCAGCTTTTTCCCCAGTACAAAATCCCCCTCCCTTGCAATTCTGAGGCTGCAAAGGGTGGAGACCTGTCACCTCCTGTGATGCCCTCAAGCCACTCTTTCCATTGTCTTGTTCCTTCTTGGCAATGGAGCTTTTCTCAGCTCTCTTTGTATTCCACAGCATTAATGGAGCTTCCTTTCTGGTCAAACTCACAACATTTTAAATCACTCTGCTGGGTTCTTTGCTCTTGATTATCAACAAAAATCTTGCTAAAAACCCCACAATATTCATGCCACAGCTTCAAAAGTTGATTGCTTTGAAATTTAATTTGAAAGATTAATCAGTCCACCATACTTAATCTCAGTCTCCGGCAAAGTCTCTGGACATGAGCAAAATGCAGACAAACTTTCTGTCAGGGCAAAATACACATTGTCTGGAGTTCAATAACCAATGTAGTCCTTTTCAGAATAAACCTCCCCAGCCTCGTCTTTACAGGCAGGATTTTCATCAGCTTTCTGGTCTTCTGAGTTGTGACCAGAATCTCTCATTCAGAACAGCCAGAGCTGTTCCAGTATTTCTCTTGTAGACAACATCTTCAGACATTCCTATCTGTTCCCATAAGCTATTCCCTAAAGCTTGTAATTTACATGGTGAGGTTTAGTCACAGCAATGACCCCACTTCTCTGGTAGCAAATTCTGTTTTGGTTACTTTTCTCTCATTGCTGGGACAAAATACCGGACAACCAAAATTAAAGAAGGAAGAAGGATTTATTTAGCTCACAGTTACTGGACGTTTCAGTCCATACTCAGCAGGCTCCAAGGCAGAGTGGCTCATGGCAGAGAGCAGCAGTTCATGGTGGTGAAAGACAGCAAAACAGCAAGAGCAAATGGGAGGAGTAGCAGCAACAATGGCTACAGAGAGCAAGTTCGTTTCCCTTATGTTGCATTCAGGCTATCTGACCCAGGCCGTGTGTAGCACTCACATCCATAATCCTGTGCCTTCAGCAGGCAACTTAGTCTTTGTGGTAGGATTTCTCCTGCCCCTTGGATAATATGCAGGAAGCCCTTTGATTTTATGGCCATTTTCACATAATAAAAACTCCTTGTGTCATGATTCTTAAGGATAGTCTACTTTCTATAGTTAACACTTACAGACTTGTGCAATAAGAAAAAGTCTAAGCTATACTTTAAGTTCCTATTACTTCCCTTCCTAAGCTGGAACACTGTAAACACCCACAGTGGAGAGTGACATTATAAGAGGCATAGTGCTTTGAACTCTTTCCTTGCTTTCTGACTCCATTTCTTCCCCTCAGTACCTTTCACTCTGCTGACACAGAGCACTTCAGCCCAGGTTTTACTCCCTGAATTTCTCAGTTGTGAATCAACCACCTTTTCACTATGCCCTTCAAGGTTTAGGGGGTACACACCAAACAATATAGGCATGTGTTTTTCTAGTAATTATAAACTCTCCTGAGACCTTTATAATAACTAAAACAACAGCAGACAATTGTTAAGCCACTTACATCATAATGTTCAGTAAGGCAAGAATGCTAGTTGTTTTTTTTTTTATCACTGAGTGAAAGATATAAAAGAATACTATTGCCCATGAAGGACCACATGTGTTATATGATTGAAATGTTGAAATACCTTATGTTCCAAACAGAAAGTGATTTTGTTCTAAGGTACATTACAGAGAACCTAGTTCACACTCCATAATTAAATAAAAGAGGGGCTGGGATATTGTTATGGTTTCTGTCTAGTTGTTCCCCCAAAGCCTCCTGTAGTCACTGGGGCAGGCTTTAGAGTTTGTGATTAATTCATGACCCAATGCTTGGATTATGGGTGCTACCTCTGCCCTAGGGTGGATAGCCTCAATACAATATTGGGACAAGGGAGAGGCTTGCTAGCTGCCACAGCTGCTGCTCCTCCCTTTGCTCTTTGTGGGTTTCTTGCCACCATGAACAGCACCCTCCACCATGTGCCACTCTGCCTTGGAGTCAGCTGAGTATGGACTGAAACCTCCACTAACCATAAGCTAAATAAATATTTCCTTCCTTAATTTTGGGTGTCAGTTGTTTTGCCCAAGCAACCAAAAGTGAACCAAGACAGATATCTAAGTGTAAGATAAGATTTGCGCACAGCATGTTTGGACAATTCAATAGATAGCATTGTTGATAAAAAACTAAAGGAGAAAATAGATGAATGGTGAGTCATGACAATTGGAGAAACCATAAAGCAAGACTTTTGTTTTTAATGGTACGAGTGATTTTAAGACACAAAGGCGCTTCGTATACTTCAAGTGTACTTTAATATTTGTACTCCTGCTTGTTTATGTGTGGGTCTGTGGATAGGCAGCAAAGTTGCAGTGATGGAATATAAAGCAGTACTGGAGGTTGCCAGTAGATGGAGCCATAGAATTTAGAAATTCAGTTTGATCTCTCCTGCTTAATAAACAAAGATAACGCAACAGCTTTAAGATTAACTTTTTTAAAAAAAAAACCCTTTTTCTTTCTTTCTTTTTTCTTTTTTAGTAATACTATTTTGGAAATTTACTTATCAGCCACCCTAAATGAAGCAACAAAAGAGAAGCAACCACAGTAAACTTGTTAAGTATAAGATTCATTCTTCGAGGCTACTTATTTAAGGTGACTTAAAAGATTCTTTTGATCAAATGTTAATCAATAATCATGAATGTTGTAGGTAGTGAAGAGTGAAGATGTAGTGAGTGATTGAAATGAAGCTGTATTGTTTTTTCTTTTTAAATCACTTTTACATAAATTGTGCTTTGCTTGGCTGGAATGTAGGCTTTAGGCTTGTGGATCTGCGATAATTTTCATGCCTAATTTTGTGTTCTTTCAAGGCTTACCTGACTAATACAGCCTAAGTCAAAGAGAAGTGAAGTTTAGGTGAGGCTGAGGGCCACACAGTTTGGTGTCAACTGACTGTGTATCTGAGGTTTTGGAAGTTGATCTCTGGGGAGGGACAAGTTACTAGGAGGTCAAGTCCACAGGGAGGAGCAGGTCAACGTGACATTGAGACCAAGTGCATCTCATAGCCACAGCATTGCCAGTATAAGTACCACACACTAACCGATTGTGCCACTGGAGCTCTACCACAACATTGCCAAATGCTTTCCATGATTTTCTACTGGCTTAGGGTTATCCCTGCTTATTTGAAGGCAGGAATTTG
>NW_004524636.1:4706915-4708233 GCF_000260255.1 Octodon degus
ATTTTGAAGGCAATAAAATAAAAATTTCTTTCTTATGTTGTTCCTCACTATATCTGTACTTTTGTCTCTTGTTTCATCCTTAAAGTTCAGTTGATTTTCAGTTGTAGTAATTATGTTCTGTAAAAGTCTGCTTGATGGCTGAAACAGTAAATAATGTACCAAACCATCAGCCTTGAGAGGAATATAGGGTTAGTTTCCTCACAAGCCTGTGGTTATAATATTCTTATCAATTACTATGTAAAGTTATTTTATGTATGTGTTCTATCTAAATACATTTATTTAATATATAGTTGTACTATTAACATTGAACTAATAGCCAACAACATATAATTTCCATTATAGCGAAGCCTAACCTATATATTTTTTCTTCTTTCTGTAATGCACATGGTACTCATTACAGCAGTAAAGAACACTAACCATACTTCTGTGTGATGCTTGGGCACCATTTTATTTAATTTATCTTTTTTAAATGTATTTGGTACAGGGTCTCACTACACAGATCGGACTTGTAGTGATCCTCCTGTTTCAGCCTCTCCAATGCTGGGATTACAGGCATGGGCCACCATGCCTGGTCTAGGTGGCTGGCTCAGTGTTCCTGGGGATGGGGCTGGCATGTGGTACTGGGGATTGAATGTGGTTTCTTGTGCTTGCCTAGGCAGGTGCTTAGACCACTAAGCTATCTCCATGGCCCTTGGGGACCATTTTAAATAAGGGAATCACCAACGCAAAGCACAAAAATAGTGAAAAAATACTGCACTAAACAGATTGCAGAAAAGATACCTTGTGTACAGTATGAGAGCTGAAATAAGAAAGTGGAGGGTCCCTCTCTTGACCTCAGCTGAGAACATGCAGTTCATTTGACTCAAATATGTTGCTGCTCTGTGACTGTCCACAAATGGTCGTGAAATGCTGTCCTGATTTTGGGGTTACAAACAAACTGTGGTGAGCATGTATACTTGCAGATGTGGCTTCTGTCAATAGTGATAATTATCATTGGTAAATTATTGAAAATATGTCAGTGCTTTTGCATAAACTGGTGACAATACATCTTTGGTTTTTTTATCATTGTCACAACAGGCCTTTGATCCCTTTTTCAAAACAAATGTTGAACACTGGGACATTGGTGGATTGAGAGCAGTTTGTACAACCAGTGCACCACAAAGCCCAACTGGAGTCCCAGACATGCAATCCAGGGCTCTTTATATCAGGTCAGATGCCTTCCCAGGCAGCGGATCTCTGGGAATTTCCTGTTTTTCATCAGCAGTTTGTGCTGATTCTGATTTTCTCAGCCTGGATATCTTAATTGGGGAAGAGAAAA
>NW_004524636.1:4708333-4709362 GCF_000260255.1 Octodon degus
TGTACTATAACATCATATAACTCAGTAGTGTCCCAAGTTTCCTGATCAAGGAGATTATGGGGCCACAGAGGAAAGTGATTGATGATGCAGAGTGTGCCTAAGGAGAGTCACATGGAGAGAAAACATTCTCTCAGGCTTTCACAGAGAGCAAATAGGTCAAACAATGGCCTTGACTCATCCACATGGCTGACACTGACAAAGGATCTACAAAGTGGTTTCAGGATAAATCCTAAGGGGATTTGACCTTGTTATATACAAAAGTTACATTTATTGTTGTATAGGTCTTGTTTTATCTTGCAGAAAAGTACATAAATGGGGTATAAAAAGTAAAGCCATATTAATATGCTGAGCCATAAAAGGCTCAAGTCAACAATTTCTGACATTGCCAGTGCTATGGAAAACCCACTACTATTATGCATTACTGGATTATATTGGAATGTGTTGCTGAAGTCACACACCTACAATATTTTAATGACAATGGAATTCCCTTCTCTGACTAAACTAAACAAAAAAGGGGATACAAATGAGCAACGATTTTGTATCTGTATATTGAAAATAGGTTAGATATACAGTTGCATTCTCTTAATTCAGGGAATAGAAAGATTTGTTCTAATAGTGTTTGGACTTGATATCATGTCTGCATCTTGTACTATGAATAACCACTAAGGAAACAGCAATACACAATGTATTAATTATTGAAACTGCTCTACTCATTGGTTTTGAAACTGTCTTATTGGAATTTGTTTCTCAATAAAACTATTAAAAAAGAAAAAGAATTCTAGTTTTGTCTTATTTCTGTTGTCTAGGATCCAGTTCCTTTTTAATTCTAAAGTATTATGACTCTTTTCTTTCTTTCAGGAACTTTCATGCTCAACGATATTTTAACAGATGCCTTTCTTTTGCCTTTAACTTTTTCTTCACCTGTTTTATCTCACTTTCTTTTTATAAATTCTTTGGGAGAATTTTGTATGTGGTGTTTTGTAATTTTTAGTTACTTTTTTATTGTATCCATTAAGCCAGTATTTCTTT
>NW_004524636.1:4709462-4709981 GCF_000260255.1 Octodon degus
GTACTCTGGTTTGCCTATTCCAGTTCTGGTGCAAGCTTTATGTCCTAACACATTAATGGATAGCATTTTCTCCCACTGAAACGTGATGAATTACATTATTGCATGTGGATAACACCACTGTAAGAAATTTTTAAAAAGTGCTGATTAGTTCAACATTTCTAGACTCTTTTAGATCACATTTACACATATTAACAATTGGTATAATACAGATAACATCATTCACTTGAGTTCATGTCATGTAAAATTTAGAAAAGTTATCTTTATTTTCTTTAGTACTTTTTTATTTCAAAACTAAGCATGTTTATACAAAATTTGATGATTTCTCTAGGCTTTCATTATACTTTTAAAATTTCAAAAGAGCAGAAGTTTTGGGATCTGCTGATTTTTAGTGTCTATCATTGATATTAGCTTTTCATGTTATTAAATATTCTAGAAGAGCTTTATACTATTTGAGATTAATATTTTTTTTCAAAATTTTATTGATAAACAGATAGCAATGAGACAGTTTCAAATCAAATC
>NW_004524636.1:4710081-4718545 GCF_000260255.1 Octodon degus
AGCATCCCTAATGCCAAAATCCAAATTCCAAAGAGCTCCAAAATCTGAACTTTTTTTTAGCACAGACATGATCCCAAGTGGGAATTCCATCCATGAAACTTGGCTTCGTGCACAGAATCCTTGAAGTGTTCTATGAAAATTCTACGCTCAGCTTATATATGTGTGAATTTCATTATTTACACTTAGGCTTTACCCTCAAGATACCTTACACGTTACGCATATGCACATATTCCAAATCTCCCTCCCCCTCCACCACAAAATAAAAGGTAAAATATACAATTCTAGTCCTGGGCATTTGGGATAAGGTAATTTAACCTGTTGTAGGATATTCACTAGGAGATGGACTTGTGTCCTCCCACATGGCATCAGCCTCATGGGATCTTCCTCTAACTCCCTTCCTGACCCTCATCTCCAATACTAATCCTTCCCCTATTCTCTGGTTGGTTCAGACAGGATGGAGAAGGTAGGGTAGAAGGCCAACTTGCCTGACCCTACTGTTTTATTGGTTCCCCCTGGTCCTGTATTTCTTGGCACTAGATCTCTGGGGCACAGATTTTTAAACATTAAAATACCATCATATCACCTTCCATTTCTTTATTATTCTTCATAGATTCGTGTAACTCTTTACCCTTGAAAACATAGTTAAGAATTTATTTTTCTTAATTCAGGGATTTCTTTTTTCATTTCCATTCTGAGTTCCTCTATACCTTTCTGCAGCTGTTTCTTTATTTCAGAAGCCATTGATTCATTGATTTCAGTTGTGTGATTCCCAATTTGTTCTGTGCTAGTGTCCTCTGCACTTGTTATGGGTGGGCTTGGGTTCTGAGATTGCATTTTGCTCCTTCTCATTGTCATTTTGTGTAGCACTGTCTTCTGACCTTTGTTGTAGATCTTTGTTGCAGTTATAGCCTTAGCACCTACTGAAGTTCAGGTGCAGATCTACAAATTTTGGATTTATCCAGCTGTGCCTGGCTTGGATCTGGCTGCTGTGCCCAGTTCCTTCCTGTTGCTGCCCTTGGGGGTGAACCTGTTGTGCCCCTCTGGCAAGATGTTCTGCTCCTGGACTAGCTGGGTGGTTCTGTCCCCTGTACTCTCTGCAGGGATTGCAGCTGAAGGGTTTCACCCCAGGCCTGTATGCCAGGAGCTGAGTCTGGAGGGGACAAGGTGGAGTAGGGTGTAGAGGCAGCTCTCCCACACACTCACCAGGCATGGACTAGGACTGGATCTGGGGGTTCCCAGAACATGACAGAAATTCCTACGGAGTGATGGGGGTGTCCCGAGAGCATGAAAGAGGGTCTTACCCATGCTGCGCCTGGGCTGGGACCAGTAGGTCATGCCAGCACAGGGTAGTGGGAAGCTCTCCCACACACTCACCAGGCCTGGGCTAGGACTGGATCTGGGGGTTCCCAGAACATGGCAGAAATTCCTACTGGGCAGGCGGGGTAGGGGAGGTGCTGCATTGTGTTGGGGGGTGTCCCAAGGGGGTGGAAGAGGGTCTCACCCATGCTGTGCCTGGGCTGGAACCAGCAGGTCCTGCTGGTGCAGGGTAGCTGGAAGCTCTCCCACACACTCACCAGGCCTGGGCTAGGACTGGGTTTCTATTTTTCTTTATATTTTTAGATATACAAAGGAAATGGGGTCAGCAGCATCATTTGCAAGGCCAAGCACAAAGTGAGAAAGGTAGTCTCTTGTCCAAAAAGTGAGAAAAAATAGGTGTAAAGGTATGAAAGTAGAAAGGTTTCTCCCTCCTAGTCTAATACTAACTTAAAATGTTACTGATGTGTCTTAGTCACTGCATTTTTTTTGTATAATATCACTGCTCTCCTCCTGGTCCCCCAAACTCCCACAAAACCCCAACTTAAGCAGAACATTTACCTTGGTCTTAGAGGCAAAAAATTGATAACACTTCCTAATCTATATGTAAAACATTATTTCCCCCCATTAAATTTTTTTTGAATTAAAAACTTTAATTCAGGACAAGTAAAACACACATAATATAAAATTTATCATCTTAATAAGTTGTAAATATTGTGTCCTGTGACATTGATTGCATTCATATTGTAGTGCAATCATCACAACCACCTGTCTCTAGAACTCTTTTGATCCTTTTATCTAACTGTGGTGGATTAAGGAATGGTCAGCTTGTAACACCCAGATGAGCTGAATCAGCATGGTGTGGGTGTGCAAGGCCCACCTGAGGACTGTTGCCAACAGCATAAAAAGAGAACTGGAGGGGAAAATGGTGTGCTGCTGATTCTCCTGGAGGAGGTGTCACGCTGGCTCTCCTGACATGAACTCAGCTGGATTCTCACTGTTGCTGAGGGTGGCTGCTGCTTTTCTGGGGCGAGCTCTGGCTCTTACCTTGAACGTTGCTTCTTGGCTCCAGGGCAACTCCCTCAGCCCACTGGTGCAACATCCCACTGGCACAGACTTGCCAGCTTCCACCAGCTTTGGGCCTTCCCAGTGCAGATCCTTGAAACAGACTTGCAGGAGATGGTGTCATGGGCCCAAGGCCTCCAGCTAGACTTACAGGGGGCATTGCCATGGGCTCTGGGACTTAAGCTGGACTCCTGCAGGATGCTGGCCTGGGATCCAGGCCCTCAGCTGGATCCTTGGGATCTCTCATGTGTGGACAGATCTCGACTCTTTGGGTGAGTATTATTAAAAAAATACTAGATGTAAAGTGTCCTGTATTAAATCCATTTCCTTATAAACTCTGACTACAATGTCAACTAAAAAAAAAAGCTTTTTTCTTTTAAATAATTTTATTATTTATAAAACATAAGGGTAACAAAAGTGCATAAAACAGCACAAACTTGAAAACTGCCAACAAATTTTTAATTTAATTTAATTTTGCTTATAAATCTTTTTATTTATTTACTTATTTGGTGCAGGGTCTCACCAAACAGCTCAGACTCACAGCTATCCTCCTGTCTCAGCGTCCCCTGCACTGGGATTACAGGCAGGCACCACTATGCCTGGTTTTGGTGGTGGGCACAATGTGCCTGAGGTTCTGGGGCTGGCACAGCATGCGTGAGGTACCAGGGATCGAGTCCTTGCGCTTGTCAGACAGGTGCTTAGACCGCTGAGCTATCTCCCCAACCCACAAAGTTTATTTTTGATATTGTAGTGAGTTGACTAGTTCCTCCCCCACCTCCAAATTCATGTCTAACTGAGACGTCAGAACTTGACCTAATTTGGATGTCAAGTTTTGGTCTATGTAAACTGGCACTATTTTGGGTTAAGGTAGGCCTGAACCCAATAACACGTGTCCTTGGAAGAGGACACAACATGCACTGAGGAAAGGCCATGTGAAGACAGAGTTAGAGATTGGGGTTATGCCATTACATGCCAGGGAACGCTTGCTATTGCCAAAGGTAAGGGGAGGCAAGAAGGATGTGCCTGCCCAGAGAACACAGCCCTGCTGACACCTTTAATTTGGACTTCTTGCCTCAGAACTGTGAAAGGATAAATTTTTTGTATGATTTAATTCACCCAGTTTACAAAATTAATACAAACATTATATCTTTGCACAGCACAACAAAGGATAATGATTTATTGCGATGGCATCCCCTCTGAAAATAGGCTTTGTATTACTCTCCTGTATTTGCCAAGTCAACCAAACTTATACTTTTAGGAATTGCATTTTCAAATAGTGCCATTTAAAGCAACATTATTTGCTCTTGGCAAGTGCAAGATCACAATTAAGTTCCAATCGTTTTTCACTGGGAGGAGGATATTTTGTGGGTGCAACTGTCATGGGACCTGTTAGAAGTATTTGAATGCTGTGATAATATGGGGGTAGTTTTGGATAAATTATTTTGAAATACAAATTGCAGTACATCTAAAGCTGATGACTCCTAGGGAATACTTCTAAATAGTTGGAATTCTTCACACAAATCAGTGTTGTGCAACTTTGAATTTAACTTTAGGTGCTAATTTATATAATAGCATTTTAATGCTTCCTCTACTTGCTGAACTTGTGGAGATCTGAATGCTGCTTAGTAAGGTGCATGCAATCAAAAGTGCTCTTTGTAACATCGTATCAGTGCATCTCCAGGTCCAAGGAAAAATGTATTTTT
This sequence comes from Octodon degus, assembly GCF_000260255.1. Taxonomy (NCBI): domain Eukaryota; kingdom Metazoa; phylum Chordata; class Mammalia; order Rodentia; family Octodontidae; genus Octodon; species Octodon degus. The sequence goes on from NW_004524636.1 coordinate 4,714,164, forward strand.
GTGACTCTTCATATAATCTTACAAAATAGCAAGGCATGCTCCCATTAAATGTGATAAAATTTGTATTTAATTTCTATTTTGAAGTCTGTAGTTTTTTTTCTTATTTTTTTTTTTAGCAAAACTGAAACACTTTCTTTCTTTTTGTATTTTTAGGAAAGGGGCTATGGGGGTTCAGGGTCTCACTACTAGATCAGACTTGTAGTGATCTGTCTGTTTACAGCCTTCCAAGAGCTGGGATTACAGGCATGCACCATCATGCCCAGTCTCAATTGCTGTCTCAGAGCACCCCATGGGCACGGCCAGCACAGCAGGGCCAGGGATCGAACCCTAACCCCTGTGCCTGCTTACAGGTGCTTTAATCCTCTGAGCTATTTGGCTGGCCTTCTGAAGCACTTTTCTATCATAGTGCCATCTCTTTGGAAATATAACAACTCCCTGACATTACTTTGTATTGTAGAATTCATTTGTACTTTTTGCGGCAAAGTTCAATACATAATAGGGGACCATTCTTGCCCTGATTCTCACTCTTACAGGGGACCCTCTTTATCCACACTTAAACAAGATCAGCCATAGACTAAAAATATTAATGAGAAGTCCCAGAAATGAATCATTCATTTCATGGGCTAGGGACATAGTTGAGTGACAGGGTGCTTATTAGCATGTGTTCAGTCCCTAGCACTGCATAAAAAAGTTTTAAAATGCTGTTCTGAATGGCAAGGTGACACTGGGGACCATGCCACTTCACCTCACCTGGGATATGAGTCACACTTTTGTTCAGTGGGTCTGTGCTGTCTACACTGTGTGCTTTTTAGCAATTGAGAGACTCTATAGTTATTTAAATTTAATTTTAGTGTATTGTTATAATTGTCTTATCTCATTATTAGTGTTATTAATCTCTCATGGTGCTGTATTAGTTACCTTCCTGTTACTGGGACAAAATACCCAGCATCTACAACTTAAAGGAGGAGTGGTTATTTTGCCTCACACTTTCAGGTGGTTCAGTTGATTCATAGTCTGCTGGCTTTGAGGCAGAAATGGCATGATGGCCAGGAGGCAGAGAAACGAGGAGCTGGGGACAAGACTCAGTCATCCTTTGGCACTTGATTGCTTTGAAATGCCTCAAGTTTGGTACTCAACACATTCTATGCTGGTACTTCACGTGTAACCTAGAACTTGTTGATGTCAATTGCTTCATGAGTTCCCATCAGTTTGTGGGGCACCTGTTCTCTTCTGTACTTGTCACTCTTCCTGGAACCAACTAACCATGAGGCCCAGTGTATCACCAAATACTTTTCAAGTTGTGCTCCCAGTGATCCACTTCCAACCAGTTTCCACCTCCTAACAGCCCTCTTAGCTATGAACTCAACCACGGATGAACCCACTGAGGGGTATAGCAAACCCCATGATCCAGTCATGTGTGAAAAGCCCCATCTCTGAACACATGAGACTTCCAGGGGATACTTTGGATCTAAACCATGACATGTGCCTACTTTATCAATTATACTTTTTCACAGATATATACATATAGGAAGCATACTGTATGTAGGATTAGCTACTGTTCACAGGCTCAAGTCCATAGGTGTCTTGAAGTATGTCTCCTGTGGTTAAGGGATGACTGTATTTTTACTCACACATAGGTTTGAGCTCTTGCAAGCTGGCTTCCTATGAGGGTCCCAGTGCTGCTCATGCAGAGGCCCCCTCTACCTTGAGGTTACAGCTACACCTACTCTGCTACAAATCTGGCTCCAGGTCCCTGCCTGGCTGCCAGGATAGAGCTCTGCCTGACCCCAGACCATCCCAGGCATGCTAATGATTACCCTGGGGCTAGGCCCTTTGCTGCAGGGGCTGGACCTTCCTTACCCTGGGCTTGATAAAACCATATCCACATGCATGACAACCAGCAGTTCTTCCTCTGGTTGTCCACCTGCTGCACCAAGCTGCAGTCTTCACTTAAGAAGCATAGGTTCAAAGAGAAGATCATTGTGAATCACATGATGGATGATGATAACAAAGCACTAAGCCAAGGATAAGACCTTTTTCAGTGTGGGGCCCTGGAGGCTCCCCATGCCTCATGTCCACAGAGCCAGCCCACAGGGAGGCTGAAGTGGTATTCCTTCCATTTGCCATCTTGATTTGATCTTGAAGAAACCCAACATTGCTTTACTAGCCAGCTCTTATGTGGCATGTGGTTCATTTGCATGTGAAATTTTTATGTGGACACAGGCCAGGTTCAATGGTTTTAGGGAGGGGGATGACTTTAGCACAGTGTTATCTTGAGCATATTGTGAGGGCCCCAGAAGACTTTTAAATCTCTTCTTGCAATTCTATGTTGTCTTAGCCATGTGGAATACAAAGTTTATGTTATTCAGGAAATGCTAAAAAATGTGCTCAAATGGAGGCCACCCTCCCCATCTGATCATCCAATCCTTCCCAGTATGAACCGTTTTCAAGTTCCCAATTGTACCTCATGGACAGCTTCTGCTATGATCTATTGTGACTCCTTGGTGACTTTTTCTCTTTTTTCTGCGGCTGTGTATCTTGTGTGGAGGCACTGGGAGACCATACCTTATTTGAGTATCTAAACGTGTCAACAGGGTCTTAAAATGGTTGAAATTATAAAGGTTAAAGATTCAAGTGTGGACGTTTATTTGAAAACATAACTAAAATTGCATGATAACTGTTTGACCTGATTATGGAAGAGAATCTTTAAAACATTTTTATCCCCTACAGGTATAGAGAAGATAAGGAGGATATTTATGGAAGTATTTTCTCCACATTTACACTTATTTTATAGTGATAAAAATATAAGAGTATGTAATCCTTATTACTGATGTTCAGAACTCCCAACATGACATGGTGTAGGATAGTATTACATGTGCTCATTATAAAATATACACCACGTTAAACCTATTTGGTAACTGGAGGACCAAGCACCAGCTAGTTAACAAATTACCCAGATGTTCTTTATACCTTCTCATAGATCTTCTTTTGATTGTCTAATTATACCTTTTGTTTGATTGGAGATGGTGCTACATAGAAATATTTGATAAGCGTAACTTTCTGCTAGCCTGGAGGGATTCAAAGTTACTTGAGAAATATAAGCAACTTGCATTTACTAAGTGTCTGTGATTAAGGCAGAATCCCTGCTTAAAACGTAGCTTGGGGGAAGGGAATATAAACAGAAACAGAACACACGCAAGTGCCTGTTGTTCCTCTGCTCTGGACATTCGCCAAACTTCAGTTTAACAGCATCAAAAATATAGAGTGCACTGTTATTAACAAAATTCATTCCAAACAGGGATGAGATGAGGTTAAGATTTATGATCTTTATAAAAATTTCTAATTTAGTCGCTATGCTTGATGGCTACTGGAGAAAATGAATTGCAATTTAGTTTGGTATGAAGCGAAGATGCAAAACTTATCATGTTGAAAACTCTGAAGGGGAAGATCCATTTTTTTGTTGGTTTCATATTTTTTGTACTTCCAGTTGAAATGATTGTTTTGGTGAAAGGGTCTATTTTTTATGTGTATTTACTCATGTTGCTAATGATTGAAAATTACTTTCCTTTAAACACTGCTTTTACATTAAAAATGATCAAACATCTATTGGTCTTTGAAACTGAAGCAATTGAGGCAATAGCCTTTCATCTTTGGGGACTTTGGATTAAACTTGGCTCAGCTTAAACTGTAACAAGTTTGATCTTGTTACCTGTACTTCTCCAAGTTTTCTGGGTGAGAAATAATTACAAAGAACTCAAATCACTCCAAAATATGTTAGCCTTGTAGTCTACTACCTGAAGAACAGAAACTAAATACTTCTTGTGTAAACAAGAAAGTTTAATTTTTTTTTTACTGGAAGTCATACAGTGCAGCCTTAATCAGAAGAAAAAATAATTATACCTATAGCCTCAGTTCTGAGGCTTGGGAAATGAAATTAGAGTGTGAAGCATGATGCTTTTCACTACATATGATGGAAGCTGGGTTTGGTGATCTTAAAGTTTGCATGAGTCCTTGGGTTAAAGCCCCAACCCTCTGGCCTCAACCCACCAGAAGTCTTCCCTTTGTTGCCTATCAGTGCCATTTTAGTAGGTGACTGGCGGCTTATCTCCCTAGTGCCACACTGGTGATACCAGCTTGAATCTGAGTCCAGGTTGAACACAGTGACATTTTAGTAGAGTTCATAGATGTAATATGAAGACGGAATCCTGAGAGTCAGCAGTTTTAGTGGTGGGAGTAAGTTCCACCATCCTCAGGACAGCCTTTGAATCCTGCTGAATTTACTTGGAAACTCAGTATTTTGGGGTGTGGACTAAGAGGGTGCTGGGAACCACAAACTCATTTTTTTTTAATTTTTATTTATTTGAGAGAGAGAGAGAGAGAGA
>NW_004524636.1:4718690-4720270 GCF_000260255.1 Octodon degus
ACACAAACTCATTTTTACCTGCTCAGCTCTTTCTACTACTTTTTTGTCAAAGGGCACAGAGCATCCTGGTGGCCTGGGGAGGCTTTACTGCTCCTTTGCTATAGTGACTTACAGAATAATTGCTGTCTTTGTCTTATGCTCAAGTCTCTTTACACTCTGGGAATGTCCTCATCCTACCCTGAGCAGGGTGGGCTTAGCATTGCTTCTGCACCACTCTGGGCCAGTTTGCTGTGTCCTCCACTTTCCTCATATCGTGGCGCTCTCCCATGGGGTCTCTGAGGCCAGCACACATCCAGCTTTTTTTGGGGGAAATTCCTTGAATGCCTCTTGGATCCTTCTTAGATCCACTTCCTTAATGAGCAAACATTATGTGGAGGTGGGAAAAGTTGCTGGCACTGTCTGTGTCACTTCGTATTTTACAAAATAAAATTCATCTGGGAGCTCACTTTTGTTCCCCACAATGTCACTGGAAGCAAAAGAACTTGATATGTGATTAAAATTCTCCATTTGCAGTTTCAGGGGCTCTTCAGTACACTGATTCAAGTCTTGTTTGTGTTGTCTCACATAGAAATGCCCCTCTGTATTGCCAGAGAGAGGGTCACCATATGCATTTGCTAGTTTCTTAGGTGAGAGAAAGTGCATGGAGATGAGCCACTCTCTCAGGGAGGCACCCAGGCCGTGGAAGGACCTGATATCCTCAGGGTATTGACTCTTCATTACTGGAAATGTGCACAGCTAAGAATAATAATTCCTAAATCTACAATGAGAAATGGGATCATCACATGGCTGGGGAGACAGCTCAGTGGCATCAGTGCCAGAATGGCATGTGCAAGGTCCTGAGTTTGATCCCTGCTACTGAAACAAAACAAAACAAAACTAAACTAAACAAAACTAAACAAAGCACAAAAACAAATCAAGCAGGATGATGAAGACCTGTGATCCACTCCTCTTCTGCTAGCATTGATTCTTTGGATGTGTCAGTGCCTTCCATCGGATGTGGGGGCGAGGCTCATGGGCTGAGAGCCTGGCAACTCGATATGTCCATGTGCCATCTTACTATATCTGCTTGGTTTTTCCCCATAATTTTATTGATAAACAAATAGCAATGAGACAGTTTCAAATCAAATTGGTTGGACAGTTTCAATAATTAAAACATTGTATACATTCACCCTAGTGGTTAATTGTTGTGCAAGATGAGGACATGATATCCTATTTGGAAATTCCATTAGAACAAATCCCTCCATTCATTAAGAGAATGTAACTATATATCTATCCTAACTGCTTTTTTAAAATTATAATTTTCTTCTATTTTGAAGAGTAAAACCAAGAGCAAGAAAAACAAAAGCAAAGACCAAAACACAGTAACATACAACAATATATATGCTACAGATTTTCAAACAAGAATAGCTAATTAACAGTGATTGATATATTATGTTTTTATCATCAGATCTGTTGCTCAGATTAACAGACATAGTTATGCAAGATGGGACACATGATTGCTCTTTATTTTTTTCAAAATTTTATTGATAAACAGATAGCAATGAGACAATTTCAAATCAAATAGGAAGTACAGTTTCAAC
>NW_004524636.1:4726415-4750752 GCF_000260255.1 Octodon degus
TGAATGTCAGATTGTTTCCTCATATTTGGGAAGTTTTCTGCTATTACTTCTGCCCATATTTTTTAAATGTCATTTGTGTTTACTCCTTCTTTCTCAGTGATGCCTATTAGTCTCACATTGTTCATCTTTGCATCATCTTGCAAGTGATGGATTATTCTTACCTGCATCCTCGTTGTTTTTAAGAGATCCTTTTTTACCTTTTCACTAGCTACACGAGCATCTTGAAGATCTGAAACTCTGTCTTCACATTCACTTAAACGGCTTTGCAAGCCTGTGATTACAAGTTTAATTTCATGTATACATCTTTGACTCTGCTTCATGCAATCTATTTCTTTCCTGTATTGCTCATTCAAGGAATCCATCATTTTTCTAATCTCCTCTATTTTTTCATCAATTTCTTCTTTAGAAGCAGTTAGAAATACTTTTACTGCAATGTTTTTTTCAGATTGGGTTTCCTTTCTATGTTTCTGTAGTTGCTTCTTTACTTCATCTGCTATGAGTTCTGAGAGCTGTTTTTTTATTTCAGAAAAGAATTGTGCTCTGATTTTCTCCATATCTTTCTGCTTTTGCTTATTTACTGTCGACGCTATTAATTCATGCATTTGAGCCGAGCTAGTATCCTCCACACTTGTTCTGGGTGGGCACTGGGTTTCTTCCATATGTTTCTGCAATTGCTTCTTTAGTGCAGATGTTATTAATTCAGGGATTTCTTTTTTCATTTCCATTCTGAGGTCTTCTACATCTTTCTGCAGCTGTTTCTTTATTTCAGAAGCTATTGTTTCATTGCTTTCAGCTGTGCGATTTCCAATTTTTTCTGTGTTAGTGTCCTCTGCACTTGTTATGGGTGGGCTTGGCTTCGGAGGTTGCATTTTGTTCCTTCTCGTCATTTTGTGTAGCACTGTCTTCTGACCTTTCCTGTAGATCTTTGCTGTACTTATAACCTTCGCACTTACTGAAGTTCAGGTGGAGCTCTACAAACTTTGGACTTATGCAGCTGCATCTGGTTTGAGTCTGGCTGCTGTGCTCAGCTCCTTCCCGCTGCTGCCCTTGAGGGTGAACCTGTTGTGCCCCTGTGGTGAGATGTTCTTCTCCTGGACTAGCTGGTTGGATCTATCCTCTACACTCCCTGCAGGGATTGTAGGTGCAGAATTATACCCCAGGAGTGTATGCCAGTCCTGAGCTGTGCCTGCAGGGGGCAAGGTGAAGTAGGGGGAAGAGGAAGCTCTCCCACACACTCACTGGACCTGGGCTAGGACTGTGTCTCGGGCTTCCCGGACGCGGCAGAATTTCCTACTGGGAGGGTGGGGTGAGGGAGGTACTGCTGAGTGGTGTGGCGCGGCCCAAGGGGGTGGGAGAGGGTCCGGCCCACACTGTGCCTGCGCTTCGACTGGTCCCACCGGCGCAGGGTAGCAGGAAGCTCTCCGCACACTCACTAGACCTGGGCTAGGACTGGGTCTGGGGGTTTCCGGAACTTGGCAGAAATTCCTACTCGGCGGGCGGTGTGGGGGAGGTACTGCGGAGTGGTGGGGGGTGGCCCAAGGGGGTTGGAGAGAGTCCAGCCCACGCTGCCCCTGGGCTGGGACTGGTCCCACAGGCGCAGGGTAGCAGGAAGCTCTCCGCACCGAGAATTCTTATTTTTATTTCAGAAAAGAGTTGTGCTCTGATTTCCTCTATATCTTTCTGCTGTTGCTTATTTACTATCGACGCTATTACTTCATGCATTTGAGCCGACATAGTGCCTTCTGCACTTTCATTGGGTTTCCTCCATATGTTTCTGCATTTGATTATTTACTGCAGATGTTATTAATTCAGGGATTTCTTCTTTCATTTCCAATCTGAGTTTCTCTATACCTTTCTGCAGCTGTTTCTTTATTTTAGAAGCCGTTGATTCATTGCTTTCAGTTGTGTGATTCCCTATTTGTTCTGTGTTAGTGTCCTTTGCACTTGTTATGGGAGGGCTTGGGTTCTGAGTTTGCATTTTGTTCCTTCTTGTCATTTTGTGTAGCATTGTCTTCTGACCTTTGTTGTAGATCTTTGTTGCAGTTATAACCTTAGCACATACTGTAGTTCAGGCACAGATCTACAAAGTTTGGATTTATCCAGCTGTGCCTGGCATGGGTTTGGCTGCTGTGCTCAGCTCCTTTCTGCTGCTCCCTTGGGGGTGAACGTGTTATGCCCCTCTGGCAAGATTTTATGCTCCTGGACTAGCTGGGTGGTTATGTCTTCTGTACTCTCTGCAGGGATTGCTGCTGTGTCCAAGGGGTTGGAAGAGTGTTTCACCCAAGCTGAGCCATGGCTTGGACCAGTAATAGGTCCTGGAGGAGCAGGGTAGCGGGAAGCTCTCCCACATACTCACCGGGTCTGGGCTAGGACTGGGTCTGGGGATTCCAGGAAAGGGGCAGAAATTCCTACTGAGCGGGTGGGGTGGGGGAGGTGCTGGGGAGTGGTGGGGGGTGTCCCCAGGGGGTGAGAGAGGGTCTCACCCATGCTGCAACTGCGCTGGTATCAGTAATAGGTCTCACCGGCGCAGGATAGCAGGAAGCTGTCCCACACACTCACTGGGCCTGGGCTAGGACTGCGTCTGGGGGTTCCCAGAACAGGGCAGAAATTTCTACTCAGCGGGTGGGGTGGGGGAGTTGCTACGGTGTGGTGGAGGGCGTCCCAAGGGGGTGGCAGAGGGTCCAACCCACGTTGCACCTGCGCTGGGACCAGTAATAGGTCCCGCCTGTGCAGGGTAGCTGGAAGCTCTCCCACACACTCACCGGGTCTGGGCTAGGACTACCATATCTGCTTGTATATTTATCTTTGAGGAAGACCTATTACTTCTGTGTTTTTAAGGACACCTTACTTAGCATCCCAAAATTAACAGAAAACATTTGGTAACAAAAATGAGGCTGATTTTCAATCACCGATGACATTTTTAATTACCTTCTCCTGCTAGGTGCAGATCACCAAGCATGTTTCTTATTCTAAATACCTCATATTGAGTACTTGTCACTCTGATTTTCTTATGTTAAATTAAAATATTTCTGGGTGGTCGTCCAAGGTTTGATTTCTTGACTACTAGAAGATACGTTTTTGAAGCATCACTTTAAACAGAGAAATAAATTTAAGATTTAATGCCCCTTGCTCACATGACTTGACAATGGCTTTGCAATGAAGTTGATTATGAGATGATTACTGGGGTGCAATGTTGTTAATATTGTAGTCAATTCTGATTAGGCAAAAATGTGAAATACTCTTCAGGTGTATTTGTGAGTATTTTTATTTCAGTTTTTATGATAGTAAAATTGTGCTTATATTAGAGGATAATCAAAGGATATTTGAGACCAGATTTTGGTTCCCATATCTATTACACATAAAACTGCTACCTTGGCTTTTAGAATTCTTTAAATATACTGTACTGATAATATTCTTAATCTAATATATGAAAAAACTAGCTTGCAAAAGAATGTGTATAGAGCCTGGAGAGATATAGCTCAGGAGACTAAAGCGACTGCGTAGGCAAGCGCAGGGACCATGGTTCCATCCCCAGCACCGCAGGCAGTGCCAGCCCCGCTCCCAAGGTTGGCTGAGAAAGCCAGAGTCCAGGCGTAGTGGTGCATCTCCTGTAAGTGCTGGGGAGGCTGAAGGCACGAGGACCACTATGACTTCAAGCTGCGTAGTGAGACCATGTAATAACCAAATAGGAGCAAACTAAAGCCAGTGTGTATACGACTACGATTTTGTAATGGGTATATATACGTATGGATGCATGTTTGTATCTTGTTGAGAATAGACAGGAGAAAGAAGAAAACATGAATCAATTTTACTTGAGGGTGCTATGAAATATGACAGAATACTTTATTCTTTTCCCCTCATTTTGTATATAAAAACTTATTTAAAAATATAGCTAATATTTTCTGTTTACTCTGACATGTCACTAAGTTAAAATATACTGAGATCTTTTGTTCTAAAATAATGATGTGTGTAATGATTACTTCACTATAAAGCTGTTCTCATTTTTCTCTTCCATTCTTTTAAGTTTAATTGAAGGCACTGGGTATTTATTTATTTATTTATTTATTTATTTGATACAGGGTCTTGCTACATAGTTTGAGCTGATAGTAATCCTCCTGTCTCAGCTTCCCCAGGGCTGGGATTACAGGCATGCACCACCATGCCTGGTTCTGGGGTTGGAACGGTGGGCCTGCACAACATGTGATACCTGAAGTTCAACCTGGGTCCTTGTGCTTTCTAGGCAGGTGCTTATGTCACTGAGCTATCTCCCCAAAAACTCTTTTTTTTTTCTTGTACCTGGAATATAACTCACAGCCTCACAGTTGCCAGGCAGGTGCTGTGTGGCTTTGCCTGGCAAAGACACTTGATTTTTTTTTTTATAGTTACTTCTCTTCATAACATATTAGTCACCATTGAGTTAAAATTTACTTTTTTCCCTCTAATCTTCGAGTTAGTTATCAAGATAGCTTTTGTTGCCAGCAGAGAAATGAATTATATTTTAATAATTTCTCCCATTTCACTAAACCATGACATCATTGACTAAAATCCCCATTCCTTGAAGGAAAACTCTATTACTGCTAGCTAAAAGAATTCATCTGCGGGAGGAATTGTTTCAGGAAAACCTCCTTTTTTAGATGGTCGTTAGCTGCTAGATAAAGTTGTCATTACATTTAAGTTGGTCTTTAATTATAAGCAGATGGATGAATTATTTTAATTGCTGCTACATATCTTAACAGGAGTTTGTACATTGACATAAAGTGAGGAACATCAAACAGAAATTAAGTGCCAGGGCAGGAAAGCACCAGCCTTCAAGGGAAGCAATTGATCACAACCTGTCATCTTTAAAGGAAAAAAGAATGCAAAATAAACACTTGCGATGAGTGTACTAAGTATGGCTCATCAGTCTCTAGCTCTGCCTTCTGATAATTCATCTATCTCATTTAGTTTAATGCTTTATCATGTATCTCTCCAGCTCTGTAATTAGCCTTTCAGGTATTCTCCCTTTCTTCCTGCCTTTGAAATTGTGTGTGGCGAGATCGTGCAATGAGGAGATATTATTACCATTTACTACAGAAGAAGCCACTTAGGGAGTGGCCCCATTGGATAGCACGCAGGCTGGAGGATTCCTGGTAAAACTTCCAGGGCCGGTGAGAGGTGCTTTAAAGACACGTCTCAACCAATTTAGCATAGCCTTTTTTTTTTTTTTTTGCTCCGAATGCCTTCAGGGCAGATTTGGCTGGCTTGAGTTTTGGGGATCGAACCACAGCAACCTGAGCCTGACTGCTTTGTTGAAGCAGCCACTTAAAGAACTGAGCTAAGGGGCAGGCCCCCTAGCATGGTCTTTTAAACAAAAAGTTTTGTTTGCTTTGCAGGTAAACTGATTTTACATGAGGAATCTGGAATTAGGCTTACTGCACTCAAATTACTTGCTCAAGTTTTAGAAATAAGAAGTGCTAGCATTAGTTTCTGAGTTAAGGTCCTCAGTACTAGTATTTGTGACTTCGTTTGAGAGTGTTAATTTTCATCTTGACTAAGAATACAATTAAAAAATGCATTTTTCTTCTACAACAATGAATAGTTCCACAGTAATTTATATTTCAGATTTGTAATTTGCTATCCATCTGCTCTGGGATAGACACACTTCCGGGGATCTGCTATGTAGGCTGTAGACTTACTAATTGATTCATCAGTCACAGGATATTAACAATGGTGAATTATTTTCATCGTTTATTACTTAGCATTGAAAACTTAAAACAATACCTACAATATAAATAGATACATTATTTTCCACCACATACACATTTCACTATACTGTTTCTCCTAGACTTTATAAACATGAGATGATGTCTAGTGTTTTGAGTGTAGAACTCATGTTAAAATATTGAGTTATTCTATGCTATTTTGTAGACCCAAGTGTATGAGATTTTCTATTTTTAGCTTTGCTTTCAACTGCAACCTGTCATTCACTCTGTAGATTATCTCTGGTAAAATTTTAAGCCTATCTGACTTCCTGTTGGAATGTCTCTAGTTCTTTCCTTTGTTAGGTGTTGGAGATTTCCTGGGAGCTCAGATTTTCCTGGGAATTCCTGAAGACCAACAACATTTGGAGTTTCCACTGTGTGGTACATCTGTGTTCCCAAGTTAAAATGGATTTTTATTTTAAGGATTCTATGATGTTTGGTTTATGAAACTGACTCCTTTACTGCTGAGGATCAACAAATTGAAGACAAAACGTGGTGCATTCTGCACCAACAAATTGGAGGACTTTGACACATATATTGAGAAATAGCAGCAGGGAGGTGGGAAAGCCAAAACAGAGTTTGTGCACATATGATTTTGAAGGAAAGAACCCAGATTCAGAAACTTGTAGAGCCTGTTCACAAGACTAATTTCTCTGGTGTTATAAAAATTAAAATAATACTAATAAAATTCAAATCTATTCCTGACTTCTGTGACTATCAGAACAACTATTAGAATCTTTTATTTTTCTTTTTCAAATTTATGTATTTGGTACAGGGTCTCACTATGCAGCTTGTACTCATAGTGAGCCTCCTGTTTTCAGCCTCCCCAGCACTGGGATTATGGTGCGCACCACCATGCTTGGATTTAGTGGTCAGTTTGGTGTGCCCTGGGGGCAAGGCTGGCATGGCATGTGGTGCTAGGAACCTGTTAGAATTATGCAACCTACATTTTCTCAGTTACAGATTGAAAAATGAAATAAGATAAAGTGTACAGAAGATAGCGGAATTCAATTAATTCCCCCTCTTTCCTCTCTTCTCTCTTTTCTTCTTTCTTTTATCTCTTTTCTTCATGCAGTTTGAGTAAAAGAAGACTTAGTTGCTGATAGCCAGGGGCTAGCCTGGCATTCACATCTAGTCTTTGGTGTTTCCTTGTTGAATGAATCAGTTCATTTTACAGAGCATAAGATTGGACAAGGTCCTTCTGGGGCCCTGATGGAGCAAGTGGGAGCAACAGTACTCCATAATTACATCAGATCATAGAAAAGGATCAAACCAAGCCAAAACATAACATTGTTCTTTTTTTTTTTTTGCGCCGAATGCCTTCAAGGCATGACTGGCTGTCTTGTGTTGTGGGGATCGAACCACAGCAACCTGAGCCTGACTGCTTTGTTGAAGCAGCCACTTAAAGAACTGAGCTAAGGGGCAGGCCCCCCATAACATTGTTCTAACAATGAAAGAGACCAGATATCCCCTAATCTGGCCAAAGTGAGGGACAGCTGCTTCTTTGTCAATCATAGATACAGCCACTTTCTTAAACTCTCTCCAGTCTAACCTTTCAGAAGCCTGGGCACTTGTATCCTTTTGTGCGCCCTCTGACTAGGATACTCTGTGGTTCAGGGTGGTGTGGGTCCCAGTAGTGTTTGGCTATTGACATTGATAGCATTTTGAATCACCAATGAGACGAATCTGTTTTAGTTCTGAATTTGATGAGTTAAATGATGGTTGTAGATACAAATAAAGCTTACTAATGTGCTGGACCCCTTCCAGAGACATGTCAACAAGGATGATTTAGAAAACAATATACAGGGAGAGTTGTGATGAGGGTAGGTTTTTTTTTTTTTTTTTTTTGGTAATAGTTTAATTTCTCTTCCCTTGGGTAGCTTTCTTTTTCATTTTTTCTCCTCTCCTTCCTCCCTTTCCTCTCCTTCCCTTTTGCACCCTTCCCTTCTTTTTTTCTTCCCCATTAGATTATTTTCAGACTTGTGAAGAATAGTCATCTTAATTAACAGCCAGACAGGATGGGGAGAAGGACTGTCCTTGTGGCCCACAGAGCTTATGGGCAGACAGGCTTGTAGGTTAGAGTAGGTTAGAGTAATGCCATCGAGAACCACAGTGGAGTTTCCATAGGGACTAGGAGGGGGCAGGGAGCAAAAAGGTCAATTGCTGCTTTTGCAAGAGGCTGGTCACCAGCTGAGCTTTGAAGAATGACACTTGATTAGTTCCCATTCTTCTCTCTACTTCTCTGAGATTCCTTCTTTTTCCTTTTATGTCCAACTGGAGTCCCAGCAAGCTGGCCCTTGGGGGATTCTATCATGCACCACCTGGGTTCCCACTTAAGAATGAAGGGTTCATTTCCTCAGTCTTCCTTAAGATGTTTTTCCTAAGAAAATTGCCTTGTCTAAGGCCATGCCTCTTTTGAAGGGAGCCCATGTCTACTAACTGACTGTGATGGGGCCTTAAAGGCTTTTCTCCAACCTGAGAGATGTTGGAAGGGCAGCTCCAGCACCAGGGTGCTCCCAGACACCTCTGAAGCCTGTGCCGGCAGATGCATTTCTGTTTCTTCTGTCTGCCCAGGAATGTGTTTCCCCTTCTTCCACATGGGCCCTCCCAAGAGCACTCCCTAATTAAAGTCAGGCACATTAGCCTCCCTCACTAGTGTGCCTAGCTCCAGACCCTTGTAGGCTGCAGGGCCCCAGCTTCCTGGATGGCTGGGATCCTGATGAGTTCAGCCAATGGCTTGGAATCAGAGGTGGGGAGGAAAGAGAAGGGGTCTATTCCTTCACTCCCCGTTTCCATGCTGTTCTCGACAGAAGCAGATGCCTGCAGGACTCTGTCCAAGCAGACCACCCTTTCTGATGCCAGCTCTCAATGCTTCAGGTCCAAGAATGGCAACGCTTCTCTCTGTTGCTAGTCTCTGGGGCTCAACATGTCTAGTTGGTTTCCCTGTCCTACTACTTCAACCCAAATACATCCTTTGGTCCAGCTTTCAGTTGAAGCAGTGGTATGCTGGCAAATGTTGAACAGTCAGCTCCTGGAAAAGCCTCAAATCCCTGACTTGTAACATTTGCCAGGTTCTGCAGAGCAAATGCTCTCACCATGGCCCAACATGATGCCACTAAATGCAGACTTGGAAAAGGATGCACAGTCCTTCAACTTTGCAAATAAAACAGATGCAAACAGTCTAGATTTTACCTAATGGTACAATGAAGAACAGTAATGAAAATGGGATTGGCTTTCAGTATTTACTGTCCTTATTTTTAATGTAATTTCTTTTATTTTTTATTTTATTCATGTCTTAAATGTATTTAGTACAGGTTCCACAGTGTCTCACTATGTATATCGGATTTGTAGTGATCTTCCTGTTTTCAGCCTCCCAAGGGCCGGGATTACAGGCTTGTGCCACGACGCCCAGTCTCAGTCGTTGTCTCAGCGCGCCCCAGGGGTGGGGCTGGCTCGGCCCACTGGATTGAACCTGGTCCGGTGTCTGCCTAAACAGGCGCTTTAATCTGCCGACCTATCTGGCTGGCCCATTTTTAATAATTCAATCATTATGAAGTAATTTACTTTTTAATGATTGTTTAGCAACCAGTTTGTAAAATTCCCGAGGATTAACGTTAGACTCTCGCTGTCTGAGTTGGTCGGAACATACTAAGGAGTTGAAATACCTGCATGAAAGTTCATTGTATGTTGGGACCCTGCCTGACCCAGGTGAAAGACAGCTAAGCAGCAAGTTATTGGCCAGGCTGGGAACTGAGTGGAAGTGGGCCGGGCGGGGCTAAGGTATGAGGATGGCAAAGGGCGGGTGGTGTCGGAGGCAGAAAAACCAGCCTGTGCGTGTGGATGCAGGTGCGGCTGCTGCCCAGTGCTTAGCATCAAGGAGGAGCGACTGTAAATGTTACAGACCTGCTCTTCTTCGACAGCTCCACCCCTTCCTGGATTTTGCTTATTTAGGTAAAACTTCAGAAAGGAAAAGCAATCTGGTTTCAGAATCTCAGAGAAAGGACTTAGTTTTTTAAATGAGCTTTGCCAATTTTCCAGGAGTGTGAAGTCAAGGGCTTGAGCATGAATTCTTCATTTCAGAGGTGTGTGTGTGCAGCTGGAGGGGAGGAGGCATGGGGTCTGGAAGAAGAGGTCAGAAAGGCCAAAACACCTTGAGCCCAACTGACAGGACTTTGAATAGATCAACGCAAGCTTGCAATTAAAAAAGTTTACTCTCACTTTTAAAGCACATCCTCTCAACCTTTATTTTTAAACTCATACTGAAGATATGGAGACTCGTTCGTATTTTGGCAAATGCTTCCAATAGGACCACACCAAAAATGCAAAAGTGATCGATGATAACTCATTTTAAAAAGCCCCCCGCCCACACTTTCTGGTTGGGTTGCGATCACATTTTTGACACACTCAGATGATGGCTGTGTGTTGTACCTCAGGAGTTGTATTAATAGAGCATCGCTGTCTAGATAATGATGAAGTGCCTCTTGAGGGGGCACCTTCCAAGCTTGACATCAACTATGCCAGTTTTCCAAGAGCAGAAAAGACCACTTCAACATCATTCACATGCTGAGAAAGTTCGCTGGGAAATTTTCAGTTCATAAAATGGGCACGCTGTAATCAAGAGGGAAATGTGCTTCCCCTACCTTTTGCGGGAGATGTTATTTCCCTAGAGAGCTGGGAAGAGGAAAGTTGAGCTGGTAAAGTAACCACTGAGAAAAAAAAATTAGAAGCAGGAGGTCATGAGGAAGTGTTCTTAGCATCTTCTGAGCTTGACTGTATGCCAGGCACTGTGCTAAATGCCTTATTTATTCATTCAATCCTCAGAACTATTTTGTGAAGCAAGGGCTAATACTATCTCCAGTTTACAAGTGAGAAAGCTAAACATGGACATATTAATAAACTTTCATACAGCTACGCAGCATAAGTATGGAGTGGTGGAGTAAAAAGATTTGCCATAATCTTTTCTTGATAACACTCTTCTCTGCCGCTTAGGTTAGTATGCAGCTCTGAACACTAGTATGCAGAAATACAATCTGAATCCTTACCAGGATTCGCAGGACTCTTTACAACAAACTCATTTCAAATGTATGTGGGTATTTCTTATTTCTCAACCCTGCAACACTTGGTTCCAGCCACAGAAAATGTGGCATAGAATCCTCTTTGATCTGCCTTCTTTTTGAGCCCAAGTTTTGGAATAGACTTTTACTATTCCATTCTCTTGGATAAGCTGGCATGGCCTCCCAGTGCTGGACTGACTGCCCATCCTTATGTCAGAGCACACACAATAGCTTTTGCTCACTCCTATGCCTTCTTGCTATGAGATAACTTTGAGGAAAGCAAGCACCACTTTAACTTGTTTGCTACTGTATCCACCACATTGTGACTCATAGCATTTCAATAAATTCTTGCTGTAGAGTGATTGAGAATACTTCCGCTCCCTGACCTTTGTAGGATGCTGTTTCTTCTACTCCACCCTCCTCTTTTATTCTGGTTGGTTCTTATTTGTGCTTTGTGTCTCTATTGACATTCTTTCCTTCTCCAGTCCCACTGGAATAGGTGCTGCTTTCATGTATTTTATGACACTGGGCTCTTCAGTCAAACTCATTATTCACCACGTACCATGGTCACTGCTTTTCATCAACTCTGGACTGAAACCTCCTTGAGGACAGAGTTATGTCTCAACGATCATGGTGTTCCCATTAACTATGGCTGTGCCTAGCACAATATAATAACAATTGGTAGAATGAATGGATACATTATTTTGGACACCATTAATTAAAGGATTCTGACACCAACAATACTTACTCATCTAACAAATATTAATTACATGTCAACTGTATGCCAGGTGATAAAGGTACAGTAAGAATGAAAGAATCAACATGTTGCCTGCTCTCATGGGTCCTAAAGTCAGGGGGTAGATGTGGGGAAGAAGGAGGTCTAGTTGAAGGTAACTCTTGAGTTGTCAACTTAGAACAACTAGCAGTTTTTAAAAAGACTTAAATTAACAGATTGTCCTTTTTACTTCTTGGTTTAGTGTTGAGGATGATGGAGATGTACATATTGTGTATTTTACAATTTCTGCAGATATGTAGCAGTTTTACTGTGTTTTTTGTTATTATGGTGCAATCTTCCTGAAATGGTAGACAGCTCCTCAGTTATCTTAGCTGAAATGCAGCATGCAGCCCATTATGTCGAAGATTTGCTTTCTGTACTCCTTAATTCAAATCAATTTCTTTCTAGTATGGCTTGGGGTATCACCCTTTCTGGGGCAGGAGATGGATATTGTAGCCTCTTAAAGTTTGGTGACTTTCTCACTTATCCTGATTAAGTGGAAAATTTGCCTTGGTTAAAGAAGTCAGCAGGGTATGATAATAAAATCATGATAAGACATATTTTGTTTGGAGTCTTTATTAGAAAATATGAAAGCACAGATTTTTATTGTAGAAGACACCAATGCTTGCACAAAATATAAAGTAGACAGTGGCATCAATGTGAGGTAATTTTGAGGGGAGAAATATCAAAGGCCTCACTGAAAAGGGCATGCAGAACTCTACTGCAGGTGGTGGCATATCCAGCCAAATGACTATGTGATCTTCAAGAGAGACTGCAAAGAGAAAAGACAAAGACTGAACCCAAGAGCCTTAGAACCCTAAGAGGCAAGAGAAACTAGGAAGAACCAGCAAAGGAGATTGAGAAGGACTAACAGCAAAGTAAGAGATAAAGCATCCGAACAGTCTTCTGACAGTCACGTGGGAAATGGTGTCCAATGACACTGATAGGTCTAAGAAGATGAATACAGAAATGTGACCACTGACTATCAGCAGTTGCCACCACCAGTGACTTTCCTTGTTACTGCTGACCTTGATGGGAGCAGTTTTTGTGGAACAATGCAGATGAAAACCTGATTGAAATATATTAAAAAAAGAAAGGAACAGAGGAACTAGAGACTCTAAATGCAGACAGTTCTTTTTTTTAAAAAAATCATTTATTTGTGTATTTGGTACAGGGTTTCACTATGTAGCTTAGACTCATAGTGATCCTCCTGTTTCAGGCTCCCCAGTGCTGGGTTTATAGGCATGCACCAGCATGCCTGGTTTCACTGGTCGGCGTGCCCAGGGTTCTGGGGCCAGGATGGCAGGCAGTACTGGGAACCCGGGTCCTTGTGCTTGCCAGGCAGGTACTTAGACTGCCAAATTATCTCCCCAGCCTGCATAGCCTTAAAGAGAATTTTTTTTCAAAGAGAAACAAAGAAAGTATTTGTTGGAATGAAGTAGAGACAAGAAGAGGTTTTTATCCTTAAGACAAAAATAGGCCCACATAGTTACATGATGATATAGAATTGATCCAGTAAACAGGATTCAGGAAAGAGATGGGAAACAGCAACGGAGTGCGGTTCAGTGTCTGAAGTGATGTTTCAACTCAGATAGGAGCCTGGATACTGTAGTAGTATGTATGAAAAGAGGGCTGGAAAGCTGGCACTTAGTAGCTGGGGTGATGAGCTGTGAAAGTCCTCTTTTAGTTGTGTCTTCAAACAACCCAGCTATCACAAGAGAACTCTTCACTTGTCCTCCTCAACTAGAGGCTTCCTGCCTTGTGAACCTCCAAGATTCACACAGAGGACATCCTCCCACCTGTCACCCTCAAATCTTTTCCTTTTCTATCTGTCTATAATGCTACGATTAGCCTCTTGGGTCTTTGAATGCATTTCATTCTTTCTTTGCCGTTTCATCCCACTTCTGCTCTATGTGCAATCATACTTACTTAGACCTGGGTGCCTTCTGGTACAGTAAAAAATCTCCCTCTCCACGATCACTGTTGTGTATCTTGGCAGCTCCGGTATTGATGGAGGTGATCCCTTCAGCACTCTGCCCCCTCAGTTCCTGGACCTCCTTATGCAATGTTTTCTTCTTCATCCCACCCCAGCCACCCCATCATGGTCATCACTTAGATCTTCTCATAGGCCTGAACTATCAGCTTCACATCTTTCACACTCGGAATCAGCCTTTCCTTTCCTCTTCATCTCTATTTTAGGCCTCTATTCATCTGCCAGTTTTCACTATCTCTTAGCTCCCTCAGGTTTGTTCTTCTTTTTGTCTAACCAAGATCTCCTGGAATAGAGCAATGAGATTCCCATAAGCACATTCTTGACCCTCTTGCTCTCCTCCGCCATCCCCCTCTGCAAACCCCACCCTCATTAAACTCATTTCCCATTCCTTCCATTGGCCTCTGGGTTCCTCAATTTATGAACACAAATCTCAAATGTGCAGTCATTTCTCCCAGGCAGTTCTACTAGGACATTTGTTTCTCATTCTCAATGTTGATTATTTTATACCTCCTTTCCAATAAGCTTTGTTCATTGCATTTTAGCTTGCACAGTTTGCCCCATAGTTCAAGAGAAATTATATGTAAATATATTCATATTCTGGTGAGAATGAAGCTCTCTTACTATGAGGTCTATCAATCTGGTTTTTTTTTTTTTTCTATTCATGTACTGATGTGAAAGATATTCCTGCTCCTATTTTAGGCTGATCTCCTACTTTAGACTGAACTCTTGTTTTCTCGCAAGCAGCTCATTCCTAAAATTACTCCTCCTCTCTCCATTGTGGGCTTCTCCTGTCCATTATTGATAGTTACTTGAATTGCTTCTGGGTTTTTTTTTGTCATTAAAAGCAATGGCTCTATGGGCTTCTACTATACATAACAATGCATTTATACAAAAGGTTTTCTGAGTGAGCACTGTAGGAATGGAGCTGTATGGATAGAAGAACTTGCTCCCTTCTGCCCATGTTCTTTGGGTCTTCAGTGAATGCAGAGTAGCATTCCAGGTTCCTCTGGAGACTTTGATAAGGCGTGGTTAGATATTGGTGACCAAGGACTATTACTCTGTGTCCATCTTTATCCTGATGCTGGTCACACTGCTGTGTCTTGAGCAAGAAATTAGTTTTTACTATTTTAAATTTCTACAATGTAGGGTAGCACAATACAAAGTTAAGGTGCCCTGACATTATACAACTGCATCTTGGAGAATAAACTGTTCAGTCTTACAAGGTAATGGCAAATGCTTTCAGAGAGATTCTGTTGGTTTACACTTTGCCCAACAGAGTATGAGATTTTATTTTGCTCTGTATCCTAATCAGTACTTACTGTTTTTCAAGTTTAAATTTTGTTTTTTTTCCAAGTGTGATGGTATGCACATGTGATCCCAGCACTCTGGGAGGCTGAGGTAGGAGGATTTCACACTGCAGCACAGGCTGGGCAACCTAGCCACTTAGTGAAACCCTGCCTCAAAATAAAAAATAAAAAAGAGCTGGGAATATAGCTCAGTGTGTAGATTCAGGGTTTAATCTGAAGTGCCACACACACACACACACACACACACACACACACACGCACATACACACACACATGCAGAGTCTATTTTAGAGGTGTTGGATAGTGTCTCTTTGCATTTAACTTTGATTTCTCTAATATTAATAAGATCGATCAGCTTTGTGTTTATGGGACATTTTATTTCCTTTTATATGAAAGACTTGTCTTATCTAACTCTTTGTATGTATGCTTATAAATCTTTATATTTCTTTTTAAAAATATTTATAGGTCTCGAAAACTGATCTTTTGCCCATCATATATCCTGCAAATGTATTTTCTCAGGATGTAGCTTTTTTTTAGTCTCTTTGTGGGTAGAAACCCTTTATGCAAGTGTCACTCAGCTTGTCACTATTTTCTTCTGTGGGTTACATGCTTCCGAGTCTTATTTAAGTGATAACATGCTATCATGAAACCACAAGGATAGTCTTTTGTTCTCATTTTGCCTTTTACATTTATGTTTATAATCAACCTGAAATTTATTTTCATTTACATTGGAGGTTGTGACACAATTTTATCTTCTCCTTTGTGAACCAGCCTGCTTTCCTACTATCCAGGATCTTCAAGGAAATTAGTTTATTTCTGATACTGGTCCTCTCCAGCTGTCTATTTGACATCAAGGTGGGGTTAGCCACATAACACTGATGACAGCATGCCTCCTCTTTTTCTGTCTTTTGGGACAGGAACTCATGACTTACTCTTGTTTCTTTTTTTTTTTTTTTCAGTGTTGACTAAAGATTTGAACCCCAATTGTCTCTGGACAGAATTATATCCCCAGCCCTTTTTATTTGATTTTGAGAAGTTCCAACTTTTGAGAAGTTGCCAAGTTACCCAGATTGGGCTTGAACTTTCAATACTTTTTTTTTTTTGGTGGAACTGGGGTTGAACTCAGGCCCTTGTACTTGCCAGGCAAGTGCTTATTCTACTGAGCCATCTCCCCAGCCCTTGAACTATCAGTCCTTCTGCCTCCATCTCCTAGAGTGCTGGGATTACATGTGAGGGCCACCACACCAGGGTAACCACCTTTTTATTTTTTGTATTTTAGTCTAGAGTCTACAGTGTCTACAAGGTCTCACTATATAGATCAGACACGTAGTGATTCTCCTGTTTTCAGCCTCCCAAGTACTGGGATTACAAGCGTGGGCCACCATGCCCAGTCTCAATCTCTGTCTCAGCGTGCCTTATAGGTGGGGCCAGCACAGCATGCTGGGGATTGAACCCAGCCACTGTGCTCTGCCTAAGCAGGGGCTTTAGTCTACTGAGCTATCAGGCTGGCCCTAACCACCTATTTTTTGTAAATAAAGTTTTTATTTTTTCTTTTTTGGGGAAAGACTGCCTTACTGATTTTTTTTTTCTGATTTCTTTATGTTAGTGTTTATGTCTACTTTCACTTGAATGCAAAGTGTACAGTTGTGATAGAAAGTGCACAGCTTGTAAAACCTAAAATATTTTCTATTTGGCCCTTTAAAAAAAAGATCTGAGTCAGGTACCGAGGTGCAGGTATGATATAATTTTGACTACTTT
The DNA here is from genome assembly GCF_000260255.1 of Octodon degus. Classification (NCBI taxonomy): domain Eukaryota; kingdom Metazoa; phylum Chordata; class Mammalia; order Rodentia; family Octodontidae; genus Octodon; species Octodon degus. The sequence goes on from NW_004524636.1 coordinate 4,743,044, forward strand.
GCACAGAAAGATAGAAAGTTCAAGGCCAGCCTGGACAATTTAGTGAGACCTTGCTTCTAGATAAAATTTAGAAAGGGCTGGAATTGTAGCTCAGCGGAAAAGTGCTTGCCTAGCATGTACAAGGCTCTGGTTCAGCCACGAGTACTGAAAACTAAAAGATCTAGCATATGTTCACTTTTCCAAAATATTTCTTCTATGCTGAGAAAAAAATGCATATTTTCTCATTTTGGGGTCTGACTTTCTTCTATACTTATTAAGCTAATCTTAATCATTACATTGTTCCAATGCATCTTTGCTTCCTTAGTTTCTATGCTGTTCAAACTTCTTCTTCTTCTTATCTGCAGGATACCTATTAAAATATTTCACAATGATATTTGGATATATAATTTAGTGACTGAGCTCTAGCTAACATGGGCAAAGCTCTGGTTTCAAACTTCAACATCAGAAAAAAAAAAAAAACCAAAAAACCCCCCAAACAGTAACAAAACAAAACAAAGTAACAAATTCACAATAATGATATTCTCAGTGAACTTCTGCTCATGTTTGGTTTTGTGTATGTTAAGAGTAACCTGTATTTAAAAAGATTAATCACTTTTATTTTTTATCTAATGACCCTTTTTTCTTATAAATATTGAGGCTTAGCTTATATTAACAGATAACTATATAGATTGCTTCATATTTTCCTGCTAAACATTTTCCAATCATTTTACTCTCAGTCTTTCTTACTTTTATGTTTTAAGTGTGTCTTTTTTGGCACGGGTGAGGGTTGGGGTGTCTTGTCCCTGGGGAGGTTTCTAGATATCCAGGTATCCACACAGAGATACCAAGAGTCCCAGAGTTCCAAGTTATTCTTCTGCACACAGGATGGATGGGGGATTGGTTTCAGGACCCCTCATGGATACCCAACTCTGCAGGTGCCCAAGGGCCTTATAGAAAATGGGACAGTACTGCATTTTCATAGAACCTATGACCATCATCCTTTTAAAAATATTATTTTATTGATACAGGGTCTGGCTATGCAGTTCTGACTCATAGTGATCTTCCAGTCTGACCCACTGCTGGGATTACATGTGTATGCCACCACACCTGGTTCCTGGGCTGGCATGGCAGGTGGTACTGGGGATAAAACTCTGGTTCTTGCACTTGCCAGGCAGGCACTTAGACCACTGAGCTGTCTCCCCAGCCCAACATTATCTTTCCTACTTTATATTCCAGACTACTTATCATCCCTAATACAATGCAGATATTATATAAATAGTTGTTATAACTATCATTGAGAGAAAAATGACAAGAAAAGGTCTACATATGTTCAGAATGGGCACAGCATTTCTTTTAAGTCTCTGAATGATGGTTAGCTAAATGTGTGGTAATGGAGTGAATAGACATGGAAATTGAGGGCATTCGTGGGTTGGTCCTAGGAGAACACACCTGTGGCAAGCTGCTTCCTTTGTCCTTGTGAGGTGTTGAGAAGCCCGGCAACCTTTTCTTTAGATCCAGTAGTCACCTGAAGCATCCTCCATAGGCCTCAATTTGCTTCTTGCAAGGTCTGTAGGGCTGGGAGCACCTGTTCCTCCATCCCACTCAGGGTGTGCAGGGGAGGGAGGCAGCAGGGCCTGCACATCCAACTTGCTCAGCAGCAGCCTGTGTGTGTGTGTGTGTGTGTGTGTGTGTGTGTATGTATGTGTGTGTATGTGTGTGTGTGTGTGTGTGTGAGAGAGAGAGAGAGAGAGAGAGAGAGAGAGAGAGAGAGAGAGAGAGACAGAGTGACCAGGGCCACAAGAGTGCTTGCTAACCATTTTCCTCCATGTCTAGGGTGAGTATTCCCTTCTTTTTTTCCCAGTTTGTACCCTTTACATTCTGTTTTTTAGTAATCCTTTGAAATGTCTGGCTCGCTATTTACTACCTTCTATGGTTAATTTTATAGATTATTATGGAGGGTGTTTTGGATGAGAGTAAAAGTTACATTGGTGAACTCTAAGTAAGGGAGATTGCTCATGTAGGTGAACAATGTCTCATTAGTCAAATGCCCCAATAAAACAGAAAACCTGGCCACCCTGAGCAAGAAGGAATTCTCCAGAACATGCCCTGCTCCTAGCATTGTGTGGATCTTCTGTGCATCCAGCAGTGGGACCTCAATGCAGACTGTGGGTCCCAGCCTTCAGAGTTACATGACCACAGTCAGAAAATTAGTACAGCACATAAATCCTGTTGAGAGAGAGGAAAAGGCCATGTTCACATAACTTTTATTGTAGCATATGGCATAATTTTCTATTTTATCATTGACTATTATTGTCAGTCCCATACTATGCTGGCTTGTGAATTAAACTTTATTGTACCTATGTATAGGAATGAACATGGTGCCCATACTGTTAACTCCTATCCCAGGTTTCAGGCATCCACTGGGAGTCTAGAAGATGTAGAGATAATGGGGAGCTACAGTTTTATACAGAGACAGATGATGTATTGTATGTTACAGGGTCACATGACTCTGGAGGCTGGGACCCACAAAGCGCAAAGGGGCTTTGTGAACCATACTTACTCCAAAATGTTAGGATTGTTGGAGAGCAACTAGGCACCAACTAAGTTTCCAAGACCAACTTTGTAATTTATTGCTTTGAAACATGGTCAAGTCACTCAAACTCTCTAAGCTCTGCTTATTGACTAGCCTTAATATTTCAAAACATTGCATTTCTGAGTAATATGGACCATTAACTGATGTGGTCCTGTAGTCAAGTGTTACGTGGGGCACTTTTCAGTTGCCTGGTCACTTTGAACCTCAGGTTTCTTATCTTTAAGGTGGAATAAATAATTATTTTACAAACCTGACTGAAGAATCAAACAAAGTGGCTTATTCAGCACAGAGAAAAGTGTTCAGGGCATAACAGTCTATATAAACTTATATTGTTGCCATTGCTATTACCATTAGTGTTTTGCTCAGTCAGTCATTTATTAATTCAATAGTGATTATTGCAGTCCTGCTGTATATAAGGCACTGTCTTAGATATTGAAGAAGCATCAGTGGTGACCAAAACAGAGAATAATGTACTTGGGTGGAATTTGCATTTGAATGGGCTTATTACTATGGGCGGAGACTTATGTGATCAGATGCTTTGTAGGCTATAGCACCCCTAATGAGCCATCTCAATTGTGTGTGCCGGTTGGGTTACACTCAGTCTCCTGGTTGGTTGGGTGGTTCTTCAGGTCTTGGCTGGACTTGGCTGCACCTGGGGTTTTGTGGGTTGTGTCTGCTCTGGGTTGGTCACAGACAGGATGACAAACATAGAGCAACTCAGACCCTCTCTATGTTCTCAGCCTCCAGTGGATTAGCCCAGGAATGTTTTCATGACTATGGCAGAGGGATGAGCGCAAGAGTGGAAACATACAGGTGCTTTTTCCAGCCTTTGCCAACATCCCCTTGGCCAAATCAGGGTGGCTGGCCAATCTGGAATCAGAGGGAGAGGGCACAGCCAGGTTATGAAGAGCTTGGCTATGGGATAGTAAAGAGTGAGAACTACCGGCAGTCAGTTGACCCCGTTGTTGCAACTTGGTGTACTGACTACTTGCAGGTGCGGATGCATACACAACAAGTTACTTCTCAAGACTATTCTGTAAAATAAAAACGAAGTAGTATGGACTATGTACTGCCCCAGTATTATTCAATTATCTGCAGCATAATAGACATTGAAAAAATTAAAGCTATTGGTTTAAACTGCGTGATTCCAAAGGCTTGGATGACTTATCACTAGAGTTTGTGGGCCACACAGATATTTAACCCCTGCCCTGTGCGGTTGCAAGAAGGCAGTGGTGAAAAGTGAAGCCAGGTTTACTCAGCCAGCAGTAGGTTGGGCTGGCAAGTGGGAGTGAGGTATGCACTGTTTCCAGAGGTCAGGGCCAAATGATGGGTCAGGCAGTTCAGCCCCGCAGGAGAAGTTCATAGGGAGCCTGAATTGCAGGAGCCCGTGATGCCACTTGATACTGAAGCAACTCTTTGGCTCAGATGGTGGCGTGGGATGTTTAGAACTCAAACCTGGGGTCAGGAAGCTACTTGGCCAAAGAGAGGGACCTGGTGGAGGTAGATGAGAACAGTTGCAGAGGTCTTGTAGAGGGGCTGCCTCTTTCTTTCACTTCTCCAGGTTATGTTTCTCCTGCAGTGCCTTCACGCACACACAGGCCTCCTTGTTTTCCCGCCTGGCTCATGCACTCTGGGAGCTGGGTTGCTGCACCTCCTTACCATTGCTTTCCAGAATGGAAGTTTTAATGGTGCACCCCTGCACAGGTGTGCTTCCAGTGACTTCATCTGACCTTTGATGATTAGCTAGGAGTAATTATGATTCATGTCTTTACTCCTTTTCTCTCGTTAGTCAGCATACTGGAAGAACCACCTCTCTTGTATTGTCTCTGCAAATTCAGAAGTTCTCTTGACCACAATTCTAGGCACCTTGAAACAAACATTTTGCCAACATAAAATGCTATATACATAATTTTTTCTTCTCCACCTGCAGCCATGAAATGTTCATCATCTCATGGAGATTGATTATTGGCTCAGTGTTTGATCAGACCAAGGGCCAAACCAAGATGCAAGCTGCAGGTGAGAGGAGTCATTACTTTGTGTCCTTGCAAGGATAGGCCTGTACTCATGCAGAAGAGGGAAGGGTTGGTCCCCATGTGAAATTTCCATAGCTAAGTAAGCTGTAATTAAGGCTAAACATGGGCTATAGTCAGGTGACAGGTCTTATAAGGCTGGAATGTAGTCATCAGAGTAGAAGTACAGTAGGAACAGTTCCAGATGAGAAGGCAAAATTCTTAGGTAAAAAAGTGAAGTGTTTCCTGCCTGCTCCAATTCTTATGTTGAGCTCTTAAACCTCAGTACCTAGGAATGTGACTATTTAGAAACAGAGTTGTCACAGGTATAATTAATTAAGATGAGGTCCTATGGCAAAGGGTGGGCCCCTAATCCAATATGATTGGTATCTTTAAGGAAAGGGGAAATTTGGAGACAGATACGTAGGGAGAATATCTTGTGAAAATTAGTATTTTACTGCCATAAGCTGAGGAATACTGAGCTACTGGCATCTGAAACGTGCAAGGAAGGGTCCATCCCCTTCAGGTCCATGTCCTTGCTGACACTTGACCTGGGGTTTTTCACATCCAGAGCCAGGAGACAATGCATTTCTTTTGTTCAAGTTACTCAGTCTATAGTGCCTCAAATTGGCATCTCTAGGAAATGACTTCATTACCCAAAAGCTGCAGACATTTGGCTGATGCTGACTATTGTGTTTACCAGAGAAAGGTTTGGCAGTCGTCAAGTGGACTTTGAAGGGTGGCTCTGCAAATTATCCCTGGCAACTCACTTTTATCAGTGTAGCTGTCCTCTGCCCTTTCAAGGGTCATCAGTCTTGCAAAAGTATATGATGTTTGTGGATGTCATTAGGACCTCATCCAAATCTTTCTTACCATATTGAGAACTCTCCAGCTGCTGTACGTGTTGACTGTTTTTTTTGGGAGGATTGTCCTCAGCCAAATAAGAACCACTTTATCAGGGAAACTAAACACCTGTCTCTTCCTTCACTCCAAAGTCTTAATGGGGCCTAATTCTGAGATATCGTTTATGATCCAGAGCTTCCCACCAGCTCAGGCTGTGGCAAGACTCCAGCAGAGACCAGACCTCTGCTCAGTTCCCCCCTTTGACCTCTTCTACTTCTTTCTTGGTCCTTCTATGAGCTGAACCTCCATAAATCCCTGTCTCAGGCTGTGTTTCTGGGACACCTGATTTTAAGTTTTAGACTTGTTGGCTTTTTTCTCAGTAGTGTGAAGAGTACAACTCATTGCCAAGGAGACAAGGTGAGAGCAGGGCATGGGTAAGTGAGGCCAGGTGCTCAGGTGTGGAATCCTTAAGTGTGAGGTGGTGGAGTTCACCCCGGGAATACCTCTTTTACCTGCTGTTCTATAGAGTCATCAGTCAACAATTGTGTCTGTCTTTGAGATCGTTATGGGTGTATGGACCTTGTTCCCATAGCCATCTTCTCATTGATTCCATCCTGAACTTCCAAAGGCCAGGTGGGTGAGAAGACTTGCGAAAGATGCCCTTTCCCAATCAGATGAGTGATGGGAGCTAGTCTGGTCAGAGTTTGCTCCTCCAGAAATGGCCTCACCTGCCCTGTGTCCTTGGCATTGGCATACACCAGAACCCACTCCACCCTCACAGGAGCCCTGAGTGACCACCTTACCTCAGGTGAACCTCAGCCAGAAAGAGCTGTGGAGGCAAGGCTGGTGAGTCAGCCACACTAGGTGCATCAGTTTGAAGAGAAGTAGGACATTTGGAATTTGACAAAGGCAGCAACAGTGCCTAAAGAACAATAAGACACAAGAAAATACTCTAGTAGTGCCAGTGAGATAGCTCAGCGGACAAAGAGCCTGCTTTGGCAAGTGCAGGGAGCAGGGTTCAATCCCGAGTCCCATATGCCATGCTGGACCTGCCCCTGTGGCATGCTGAACCGGTGACAGTCCGGGCATGGTGCTGCATGCCTGTAATCCCAGGGCATGGTGCCGCATGCCTGTAATCCCAGTGCTGGGGAGGCTGAAAATAGGAGGATCACCTAGAGTCCCATCTGCATAATAAGACCCTGTAGCAAATACACAAACAAACAAACAAAAAATCCAAAACAAAACAAGATAGTAGTCTGGTTAAGAACATTCTGGAATGTTTTTTTTTTTTTTTTTTTTTTTTTTTTGTGTGTGTGAGGGAATCTTTTCTTATCAGCGATCCCTTTCACCTCAGGACTTGTTGGTCTACTGCTACTGATTGAATAAAGGCTCATTTGTATTTAAATTTTATGTAAAGAAGAATTAATTGGATCATTTGTAGGAAAATGGATGAATCTTGAGATAATAAAGCTAAATGAAGTAAACTAGATGTAGAAAGTTAAATATCACATGGTTTCCTTTTTATGAGAAACTCCAAACATAAATAATTTAAAGAGCAAAGTAAAGGAATGGTGGCAAGAAAATGGGGAAGCAGGCTTTTCTAGAGGCAAAGAGAATGTGAGCAAGTGGGGAGAGGGTTGGGACGCTAGGGAGGGGTCATAGAAATGACCAGGTGTGGTTTATATGTGTACCAAGTCCCCCAAGTGTATGTATTTATTCTGTATCATGAATATTCCAATAAAAAGAAGAAAGGTAACATGAAAACACAGCTCCAAGTTCTGGTCCCAAAGTATTCACACTGTGCAAAGCTGGTCTTACTCTTACCCTGTTCCCATCATGCATTTCTTCTGAGAGGCAACCTTTGCAGTTTCCAGGGATCAGAGGCCTCATGCATTTATGAATTCGGGTGTATATGAACCTGTGTATTACCCCGTGAATGGCAGAGACAGCGGTTTCCCTTCTATACCTTGCTCTTGCACTCGCTGTCATACCTCAGAGTTCTTACCTGTTCATGACTGAGGCCTCTGTGATACTTTTCACACTTGAATCTTATTCCACAGTGTAGATGTACTAGATACAGTTCAGCAGACTCCTTCCTGTATCCTTAACTTGACTCTAATTTTTTGTCTGCAGTGAATAGCCTTTAGTACATTATTGTTTCACATGTGTAAGTACATGTATGAGCTACAGACAAGATTTCTGGGTTAAAAATTTCTCTCTCTCTCTCTCTCTCTCTTTCTCTCTCTCTCTCGGAATCCTTAAGTGTGAGGTGGTGGAGTTCACCC
>NW_004524636.1:4750852-4760405 GCF_000260255.1 Octodon degus
TTATTGTTTCACATGTGTAAGTACATGTATGAGCTACAGACAAGATTTCTGGGTTAAAAATTTCTCTCTCTCTCTCTCTCTCTCTCTCTCTCTCTCTCTCTCTCTCTCTCTCTCTCTCTTTCTCTCTCTCTCTCTCATCATTGTGGGAGATTAAGCCTAGAGTCTCCCCACATGCCAGGCAAATCCTCTACTACTGATCTAAACCCGCAGTTCCAATGTCAAACATTATAGCATTTGCTAATTTGTAAGAAAAATATCTTTCACTTCAGATTTATATTTCATTTTTATAAGTAAAGTTAGAAATGTTTACAATTTCTTTTCTGCCAAACTTATACTCAGATATTTTGTTTATTTTTCTATTGAAGATATTGGCTCTTTTTCTGTAAGATGAGTAGCAAATACATTTTCCTGTTTGTTATTTTTCTTTTGATTTTCATGACTTATTTTTGGTGTGCAGAAATGTTTGGTTTTTGTGTAATTGAATGTATCAGTCATTTCTTTTGTGATTTCAAACATTATCATATTTATAGAACTCTTGCCTGCTATTCTTTTAGTTTTTTCCTTTTCATTTTACCTATTTGATTCATTTGGAATTATGTTTAGGTATGAGTCAGTGATGAACCCCCAGTGCTTTTTTCCAGAAGACGGGTCAGTGGCTTGAAATTCCCATTTACAAATTGGTCAAAACCGATCAGAAACGTCATTATCAAAAGTAAGCCTCATGTTTATTTTGTGGGTTCTCCTTTGATGATTGTAGAATACCTTTTCACAGTTATTCAATTTAAGTCATTGTTATGCTCAATACTGCCCTTTAAATATATGAAAGATCCCTATCACAATTACATTGTGGTGTAAGGGTGGGTTTCTTGCTTTTATATGACTCTAGAAAAATCTTGGTCAAATGCATTGAACAAAGTTTTAAAGCATGGTCACTGCGATCTTCCACTCCAAAGGTGACCAGAGAGATGGTGATTCCAGAGTTCTAGACTCAGAGGAAGCCACACCACATACCCAGAGAAAATATACACTAAAATATACATTAAATTCATCAAAAATAAAAAAATTTTCTTTATGATACTGGTTGTGGCCAGGAGTGATCATAACCCATTGCTGACCAAGCCCATTTCTTCTTCATCCCTCAGTCTCCGGGCACTTTGGTTTGACCATATGACTGGGTTGTAGGCAGTGGGCTGAGCAGGTCCACTGAAACCTCCTGCATGGTGTTCTTTTGGATTTTTTGGTTTTCCACTGATGTCAGGGAGCCCAGTGACTTCGAAAGCCACATGTTGAAGATGCCAGAGTGACACTACAGAAAGGGCTTGGATTGCTGATTGGCCAGAACCCAGCATACTTTGAATTCACACTTTATATCAAGAAATAAACTTATATCATGCTTGAGCCTTTACGCACATTTTGTTGTGGTTACACCACCCAGTGCTTCCTTAATATACCAGCATAACGAGATTATATTAAAGCCTACCATGGCAGGCTGGCACTGTTGGAACAAGCACTTGTCATGGGTAGTTGCTTTAGAGGATATATTGTGACCCCCTAAATCCCAATTAAGTAACAATAACCCATGTCACTTAAATGAACTATAACAATAAATTGGGATATATAAACAGAAGATGCAACAATGGCGTATGAGTAGAGGGGTTGCAAAGACAAACTTAGTTTGGAAAGGCCTCAGGAAAAATGAGTCATTTTATGAATCAATGCATCGAAGGAGGAGGACTGTTGGTGTAAGGATAAATAATGGGCATCTGAAAAGGGGATATAGTTTTGTCATTTTTTGATATAAAAAGTAGCCAATCTAGTGACCAATGATCCTTTATCATTGTCTAAGGAGTAGCTTTCATTGATGGTAAAGCTACACAGGAAGGCACTGTAGGAGGGCACCGCTGGTGCTTGCGCCCCATGCCTGTAGTCTGCTTAATGTTTCAGCTGTAGCTGCTGTGGGCACTGCTCCAGCCCTGGAGCCCCTGCCAAGGCATGCTACTGAGTTCTCACCCTGACCCTTCTCCCTCACCTGGAAGCTCCAAGGGAAGACCCAGCCTGTGGGATTAGTGTCACTGGGGTTATAAACCTTACACCAATTAATATTTCAGCTTTCTGTTTTGTATGTGAGTCATAGCAGGAAGCATTTATAATGATTCCCAGGAGGCCTTGGTGGGACTCCTCCATGCACAGCCAGCAGCGGCTTTGGCAGTGCCTTCCCTATCTGTGCTTCCTTTTTTCTGCCCTGCTCATTCCCCCCACCTTGTCCTTCCCTCTTCTGGCATCAGCTCCCAAGCAAACTACCTGAAGCTGAGTCTCTGTCTCAGGCCTGCTTTTAGAGTTCAAACTATGACTTCAAAGTCAACTTTTTATGTTTGGGATATTGCATGATTTTGTTAGCAGCGTAGTCTGGGTTCTGCTTTGAAAGCTTCTGTTTCATTTGAAAATCCAAGATCTGATGACAAATGCCTATTTATTGTTAACTAAACAGTATTAGTTAACAGCACACTCACATGTATATTACTTGTGACAATTTTGAGCAAAGATTTATCTGACCCTGTTTGAATAGCAGGCACTATGCCTGGCTCTGGGATTTGCTTTTGGTTCATTCAGCGTTGTCACCATATTCCATTAATTGTGCTGCCTGAGAACTGGGGGTGGTGGTGGAGCTCTGCACAAAACATATCATGTTATAAAAACATTCTCTCTCTTTGCTTTTTTGAATTGTCAACCTTGGCAGAATTGTTTTACTTATTCACTTAAATATTTAGTTTCCCTTGGGTTATTTTTCCCCTTTTGTTTTTGAATATATTTTCCTTAGTCTTTCTCTGACCTCACTCATGGTCTGCTTATTACTGGTACAGGTGGACCACGTGTCTCTTAAATGTGAGCTAGAAACCTCTGAATGGGGCATGCAGTGTCCAGATCTTTAGCTAGAGGAAAGAAGCTGAAATAAGGTTCCAGGGAGTCATTTCAGTAATTCTGTTTTTTTTTTTTTTTTTCCATCCCTGGGGATGAACCTCAGGACCTGCGCTTACCAGGCAGGCACTTATGCTGCTGAACTATCTCCCCAGCTCCATGGGGAGCCACATCAGTGGTCCTCAGTTTTCCAAAATTTTCCAACAACAAACTATGAAAGCTTTGGCAGTCTGAGCAATGTGAAGCTGGCAGATGTGGATTCCCCAGGAGTCACCTGCATTCTTTTCTGGCTTTCAGTGGCTTGGGATGCAATTCTGACTTCTTTGTTCCAAGAATAACCCGTCTACTGCACTGATTCCTCTGTGATCATCAGCAGCACTTGCCTCTTTTGTTCTGTTCTGGCTCTGCTTTGTTGCATATATTTCTCACTGAAACCCATTTCAAAGATGAGTAAAGAAAGTAGAGAGGGTAATGTGTTGCTGATTGTCTCAAAGTTATCAAGAGGAAGAGCTGGGATGTGATTTCGAGTACACTGGGTCCAGATCCCGGTCTCTTGCCTTATGCTAGGCCTAAAGCTGACTCCAGGTCCTGAAAAGCTTCCTTGGGAATTTCATTCCTTTCCTTTGGGGCACACTTACCTGCAGGCTTGGCAATTTATCTGTAACATGGGCGCACATGCTGGTGGTGTTTTAACCTTGTGCTGTGTCCCTTGTGGTGACAGCTTTACTCATCATGATGCTTAGGGGTTCAATATTTTAGACAGAAGTTGCTCTTTCAGTGTCTTCAAGCAGCTTGTCATGGACCAACAGGGAGCTGAGTTAAAGGCCGGGGACTTCAGACTGGCAAAGGCATCCAGATCCTAAATGAGTCTACTGTGCACACTCATCAGTTGCTCGCAGAGTCCTGACCTATTTAGATACCCAGTCAGACAAGAGACTCAGAAGATCAAAATCCATGGGAAATTGAAAGTTCTCTTAACTTGCACAGTGACCTTTCTCTGTTTCTTGTCCCCAAATACCTGGAATTGTACCTGTGTCTCATTTTCTGCCACTTCATGACATTCTGGGGCCCACTCAAAGTAGATGCCATTCGGCAGAGGTGGTGGAATATGGAAATGAGTTAGAAACACCAAGTTCTCACTGCTCACGCATTGGCCAAATAAATATTTATTGAACACTATTTTGGAAAGGGAGCGACCATATGAGAGATTAAAAAGTGGTCTACATGCTCACGTGTGTTCTTTATTTAGAGAATCCAGCTCTGCATGTTCCTCATTGAGATAATTAACTAGTTGAGAAACAAATGCAGAATTCAGCTTAGCATAAAATATATGTGATTGATTGCTGATCAGTCTTTGCTGGGGACCAGGTCTACATGTGATGACAGTGTGGCTTCCTAGCTATCCTGACCACCTTACCCAGTAAACAGAACCCCAACCCCATAGCTACAGGTGCAGAAGCTGCCTTTGGTGCCACCTCCCCATTTTGTCACTTGTTGGCTCCTTTCTTGGACAATTCTTGAGTCAATGTCCCTTTGGCTGCAGAGAAGGCTGCTCAGTTTTGTTGACATTCCAGAAAATGCTTTTGGAATAGAAGTCGGAGCTCCTTGGTACAGCACAGCTGGCTGACTCGTGCCTGTGGAATGGAGAGCTCTTGTCTGCTTTGGGATTTTAATTACTTGAGGGTGCTAGGTGCATTCAAATGACCTGTTCATTCCATGAGCTCATTCAGACAATACAAAGACTGCCACACTAGAGCACCCATCACAGATAATTGCCATGGGAACCCAAAGGCCAAATAAGCCTCCTTTAGTGGGACTGGACTTTGCATTGAATTGGCACTGGTCAGCCTTTGCTTATCCTGGATGTACCAGATCAGTGACTTTACTGTTCTATTGGTAGCTAAATGTACCCACAGAATAATTTTCAGAATAGTGACTGGGATCCCCATGTATTTTTCAGTACTGATGGTTACCAGTGATGCAATTTTCATGCTGTAATGTAAATTTAGACAATGAAAAATAACTTTTACTCTTCAGAATTTTGAAAATTCCAGGTATCATGTACATACTATTTTCTACCAGAACATTTACATTTCCACTAAGAAAGCATTTGTGGAATCCATGCTAAGAATCTATCAAGCTTAGAGTTGTGGTAAAATATTGTTTCCACTTACTGAAGAAACAGAGAAGAAAGGTTCACTAAATTGCTGTTTTAGCCCGTTTTGTGCAGTTGCAAGTATCATGGAATTCTTGGGACTGGATGTATTCATTCTAAAGGGCAGTGCTATTGCAGTTATGTAGAGCAGGAAGTTCAAGGCTGAAGTCCCACACACAGCCAGGTTTTCACGTTGTGTTGTCCTACAGCAGAAATCAGAAGGTCAAGAGGACAAACATGTAGTAGAGAGCAAGAGGTTGAATATGCACCTTGAACTCTTTTGTAATTGACGTTAATTTATGTATGAGGGTAGAGCCTCATTACTTAAACACCTCTCTTCTGGCCCTATCTCCTAATGCTTTCGTGTAAGGGATTAGGTGTTCAACACATGCCCTTTGGGGTCTCATTCAAGCATCTGCACTTACTTTAGACCAAGTGCCCTGCTAGGGATGGGGGACTGAAGGCCTTATCTACTTGATACTTTCCTTTTTCTTCCATATGACCTATGAGTGAGATATACCAGGGGGCACCAATAACTCATTCAAACTATTCCTTATTTATTCATTTATTTTGAGACAGGGTCTTCCTATGTAGTCCATGTTGGCCTTGAATTCACTATGCAGCCCAGGTTGCTCTATAACTCACAGCTCCTACTTCAACCTCCCAAATGCTGGGAGTACAGGGAGAATAAAATTTTTACAGAATTAAAAAGTCACCTCCCTTTTTACTCTATCATGAGGACATGATAGAGTCTGGAGAGTAAAGACAGAATGCATTTTTTAGGAAGATTTTCAGGGTTCATGATTTCCCAAGAAGCACATTGTGCAATCTTTTAGTGAGACTTCTTTGCGAACCACCAGCACAGCAGTCTCAGAACCTCCCGGGGATTACAAGGTGTGCAGCCTGCCCACCACCTGAGCTGTTCCCTCAGACCTTTATGTGGCTTCCCTGGTAAGTGACTCAAACATGAGTGTTCCTGTGTACAGGTGAAGAGCTGCCAAGCCATCTCACTCGTCCTTCTGCTCCAGTTCGGCCCAGCCTCTGCAGTTGCCCTCCACTCCTGGCAGGCACTGTTGCTCCCTCCTCTGAGACCTTTGTCCCTGAGGCTCTTCCTGCCTGTCTGTGTGCACTGCTCCTCCAGGCTCACTGGAGTCCTGTTTGCTCCAGGAAGCTTCTTTTACATTGCTCCTTTTTCAGGTACTTGATTCCCCAAAATGATCCTGATATTTGAGGCATTTGGTGAAGGTGTCCCAGAAACGAGAAGCAGGGACAAAGGGAAGCAGTCTCTGCTTTTTATGTTAGCTGACATGTTTTATTTTTCTGTTGTGTAAATAGGGACATTTTCTATTTTGATGAAACATCAGTACCACAGGTAGCATTGTCAGTGGGGCCCTGAACATCAGGTTGTACACTAGGGTACTGACTCAGGCCAAAAATATCCTGTAGGTGACTGAACTATAAAACCTAGGATGCCAGTTTATTAATTTAGCTTGGAAAACCAGCACCAGGAGGACTGGCATGCCTTAGTCAGATTGATTAGGACACTCACACCTTGAGAGTAAGCTAGTTCCCAGGGAAACCAAATTATCTCCTGGGTGTTTAGAGAGCGTGGGAACAAACACAGGCATCACTTGGACCTAGAAATATGTCTAAGCCTGGGTAAATCCATGCATTGTAGAATCTTGGTAGGCATCAATCACCTTGAGTTGATCCTACCCCTAGAAAAAGGTGTGTGTGTGTGTGTGTGTGTGTGTGTGTGTGTGTGTGATAAATTAGCATTGCTAATAAGTTCCCAGCTGTGCTGATGTTGCAGGTCTGGGGCCACACTTAAAGTACCTTTTTTCATCATTGGGCATCCTTATATGATCATGCCATTAATTATTGTAGGAAATAGTAGTGCTTATGCATCTCCTTTCCTTTGGATATTCCTAGCAGACAATGAGAATTTTGGATTATTTCTTCATGTGATTCTAAGACTCATTAATCTGTGATTCTATTGTCTTTCTCCAAACTGGTGCAGGAGAGGCAACATAACACACTAGCTTTCCTTGGCTATTTAACGGTTGCACCACAGATCTGTATCTCCAAGGTCACCCTCAGGCAACCATCGTCCTAGAAGCGTGGGCATTCTCAGACCTTTCCATCACACACTTATGGCCCATGTTGTTCTCTCTGCTACTCCTTCCACATATATCCATGCTCCTAGGGTCTAAATCTCATACCATATGTAGATTTTGGTAAATTTTTAAATTGTGAAATATATTTCATTTGGCAGAGAAGATTCCCAGTTTGTTTTCC
Source organism: Octodon degus (assembly GCF_000260255.1). Taxonomy (NCBI): domain Eukaryota; kingdom Metazoa; phylum Chordata; class Mammalia; order Rodentia; family Octodontidae; genus Octodon; species Octodon degus. The sequence goes on from NW_004524636.1 coordinate 4,758,222, forward strand.
ATCACATTTGTTTGATTTCATTCCTCCTTGATACCCACTACTCAGTGAATATGAACAATGGTGCTCTTCTTCTGCCTAGTTTTGTCATGAGGTAATACAGCGCAAGACACTTGGTAGTAATTTACCACTGATAGCGATTTCCTGCCTAAAAGCTTAACGGAGCATGAGTCACAATGTCATGGACATATGAAAAGAAGCTGTGGCCCATGTCCTGAGAGTAATTGGGCCCAGGCTAATGAGGAACAAGTGATTTGTGTACACAGCCTAGATGCGCTCACCGATGCTTTCAGCTTCCCCCATTATCTTTTAGACTTCCTGGGGAGCTGAGTTGGCCCCCTCTAGGGAAATAAGAAAGCCTTGAACTATGCGACTCATGGTAACGGTAGACTTGGGGGACAAGAGTAGAAATAGCTGGAGAATGTACTTAAAAAGAAATCAAATATTCAAATGTTATAAAGGGATTTCAGTTTTTAATTTATTAGTTTTGAAAGTGCTTCTCCTGCCTGGGGTGAAAAGTTTGCTATCTATGCACCTGGCATGTGGTTTTGGGGCTACTACAAGGTCTTCCATTTTTGTAACTATGCTGAGGCAGGTAATGAGGATCTCAAGACCCTCTATTTCCTACTGGAGCTGAATTGAATGCATGTTCCATGGGAGACTGGGGACTGGAGATTGGTAGGCACCACTGTGACCTTTTGATGAAGCTGCTATGCACATCACAGTTTGTGCTAAGCCATGGCAATTCATTATCCGTAATCAGCCTGCCACTTCTTGGGGGCAAGTCAAAGGCTTTTCCTTTTTTTGTTTCTATCACCCTGGGTTGGTGTCTTAGTCACTTTCTCATCACTGGGACACAATTCCTACACTCATAATGGAAGGGAGGGCAGGCTTATTCCAGTTTATGTTTTCCCTCATGGTTAGCCACTCCAAGGAAGGAAGGGCACAGTGGAAGGGCCTGGGTAGAGGGACACTGTCCACATCACCATGGCCAGGATGCAGAGGGAGATGGGAGGAGGTGGGAGGGGGCACACCCTTCAGTTCACCCTTCTAGTCAAGTGTCTCTGCTGAGAAGATCCCACTTCCCAAAAAGAAGTCAGCTATGTCACCTGTATAATCCAGTCACTGCCCAAAGCTCTGCCTATCAGTGCAGCGGGACTTCGGGGGACCTTCTGTACCCAAACTATAACTGCAATACACTAAACTTTTCTGCTTCTTTTCTTTACTCTTCCTGCGTCTATCCTCTTCCTCTCTTTCTTGCTGGAATGTGGCAGAGAAGACAACCATGTGCACTGGTTGCATGGTGAGTAAACTGGTGAACGCTAGAAGTTCAACCAAGTTGGGGTGGGTTTGTACTGTGTTGACTCACCTTGGCTGGGCTTTTGTTTCCCAGAAGTCTTTTCCTTACACATTTCCATGTTAAAACAAGCCAATGTGACATCTGCAAAAGATGGGAAAGTGCATGCAAAGCAAAACCCATATTCTTTCTGAGCTTATGTGGTTTGTGCATGGCCTGGGGTGCTTTTTCTGCTCCTGCTGCTCCTGTGGGGTCCACCTGCTGCTGCTGTACCACTTGGGCTTGGAAGGAGTCCTGTTTGATGATGAAAAATTGCAGCAGAGTACTCTGTGAATGAAGGTGGGGCTTGAGAGATAAGAAAAAATAACAGGGGGTCCAGTCTGTAGTCCCAGACTCCGTGGCATCCTTGCAGATCCAGTGTCCTTGATTTTCCCACCCCTTTTTGATGATATGCTCTTCTGGCTTCAGATCTTACACCAGACTCAGGAGGTGCAGTCTCATGGAGATGGATTAACCAGCTCCCTTTATTGTACAAGGTCAGCACTTAGCTATCTCCTGGTGGCCCAGGCTTTCTGATTAAACAGGGCTGATATAACACCTCAGTTTGATAGGTAGGGTAGTTTGTAGTATCTCTCACTGAGGTCAATCAGTAGGGAATTTGATAGCTGGATTTTAAATTTATCTAGCACCCAACAGGAAAACATATAGGATAGTCAAGGATTTGATCTGAATGACCAACTAGCTGATTACACGGAGAGGTGCTTCGTACAAATTAATCTGGGAAAGAGGATTCCCAGATCCTGCTAAGCCATCCTGAAAACTAGCCTTAAGATTCAGTGACTTGGGTATACAATAGTAGTCTATCAGTTATTCTTTTGTGTTCAGCAGCA
>NW_004524636.1:4783471-4784778 GCF_000260255.1 Octodon degus
TTAATAGAGGCAGTAACAAAAACTCTGTCTAGAAAAATGATCCCAGGACCCAATGGATTCACATTGAATTCTTTTTAGCACTTCAGGTAAGATGTAATCATGCCAACACTGGTCAAAATTTTCAATGCAATTGAAAGGAAAGGAGTACTACAAAACTCAGTCTTTGAAGCTAGCATTATCCTGGTTGTAAAATTGAAGAAAGACTTAATACAAAATAGAAACCACTGGCTAGGGGCTTGCAGGTTAGCTCAGTTGTTTAAGTGCTGCTTGGGCAAACCCAGTCAGGTGCAGGGGGCCGCGGCTCAATCCCCAGCTCCACATGCCTGACCAGACCTGCCTTTAAAGTAGCCAGAGCCAGAAAAAAAAAAAAAATCTACTGGCCAGTCTTTTTAATGAGCACAAATGTTCTCAACAAGATATAGACAAACAGAATGCAGCAAATAATTAAAGAGATCATGCATCATGACCAAGTTAGTTTCCTTCCAGGTGTGCAAGGATGGTTCAAGTGTGCAAATCAAGAAATGTAATATGGCACATAAACACAAGCAAAGACAAAAGCCACACAATTATTTGATAGATGCAGAAAAATTTTGAAAAAATCAATATCCTTTCATGATAAATATCCTGACAAAAATAATCATAAAAATATCTTATGATGAAAGGTGTTGATGACAAAACCACTGACAACATCAAACTAAATGGGGAAAATCTGAAAGCTTTCTTTATAAAATCAGAAACAAGACAAGTTTGTCCACTCTCATCACTTTTTTTCAACATAGTGCTCAAAATGTTAGTCACAGCAATCAAAAGAAGAGAGAGAAAGGGATATTAATGTAAAATAAATTATTCTTTTTCTTAGGTGACATGATAATTTACATAGAAGACCCAAAAATTCCACCAAAAGATTCCTAGAACTAATCAACTGATCAAAATACTGGGACACAAAATTAAACACACAAAAACCAATAGCTTTTCTATACACCAACACTGAGATACTGAGAAAGAAATTAGGAGGAAAAAAATCCCACTTGCTCTAAGAAAACTAAATACACATCTATAATCCCAACACCCAGGAGGCTGAAGTAGGAGAATGGTGTGAGTTAGCGATCCAGTCTGGCCTACAAAATGAGTTCAAGGCCAGACTAAATTTCATAGTGAGACCCTGTTTCAAAACAAAACAAGACAATGACAAAACAAACAAATGAAAAAACAAAATAAACAGGAAAACTAGATACTTAACAAATGAACTTAAGCAAAAGTCCTCCATAACAACAGCTTTAGTACTCTGATAAAAAGATTTAAAAAAA